>NC_073404.1:16347844-16947844 GCF_028641065.1 Leucoraja erinaceus
GTGAATAACTGAACTCCTGACTCCACAAAGCATTAACTATGAACCACAGATCAGGAGTGTGATGGAATATTCATCACTTACGTGGAAGTTGTGTTTTGTCTTCCTGAAAGTGTGAAATTCAACATTCAACATTCAGGATACGTGACAATATTCAAGACAAAGCAGCCTATATGATTGCTATCCCATCCATCATCCTGAAGTTTCATTACTGCTAACCTGCACCAGGATATCACGTGTCCATTTGCAAACTTTGCTGCAGTTATCCAGATAAGATAATTTAACAATATCTTTTAAAAACATCACCTTTACCATCAAGAAGGACACAAGAAATATTATCTTCTGCAGATTTCCAACAAGGCACACAGCATCCTGCTTTGGAATATATTTTGCTCTGCTTTCATTGTCATCCGAGTCCACATCCTGGAAGTTACTTTCCAATAATTGTGTTAGCACCATCAACCTGATGTTACGATGTTTTAAAAATCCGTCCCTTCAACACCGCTGCTCAACTAGCAAGTGATGAAAGCATTCTGAAAAATGAATAAAAATAGAAATCTTTCTAACAAATCTTTGAGAAGGAATGGAAACGTGGGGCGAGGAAATGCATCCTTCATTAAACATTCTATCATTCAAAAAACAGTGTTATGTTTAGCTCTTCCTGTCTCTGTTGAGATTTCTGTTCTGACGGAGTTTACAAAAGTTCCAACATCAGTTGTGACAACTGCCTTTTTATATGATCGGTTAATTGGCAACTGTAAATTACCCTTTGTATAGATTAAAACTAAAACCAAAATAGAATCAAAGGAGAATTGATAGGCATGGTGAGAGAATAAATTGCAGTGAGACAGGTAAACAGGAAAGAAATGGGACAGGAAAGGACTCCTGGCAACTGGCGTGGACCTGAAAGGTTGAATGCTTTGTTTCTGTGTTGACATAAGTATGAGATGATACCCTATGTTCAGGATATAATTATTTTAAAATATTGATAGCATATACTGCTCAAAGATGATAAGCAAACATCATGTCAGGAATCTAAAAAGGGTCCTGAGTCAAAACAAAATGTACTCTATCCATGTTCTCCAGAGATGTACCTGACCCGTTGACTTACTCCAGCACTTTGTATATATTTTTTAATGACTCAGCATCTGCAGTTCCTTGTTTCTAGAGGTAGAAGTTAGGACTCCACAAAGCTGCTCCACCATTCAAATTCACTCGCAGTTCTCTACCTCGATCCACTGATTTCTCAACCTTCACCATTCTTGATTTCTTTAGTGACCAAAAGCTTATGAATTTCAGCCTCGAATATTTTCATGACTGAGCATCCAAAACCCTCCGAAGTACAGAATTCATACATTTTCAATCTTCAGCAAAAAAGCCATTTCTCAATTTACTCAAGTGGGCAATCGCTTATGCTGAAGCTATCCTCCCCAGCTCAAATTCTATTGTTTTGGAACTGTATAAAACACTAGTTAGAGCACAATGGTCATTTCTGGGCACAACACTGTGGGAAGTATGAGGCAGTATTGGCAAGAGTGCAAAGGAGATTTACGATGCTGCTGATGGGTTGGAGAATTATTGTCATGAGGAGAAACCAATTAGGTGGGAGTTATTTTCTATGGAACAGAGAGGAAATTAGTGTTCATTGGAAAGCAATGTTAAAGAAATAGATGGGATTGAAGGGTAATATATCCCCAAAGCCTGATAATCTGCATCTCACAATACATAAGGTCTCAAAGTAGTGGATGCATTGGTCATTATTTTCCAACAATTCCTAGATTCCGGGTTAGTTCCATTCATGTAACTCCATTGTTTAAAATGGAAATTAGTGTCTGATTAGTCTGAAATTAGTTGTGATAAAAGCAAAGAGTCCATTGTAACATAGAATTTGTTAAGCAAAAAAATGACAAGTCAGCATGATTTTGCGAAAGAGACATCACATTGGACAGACAAAGTTTCGGGTACGGACCCGTCTTCAGACTCTGGAGGAGAACGTTTTCAAAGTGGGCATTCTTTCAGGAGACATATAGGAAGGAACTGCAGATGCTGGTTTATACTGAAGATAGACACAAAATGCTGGAGTAACTCAGCTGGTCAGGCAGCATCCCTGGAGAAAAGGAATAGGCGACGTTTCAGGTCGGAATCCTTCTTCAGAGGAGATTGTGAAGTGAAGCAGTAACATGAGGCAACACGTGCTTGAATCCTGAGCAAAAAAGAAAACTGCTGGAGGAATTCAACAGGTCAGGCAGCAGCTAGTGGAGGAAACTGGGCAGAGAATGTTTCCGCACAACCCACTGTTGCTCCAGCAGTTTGTTTTGTTTTAATTTGAATAATCAGCCATGGTCACATTGAATAGAGGTAGATTTGAAGTTCAGAATGGCCTCCTCCTACATCGGTTTTCCATATTTCGATGTGAAGTCACACAGCATCCTAACATGGAAACTTATTGAGTGTCCTTCATCATTGCTTGGTCTAAATTCTGAGACTCCCTAGTTAGTGGCACCCTGGGGGTGTCCTGTCACTGCTTTCCAAATGCCCTGCTATAACATCTTTGACAATCGACTCAAGCATCTTCCCCACTACCGATGTAAGGCTAACTAGTTTATAATTCCCTGTTTTCTCTCTCCCTCCCTTCTTTAAAAAGTGGGGTTACATTGGCTATCCTCCAGTCCACAGGAATTGATCCAGTCGAGAGAACATTGGAAAATGATTACCAATGCATCCATGATACTCCAGGTGTGGTCTCACTAGGGCCCTGTACAACGGCAGAAGGATCTCTTTGCTCCTATACTCAACTCCTCTTGTTATGAAGGCCAACATGCCATTCGCTTTCTTCACTGCCTGCTGCACCTGCATGCTTACTTTTATTGACTGATGAACAAGGACCTCCAAATACTGTTGTACTTAGCCTTTTCCCAACTTGACACCATTTAGATAATAATCTGCCTTCCTGTTTTTGCTACCAAAGTGGATAACCTCACATTTATCCACATTAAACTGCCCTCTCCTGTCGAATTCTAAATTTCTCCCGGTCCTCTGGTTTGCTGTTTCCTCTGGCCAATTTATATGCCTTTTCCTTGGATTTAACACTGGGACATGTTGGCTGGTGTGGGCAATTTGACCGAAGGTCCTGTTTCCACACTGTATCACTCTATGACTATGCCTCTAATTTGGTTTAAAACCGAAACGTCACCCATTCCTTCTCTCTAGTGGTGCTGCCTGTCCCACTGAGTTACTCCAGCATTTTGTGTCCACCCTTGTTTATCGGTCCCCTCTCCTTTCCTACACAATTAAAGGGCACTAGAAGCTTCCCACTGTGAATGCTCTGGAAGCCGGTCGCATTCCACAACAATGACTGTTCCCCTATACTGGGGCACCTGTTCCATTTATAGAACAGGCAGCAGATATATAAGAGCCCAGTCCTGACCGCAGTCTGACCAGCTCCGAGCACGTCTCCCTGACCAGCTCTGCGCCCACCTCTAATTGCAGGCATGTCCGAGCGGCGGATTCCCTTCAGCTTCTTGCGCAGCCCCAGCTGGGACCCTTTCCGGGACTGGCACTACCCCAGCCGGCTTTTCGACCAGTCCTTCGGCATGCCGGCTTTGGGCTGCGACTGGGGCGCGGACTGGCAGGGCATGTGGCCGGGTTACATGCGTCCCTTCCCTGCAATTGGAGCCAGGGCCCCGGCGGCGGCGGAACCGGTGGCGCAGATCCCAGCGCCCACCGCTGTTGCTGCTCTCAGTCGCCAGCAGAGCACCGGCATCTCGGAAATCAAGGTCACCTCGGACAAGTGGAGGGTCAACTTGGATGTCAACCAATTCGCCCCCGAGGAGATTACCGTCAAAACCAAGGATGGATATGTGGAGATTAACGGTAGGCAATTGACACTAACAGCGGGCAACCTCAACCCCAACTAACTATTGTGTGGGAAGGAACTGCAGATGCTGGTTTACACCGAAGTTAGACCCAAAATGCTGGAGTAAGAGATGCTGCCTGTCGCGCTGAGTTACACCAGCATTCTGTGTCTATCTCCCATCTAATTCTTCCCCGGGGTGACCATTTGGGTGTTACTTACTCCGCCTGCATTGATGTCCATGCATGATCTTGCTGGAGCTCAACTGAGTCCATGCCTCATTCATTGGTCCAAATGGGGGTGCATTATTACTAGGGTCTTTCCAAATTGAGTCACGGTCTCCGATGCATCGCTCCCGCTCCATAACAAACTTCCCACCGAGCTCGGTAGCCTCGTCCGCACCACGGCCCCTTACTGTATGTCATTGGGCAACACACCGCTACCACACATGTTTTAAAGTTAAGGGCGAAGCTAGTTTAGTACGTATTCTTAGTACGTATTCTAAGCGCGAAATGGTATGAACATAACTTAAATTAAACCCCCACCCTATTCTTTAACAGCAATTGGCAGAAATATTCAAAAAATAACTAAAGCGTAATAGTTCAAAATTTAAAAAAGCTAAAATGGCTACCTGTGCCTGTTGAGGGGTTCACCTCTGCGTTGTGTTCATCTCTCGCAAATCAGTAACATTGTGATCTGGGTAACTTGACTCCCCATCTGATCCAAAACATCTGGAACAAAACAATTGGACAAATTTACACAATTTTAAAAATCACAATGATATTAAAAATCTATGCACTAGGAATAGTCAATTCCCTGATGCATTATCTTAGCTATGTTGGGGTGAGTGGTGCTGACCAAAAACCAACGCTAGGAAGGAATGTATTGTGGAATGGAATGTGATGAATGAATTAATACTTTATTGTCACATGTGACAAGTCACAGTGAAATTCTTCAAGATATGGAGAAATATCCAAGGTATGCAAATAGTCACCACATAGACAATATAGAGATTCCCATTCTGCAGTAAAGCTGGCAGTAGGTCTAAAACACGACAATGCACGGGCTCACATTGTACAGTGTAGACTATGGGAGTGGGAGATCTTTGTCCTGTAGAGTAGACTATGGGGTTGGAACAGTTCCCAACATGGACACAGTAGGTTTGGAATAGTGCTCACCCTGGGAACAGTAGGATTTGAACATCACTGCCTAAAGCACCAAGTCTACTCTACACAACATAGGATTGACACAATGCCTATCATGAGATTATAACATCAGCCCTGTGTCCTCCTGAAACATCCCAGCCCTTGGTATTATTGGAGGAGGGGGGGAGGGGGGGGGGGTGGAAGCATACTCAATAGTGGCATTGAAGAGACTTTTAGACATACACATGGATATGCAGGGAATGGATCACATGCAGACAGAGGAGATGAGTTTAACTGGCCATCATGTTCGGTATACAATAGGTGTGAGCCGAACGCCCTTTTAGCTGTAGTGCTCTTCACTATATTTCGGAATAACTTGTTTTAAACAGTCTGTTTATTTTCAAGTGTCCAATTTTCAGCTAATACTGGGAAGTATTCTCTTGCAATAAATGAATATGCCCACAGAAAACATATTTAGCACTACCTGTGAATTATGGCGATTTACCATGTCTGATCTTGTAGAACAAAGACACTGCATGGACCAGCAGGGAAACGTATTGACACAAAGTTTAATGAATAAGCTGCCTGAAGAGGTTGTAGAGGCAGGTATAATCATGATATTTGAAAGGCACTGGAATGACTACAAGAATAGGAAGGGTTTGGTGGAATATGGCCCAGGAGCAGGCATTTTGGGCTAGCACAGTTAGGCAACTTGGTCGCTATGGATGAGTTAGGCTGCAGGTAGTCACAAAATGCTGGAGTAACTCAGCTGGACAGGCAGCATCTCTGGAGCGAATGAATGGGTGACGTTTCGGAACAAGACCCTTCTATACACCATCCATGCTGTATAGCCCTATGACTATGGTCTTTATAAAAAAATGTTAACAGCTAAAATTAGTTCAATAATTCTCCTTTGCAGGTAAACATGAGGAGAGACAAGATGAACATGGCTTCATTTCAAGATGTTTTACTCGAAAATATCTGTGAGTGAATTATTTTATAAATCATATTACAAGCATTTATCAAATTACGTGGCTGCTTTTGCCTGACTTAAAGGGTGCATGGGGAGGTGAACCAGTAGGTGTGCTTCAAAAGTGATACTCACCCTGCTCTCCCATAGGCTCGAGCCACCCACACTGCTCCCTGGAACTAACCATCATTCCCCCACATGCCCTCACATTCCCAGCACCTGCCAAGGCTGCCATGCATCAACCCGTCAACTCACTTACTACCGAATGCCTGCCTGCTCACCTGACCACCATCTCATCATTAAACCACGCTCACCGTCTCCTCAATCAATGACCACACTGACCCCTAATCCTGGCTGTAGATTTGATACCACCTCTTCCACACCACTATTGTCCCCCAACTCCTTTCCCCAGGTACTGAAGCTGACCATAGCTCTGACATGTCTCACCCTGTTGATTGGACCCACAGTCAAACCAACTCCTCCTAAACAATAGACTCTTTAAAATAGTCTTCTTCCTGTCACCCCCAACTCCTTAATCACCAGAGTACTTTAGTACAGATATATATTAAAATCATAAATTCATCTCTGAGTGTGACTTTTCAGCCATCGTGCTTGTATTACAAGCTAATACCTTAGGTCTGCAGCAAAGGCAATATTAACAATTGGTAATTACAACATTACATTCATCCTGAAAATATGAAACCAACTATCAATAACAGTTTATGCAATAGACCAGGTTCACCACAGATCTCTACATTCCAGTGTATCTTACAGCTTTATCAAAAATAACTTTGCAGGCCATATTTTACATTTCATTTGCAATATAGTAAGATACAGAATCAAGATAAGGTATGACCTTAAACATATCTAGCACCTTGACCATGAAAAATCGTGTGGGTATAAATTTGCACATCCATGCAATATTTACATTCACTTCCGATTTTAAAGCGCAGATGTTCCTGCAAAATGGATTGCCTTCCAATCCCTGCCATAAAGTAGAATCTGTGGCTGCATTTCCATCGAATAAACACCCATCGAACAATTTCTAACTAAGCCCTACTTAATTTTTGAGTGGTCCAATGTGTAAGTGTCTTTATTAAATCTGGGAGAGAATGATCTCAATACTGGTCTTTGGAGGCACAAGCTGTTCCCAAAACCGCCATTGAAAATAAAAGTCCCCTGTTGCTTTTTGTGGAAGGCCAAAAGCTCCACTGAATCCAGCGAATGAATTGTTGATTTTTGCTTTACCTATTCACTTGTACCCCAATTCCATTTTAAGCTCTCTATCTATTTCTTCTTAATACTCTCCCATCTACATTGGTTTTGCAGATCATTTCAACCAACTTTTTGCCGTTGTATACATGAGATAGGGCTGTGGGAAACTATTTGCCGTTGTATACATGAGATAAAGCTGTGGGAAACAATTTCCCCACACTTTATGTACAGCTATTTAAAACTTGACAGTTGACAAGCTGGCAGAAACATTATCTTCATTATCGCGAACTTGCCTTCTCCCCATAATCCCCCGACTCCGCTATCTTTAAGAGCTCTATCTAGATCTCTCTTGAAAGTATCCCGAGAACCGACCTCCACCGCCCTCTGAGGCAGAGAATTCCACAGACTCAGAACTCTCTGTGAGAAAAAGTGTTTCCTCGTCTCCGTTCTAAATGGCTTGCCCCTTATTCTTAATCTGTGGCCCCTGATTCTGGATTTCCCCCAACATCGGGAACATGTTTCCTACCTCTAACATTTAATAATCTTATATGATTCACTAATATCCCCTCTCAACCTTCTAAGTTCCAGAGTGTACAAGCCCAGCCGCTCCATTCTCTCACCATATGACAGTCCCGCCATCCCGGGAATTAACCTTGTAAACCTACGCTGCACTCTCTCAATAGCAAGAATGTCCTTCCTCAAATTAGAGGGCCAAAACTGCACACAATACTCCAGGTGTGGTCTCACTAGGGCCCTATACAACTGCAGAAGGACCTCTTTGCTCCTATACTCAACTCCTCTTGTTCTAAAGGCCAACATGCCATTCGCTTTCTTCACTGCCTGCTGTACCTGCATGCTTACTTTCATTGACTGATGAACAAGGACCCCCAGATCCCATTGTACTTCCACTTTTCCCAACTTGACGCCATTTACATAGTAATCTGCCTCCCTGTTTTTGCCACCAAAGTGGATAACCTCACATTTATCCACATTAAACCGCATCTGCCCACTCACCCAACCTGTCCAAGTCGCCCTGCATTCTCATAGCATCCTCCTCACAGTTCACACTGCCACCCAGCTTTATGTCATCTCCAAATGTGTTAATGTTACACTGAATCCCTTCATCTAAAGAGAAATTTCACCAGAAATTCCCTCTTGGCTCAAAAGAGTAATGATTTATATTTAATGTTAAATTGTCTGGTCTAATCCATGACCATCAGAATTAGTGTCTGCACAGAATATTGGCCATTAGGAGAAGTAGAACATTTGTCTCAAAAGTGTAATTATTAAAGTGATTGATTCTTCGATGAAAATCTAATTTTAAGGCCTTGTTGTCTGTCACTCAAGTCTAGGTTGCGAGCATTTAGGTCTAGGTTGTGATGCATTTAATAATATTGTTCAGTCTAACCTTTTCTTCCCTTCCATTTCAGCCTCCCTCAAGGCATCGACCCTGGTATAGTTTCTTCAGCACTGTCACCCACTGGTGTGCTAACGGTCGAAGCATCAATGGTCAAACCAGCTCTGCAGTCTTCTGAGGTCACCATCCCTATTACCTATGAGACTAAAGCTGAGATTGGAGTGCAGGATTCAAAGAAGACAAATGAAGCAACGAAGAAGTGACTGCCGTAGCAAAGAAGAGTGTACCCATCTCAAATAGCAGGCAATGCACCAAGACAGCACATAATACCCAGAACTGCACTGATAGACTGACCTGATCCAAAGTAGCTAACACAATACTGTACTGAGAAAGCTATTGCAGGATCACAATAGTCAACCATTGCCACCAGCTAACACCAATGCAATTAATTGGGTGTGAGCTAATCATACTTATTGCCTCAATAGTTTGTAGTCAGATTATTAAATATTTTCTGTTTATATTCTAGACTTTGGCAAAAATAATTTGAACTTTTCAAAAGTTAAAATCATAAATCATTAAATGATTACAGCGTACAATGAGACCATCATATTCTTTCAAGTGCCTTAGAATCACGGAATGACTTTGTACCACAATTACAGGCAGTGGTTCTAGTTCATGTCCACTTTGCATATTTCTCATAACCCTTCTGTATCTTTTGCTTTGACACAACCATATAAATGTGTTACCAAATTATTTGTTGGATCAATATTAAACTTTATTAATAAAATGAATGGTGAGCAAAAAAATAAATGTTATCATATTAATACAATATTTTGTGTGTCTTAATGTTTTCATCTGCTACCCTTCCCTCTAAGTGTTCTGAAGGAAAAGCTATTAAGAAGACACTAAGCTGGTATTCAGAAACCAAATTAACTTTGGACAATTTTCAGATTTTGGTTTCCCGTTTTCAAGTGATCCCTTTCAACACACTACTTAAAATAGTTCCAGAGTACAGCCAGTGTTATCATCAGAACTTGCATGAATCCAACATTTCTACTATTCAAAACATTTCCATCATCAGCATTCCGAAGATAGACACAAAAAGCTGGAGTAACTCAGTGACACAGGCAGCATCTCTGGAGAGAAGGAATGGGTGATATTTCGGAATCAGCATTCTGAACATCACCGTCATTTCTATAATTGCTGCTATCTGCATTGTCAGATGAGTTTGAAGGAGAAGATGCTGCTGGCTAACAGCTGCATCAAAACTGGCAACCTGTGGACTGAGAGGATTGCAGTCAGATTAGTAGGAAAGCAGAATTCATACATTGCTCTCCGGAGAGTGAGATTGTGTACTGCTTCCACTGATGGTTTAGAATCACACCACAGGATGGCACAATAGGAAATCCTACATTTACCGTACAGCTCCAGCAAGTTGGGTTTTATACATAATGCCTGTGTGAAGTTTGCATGTTCTGTCTGTAACCAAGTGGTTATGGTCCAGTTTGCTCTCATTACCCAAAGATACGCTGACATATAAGTTAACTGTAAATTATAAAATGTCACTGTAAATTGTCCCTAATGTGCAGATAACAAAATCTTAGAGTTATACAGCACGGAAATAGGCTTTTCAGCCAGACTTGTCCATGCCGACAAGATGTCTATCTATCCTAATCTAATTTACCTGTATTTGGCCTAAATCCCTCTAATCCTTTCATATTTGTGTACCTTCCAAGTGCATGTAATTGTCTCCACCAATCCCCTTGGCAGCTCATTCCATGTACTCATCACATTGTGTGAAAAGTTTGTCCCTCAGATTCCCCTTAAATATTTCCCCTCACTATGTCTTCCAGTTTTAGACTCCTCTACCCTTGAAAAAAGTGTGTGATTATCTACCCAATCTATGCCCCCTATGATTTTGGAAACCACCATAAATTCACCCCTCAGTCTGTGTTCCACTAACAATCCCTGTCTCATCCCAACAATGTGTCTGAAGAAGGGTCTCGATCCAAAACATCTCCTATTCTTTTTCTCCAGAGATGCTGTCTGATCCGCTGAGTTACTATGGCTTTTTGTATCTATCCCCAGTCATATTCAATCTCTCCTTGTAACTAAAGCCAACCATTCCAGGCCACATCCTGGTGAATATCTTCTATACACTTTCTAATGCTAATCATATCCTTCTAATACTGTGGTAACCAGGACTGCACACAATATCCTAAGTGGCCTAACCAATCTTTTGTAAAGTTGCAACATGATGCCCCAAATTTTATACTCAATACACTTGTATATAAAGACAAGTAAACTAAATGCCTTCTTCACTCCCCTATCTACCTGTGTATCTTGTCACCATTTTCTGTGAGTGTTAGAATCTGGGGGAAATTGATGGCAATGCAGTGAGAACAAAAACAAATGGGATTAATATATAATCAATGTAAAATGGATGATTTATGCATGTTTCCATGTTGTGTAATTCCATGTTGCACTGGTGCAGTCTACGTACTAGTGCTGATGAGCACTGAGACGCATGGAGCATTGCACGCTCTGTAAGAAAGCTTGGATGAATCTTCTGAGTGTGTGATGGAGTCCATTTCCAACCTGGCCTGTGACGTCGAAAGCCAGCTTCACACCAACATTGATGCATGTCTGAAGGCTGAGGTCACACTGCCATTGCAGCACAGACAAGATGCTGCAGTAAGAGATCTCTCTGTTATCATGGATTCCAGTCCCTGAAGGGGAGTGGAAGGCTCACGCCACTGTAATAGATTAGTAAGATTTTCTGGCAGCAGGTTCTGTGGACCTTGACTTTGTTCGTATCGCTTGGGATACCAGCCACACTCCTTTGCCGGTCCCCACACTATTGTTCTCATGGCAGTAAGACTCTCATCAATTGTTACCCTTACCTTTATCCCATGCATCAATTTAAAATCAAACTTGCCTTCTTCCGTCGAATACCATTGACATATGTGGTACTTTAACATGAGGGGCGCAAGAAAAATAGGAAATGTTGATATTATTAGATGAAGTAAGGTTTGAGACTTGAATGTTCTGCACATACCAGCACATAGTGGCAAATTGAAGTGAGTATCATTGAAAGATCTATTCCCTGCACAGATTACATGTAATTCTATGTAAAATATCAACCAAGTAAACAAAGACTAAAATGTAAAAAATGACTCCACAGGGTTAAATTTTTTCCAGAATCAGTTTGTTCCTGGAAAACATCGAACTAGGGGCAGTCGGTGTAAGATCTAGTTGCCATGGTGACAGATGTGGTCAGAGCACGGCAGCCAATCAGGTTTCCTTCAACTTTCTCATTATCCATTCAGGAGCATCATATGATTAAAGAAAAAGTCGACCTAAAAGCCAAGTCCTTGAAAACAACTGGTTAGTGCAGGTGTTGAAAGCCTTTGTGCTGACAGCTGCATTGACGTACTAGTGCTCCATTCCCAACTGCTGCTATTGTTTGTGCCGACAGCACAATGCTGAAAGTCCTTGTGGAATCTGCTAAGGTGAGACTCACGATTCTGTCCTGAAAGCACAGCCAGTGATATTCACCTGGCAAATGAGACAGGACGTGCAGCTGTCAAGACACTGCCCCTTTCACCAGGCGTCACTCGTGAAAACTGTTTAATTGCTTTAATGGAGGAATCGATTTGAGAAGTACATTGTGTACACACAATATTCCTCCCTCTGAGAAATTAAGCTTGTGTCGCAAATAATTGAATGATGCTTGCCGTTCGTGTTCAAGATTGTGGTGAGAATTTAGGAAATGGCGAATGCCTCAACTCAACTAAAAACCTACACAGCTACCAGGTGTAAAATTACATAGTCTCCAACTGGTTGTGCTTTTACATATGTTTTTATCCCCCAACTAGCAATATCACTCATACCTTTACACAAATACACTCAGACAGGCACACACACATACACATACACGGTTATAGACACATTTAAAAACTATGAAAAGGTTCAAATTTACACATATAAATGTATGCATTTATAACAGATGAAACACACAATGAACAAGCAGGTATATCCAAAACTCAGGCATGGATGCAAATAATCATTTGTATACATATAAAACATATATATGGCCAACACACTATCTTTTGCCTTTGTATAGAATATACAAAGCAATGTGCAACACTGGAATAAGCCCTTTCGCCCAAATTTTCTGCAAGGAAGAAGATACTAATTCATTCTGCCTCCACATGGTCCATATTTCTGCATTCCCTGCATATTCATGTGCCTATCGAAAAGCCTCATATCTGCTTCCGCCTGACAACTTCTTTCAAGCACCCACCACTCTGTATAAAAAAACTTGCCCCACTCATCTCTTTTAAACTTTTTCACTTCTTCTTCTTTCGTGTCCATCTTCCAGGTTTCAAATGTTGATATCGCTGTCATCGTCCGACCTGAAAAGGAACCAAGCTTCCGGCGACAATCAGTGGGAGCCATCGCACGTTGCAATAGATGATGGTGGTAGCAGAATTATCTCAGGGTAATTACCAGCCTGAGCGGGGTCCCTCGCCGGGGATCCCTGGAGGGGAGCTCTGACCGCCGGCCCTGCGGTCTGCGATGCTTCTGGCAGCGGCGTGGCAGGGACTTTAAATCTTCGACCGCCGGCCTTCGACTGCCGACCAACTTGAAGCCGCGGCTTCCGGTGGGGAGGCACCGATTCAGAACTTACCTGGACCTTACCTTGTCTGATCATCTGGACGCCCGCAGCGACGACTGCGGAGGGTTGAGGTCCCGACCACGGGGGAAATGGAGGAGGACTGGCCAAATTTTGTGCCTTCCACCACAGTGATGAATGCTGTGGTGGATGTTTGTGTTAAATTTTTATTGTGTTTTTGTGTGGTTTTTTTTTATTGTTCCGCTGCTGGCAAATTCATTTCACTTGCACTTTATGTGCAAGTGGCGAATAAAACTGATTGATTGATTGATTGATTGATTGATTGATTGATGATACTTCCAGTTTCCAGCCCCGTGACGTGGACGCTTCTGCTATGGGGCCAACTTTTTCACTCACTTTAAAGCAATGCCCCATCGTCTATGACATTTCCATCTTGAGGAAAAAAGATTCTGACTGTCTACCCTATCTATGCCTATCTCATAATTTTATAAACATCTAATTTCTCCCCTTAACCTGTGGCAATCCAAGTTGGTCCAACCTCACCTTATAGCTAACACCTTCTAATCATCCAGGTAAATCTCTTCTACACCCAAAGCCTCCACATTCTTCCTGTAATGGGGTGACCAGAACTGCATACAATACTTTAAATGTGTTCATAAGTTTCATAAAGTTGCAACATGACTCCCTCATTCTTGCACTCAGTGCCCCAAATAATGAAGGCAAGCATACCATATACCATCTTTCCACTTTATCTCCTTACGTTGCAACTTTCGGGGAGCTGTGGACTTGTACCCCGAGAAGTCTCTGTACATCAATGCTGTAAAAGGGCCTGCCATTAAATGTTCACTTTCCCCTTACATTTGGCCACTCAAAGTGCAACTCCTCACACTTGCCTAGATTAAATTCCATCTGCTATTTCCCTACCCATATTTGTAACTAATCTACATCTTGCTGCATTCTTTACTACCTATCTTTACTGTCTGCAACTTCACCAATTTTTTTTTGCATTGTCTGCAAACTTACTAACCAATCTATTACATCCACTGTCCTTCTCTCGTCAATCACCTTCATCATATTCTCAAAACACTCAATCAAGTTTGTGTCATGACTTGCCGCAGACAAATCCATGCCTACTGACCTTAATTTAGCCCATTTTTTCCAAACGTGAATAAATCCTATCCCTAAGTAATCTCTCGAATAGCTTCCTTACCAAAGACGTGAAGCCTATAATGGCCTATACTTTCCTGGATGATCGATTTTTCTATTCTTAATCAAGGGAATAACTTTGGACACTCTCCAAAACTCTAGGTCACTTGCAGGAGTGATGATTTCCATTCTACCGCCCACAGAATCGCTACAACATGACCACAAACTAAATATCCATTCCATCTAAACCATCCTTTCTCCACTCTTATTTTTTATATTCAAGTCGATTCACATTTATTTATATAGCACATTTAAAAAACAACTCTCGTTGGCCAATGTGCTTAACATTTGTTATAAGAATAGCACAACAAAAACAGACTACATACATATATACATGTAGCCCTCACTCAGAGGATGTCAGGAAAGGCTTGGGAGTATAGATAAGTCTTTAGTCGTGACTTAAAAGAGTCGATGGAGGGGGCAGTTCTGATGGGCAAGGGGATGCTGTTCCAGAGTCTAGGGGCTGCAACCGCAAAGGCGCGGTCGCCCCTGAGCTTATGCCTAGACCGAGGGATATTCAGCAGCTCCAAGTCGGCCGATCTGAGGGGCCTGGAGGTGGAGTGGTGGGTGAGAAGACTTTTTATGTAGGTGGGGGCAAGCCCATTGAGGGCTTTGTAGACATGGAGGAGGATCTTGAAATTTATACGGAACCTCACAGGGAGCCAGTGGAGAGAGGCCAGGATCGGGGTGATGTGGTCCCTTTTTCGGGTGCCCGTCAGGAGTCTCGCTGCGGCGTTTTGGACCAGTTGCAGGCGGGACATGGAAAATTGGCTGATGCCAGTGTAAAGGGAGTTGCAGTAATCTAGGCGGGAGGAGATGAATGTGTGGATGATCTTTTCCAGGTCATCAAACTGGAGGAATTGTTTTATTTTAGCTATCGTCCGAAGCTGAAAGAAGCTAGCTTTTACCACGGCATTGACTTGTTTGTCAAATTTCAGTGCTGAGTCAAATATCACGCCAATTCAAAATCTAATTTTCCAAATCCGCATTCCTGACATTTCGAAACGTGTATTTCTAAATTTTCATATTGAGAAAAGATAGCTTGCGAATGGGCTTCTCAGTTTTTCTTCCATTTGAATAATGGGAAGAATTCAAGTTCTTCAATTCCCTTTTGGTGTTACTGATACTCATCAGCAGAGACTCCGGGAGCTATTGTTATTCTGTTGCATTCGCTCTCAAGTTACAATTTTTTAGAAATGGTGAATAATATTCCCTTGATGATTGAATTGTTTCAGTGTTCTGATATTTTACTATCGTGCTGATTTGTTGTCCTTTGATGGTGGGCCAGTGGGAGTTTCATGTCCCTGAGTCAGAAGAGTGGAGGTTCAAGTCCAACTCAGAAAGAGCTCTCAGAGCTTTGTTCAAATTCTATCCTTTTATGCACCAAACTGGAACAAATAAGCTAATATACAGCAATTGTTTGTGGAGTGGGTGTCATAGCTGTTCACAGATTGGTTCTTACTGTATCAGCACAGTAATTGTACTTCAAATGTATTTAGCTCTAAAGTGCGTTGGGAAGTTCTGAGCTTGTGTTAAATTCTAAATGGAAGGGCAGGGTGGAGCCCCTGCTTCACCATGCAAAGACAGTTTACAATGATTTTATAATATAAAAATATTAAATTGTCACTAATATTCGAAAACTAATGCAAATTATCACTGAAACAATGACCATGTACTAAATGCATAACTAAACTGGTTTGAGATAAACAATGATAACCATCACTGCTGACTGTAACATAGTTGCATTGGTTGAAGATGTGTCACCACTTTTGCTGGGCTTATAAGCTTGTGCTCTCATCTGGGGTTACTGACTGTAACATTGCAGGAATTCCCATTCAGATAATGAACATGTGGAACCACTTGTTCTGGGGCTTATTCTGGGAGGGGTTGTCACTGAGCTGGGGGGTTACTTATAGAAGGAAATAATGCAAGATATTTCCCCAGCTATTATAATTAAGCGATGGAAAAGCTTCAAAGGATGACTGGGAAGTTTTTGATCTGGAGGGCCCAGCAATAGGCTGCAAAATCACAGCCCTGACCAGCTGGTTGAACACCACAGGTAAATCAATCAATCAATCTATCAATTAATCAAATACTTTATTGTCATTCAAAAATACACCAACAAATGCAAGTCTGAACGAAATGTTGTTGCATCTGGCTCACTGTGCAACATAAAATAACAAAAGGATAAATAAGATAAAAGATAAAATAGATATTAGTGGCAGCACATTATATGGAATTCAAGTGATGGCTCGGGGGAAGAAGCTGTTGCAAAACCTGGCTGTTCTGCTCCTTATACTGCGTTGCTGAAGTAGTTGCCAGGGAGGGAAGCATGAGCGAAGACAGATCTTCTTCCGTGGAGCCCCTGCCATCTCTGAAGGTCTGGACAAGTGCTTCGACCCGAGACTTCATCTATTCCTTTTCACCAGAGATGCTGCCTGACCCGCTGAGTTACTCCAGCACTTTTCGTCTATCTTCTGAGCTTTTCATTCATTGTGCAAAGTCTTGTGGCTGGCATTGGGGGAAATCGACAGAACGGGTAGAATAGCAGCTCCTTACTATATGTTCCGTGCATGGTGTGGAACATGACATTAAATATAATGCTAGTAAGAGTGCTGTTATGGTCTGTAGAACCAAATGCCTAAAATATCCTGTTTTCAAATTGTGTGACAACAATCTTAGTGTCTGTAATAAGATAAAATATCTAGAACATATTATTATAGAACAAATGACAGATGATGAGGATATTTATAGGCAACGACGCATGCTGTATGTACAGGCAAATATCCTCTTGTGTAAATTTGGTGTGTGTGCAGATGTGGTGAAGATGTCGCTATTTAGAGCATACTGCACACCCCTCTACACTGCGCACCTATGGTCGAACTATTTAAAGACAAGTATGCAGGGACTAAAGGTGGCATATAACGATGCCATGAGAACACTGCCAAGGCAACCTAGATGGTGTAGTGCCAGTAATATGTTTGTGGCTGCAGGAGTCAGTACTTTAGAAGCTATCCTAAGACACCACGTGTATAAATTCATTTGCAGGATAAATGACTCTAAAAATGTGCTTATTGTGGCCTTGACAAACATAAGGGTTAGCACTACACGCTACGAATCCCAGCTGTGGAGACACTGGTATCGTTGTCTCGTTGTAGGACATTGATCATCTTTTAATCTGGATTTTTAACTTAAGTATTGTGGATTTTTGTTAAATATAAATTATGATGTTTTTATGTGATATACCATGATTTTATATATATTTATAATATTTGATATGCAATGCATTTTTAATGTAATGTTGCCCCTTGTCTGGACCTTGAGTCCGTAATAATGTTTATTATTATTATTATTATTATTATTATTAATAGGATCAATGGGGTGGGCACAATCTTGCTCAGTTTTTCTTGTAGTTTCTAGACCAAAGCTTCTGATTGTTGAGGTCTGCCATTTACTGCAGCTGAGCAATGAGGGTATGTTTTCTCTGGTTTAACTGAAGTAAAGAACGAAAATCCATTTTTATTGCGCCTTTCAAAATCTCAATGTGAATTGTGGCCAATGAAGTAATTTTTGAAATGTGATATACATAGAAACATAGAAAATGGGTGCAGAAGGAGGCCATTCAACCCTTCGAGCCAACACCGCCATTCATTGTGATCATGGCTGATCATCCACAATTAGTAACCCATGCCTGCCTTCTCACCAAATCCCTTGATCCACTGGCCTCAATAGCCCTAGCTAACTCTCTGTTAAATTCATCCAGTGAATTGGCCTCCACTGCCTTCTGCCACAAATTCACAACGCTCTGGGTGAAAAATGGGAAAATGGCACCTCATTAGAGCACAACAAGATCAGTGCAGCAACATGCTTTGTGAGCTCGTTAACACTTCTTTTCTCTTGCCTTCATAAAAAATTAAGCCCTATATTATTTCCCAAACAGCTTTATCCAATTGTTTAAAAGAGGCCAGCACAGTGCAGTTGTCAATCATGATTATGGCTATAGCACAGATTTCTACCCACTCAGCAGCGGATTATGGCAATCACAGCCATCAGTGGCAGAGTGCTTTGTGCAGTACATCAAAAAGGCCAATTATGCAATTATGACAATAAAGGAATTCTTGTTGGAATTAGGAGTGAGCTCAAATTAAAATAAAATTAAGGAAAGAAGTAACAGCATCCACATAAACCTGATATAAGATGGTATTGTTCCATGTTATACCAGACTGTAAATATAAATTACTTCAACAAGTTCTTACAGGTCAGGCTTATTGAAGTGAAAAGACGTAGTGTTCACCACTAAATGAAGTAATTAGGCAGTACAATTATCTTGCACATCTCTGTATCTACTGTTGCAGTAAAATTGAACAGAACTGTGTCCAACCAATGTGTAGGAAGGAACTGCAGATGAAATCGAAGACAGACACAAAAAGCTGGAGTTACTCAGCGGGAGAGGCAGCAGATCTGGAGAGAAGGAAGTTTTGGGTCAAGATACCTTAGCAATATGCACCAGCTATGAGCTGTGCAACGTGCTTCCTCGTTTAAATCAAATTAAATTCCCCCAACTATCTTTACTTGTTCTGCCTCTTTTAATATTCTGAATTATACAAATTCATTTCTATCAATATTCCATATAATCAATTATCTTTTAAAGAGCCTGCCCCACTTAGGCGACTCTTTAGGCGACTGCTAGGGACTATTTTTAATGGAATTCACCTACGACACCTGGCGACAACCTTCAGCAAAAATTGTTGCCACTGCCGCCGAAAATGTTTCAACATGTTGAAAATGTTGTGGCCGTTGCCTGTAGTCACCCAAACTATCACCTAAGTGGGACAGTGCCATAACTGACATGTAAGTAATTTTGTTCAAGAAGGAACTGCAGACGCTGGAAGATTGAAGGTACACGAAAATGCTGGAGAAACTCAGCGGGTGCAGCAGCATCTATGGAGCGAAGGAAATCGGCGACGTTTCGGGCCGAAACCCTTCTTCAGACTGAGTAATTTATCGCACCAAATCAATTACATTTGTTCCTTTTTATTTTTTAAATATGATTTTTACTGCTCCCTATTACCCAAAATAAGGCTAATTTCACCCATCAACTATTTAGTGTACCTCGATATTGAAAATAAATCATTTCGCCCATCAAGCATACACAACAAGCATTTAGCAACATCATAGATGACAAACTATTGCCTGATGAATATTCTATAGATGTTGACTGCAACCACCTGTGATCTGTTACTGAGTTATAACTGTGCTCTAATAGCCTCACATACTTGTGGATATAGAAAGAATTCTGGATTTTTTTACATAAGTAGGCTCGTGGATTGACGATTAATCTGAAGTGCCTTAAATCCATGTCTCGGCCACTGTCAACATGGATGATTATGAACTACAAATAGCAAATAATTATTTCTATCTTGGAAGTGTCCTGCATTGCAGTGCTATCTTTGATGGTGACATTGATGCTTGCTTTCTGAAAGCAGAACCATTTTTGGCATTGGAAAAAATGACGAAGCTGACATCGACAAAATATCGCCTCCACTGCTTTATGGCACAATATTTGGAGTTTCTTTGTCTTACATTTCTGTTCTTAATGGCTTTCATCTGCACTGCCTTTATTAAAATAATACGTGTACCAGGACAGGATTCCATACCCCGCTGTTCTTGAGCTGTGCAGCATTCCAGATAGGCAGGTGCTCTCATTTCAGTATAGCCTCGCTGGACTGGTCATGTTGGATGTATGCAGAAGTCGTGCATTCCAAAGATTCTACAAAATGGTCAGCATGGTCAAAATGGCAACAGTCCAAGAGCTCTGAGAAAGAAGCACAAAGACATTGAACAAACTAATTATGTAGAGGAAGGAACTGACCCCCAGTCATCGTACTACTTTCACTGTCGTCCTGTTGAGTTTCATTGTCAGTATAACTCTTTAACTCCTAGCCCACAGTCAACAATGGACCATTGTGGACTCTACCTCCCCCTAATCATCGCTACTTTTTAACTTTGTTGCATATCTTTCATTAATTTGTTCTATAACTCTCTATATTACCGTCTATATCTTGCATTTCCCTTTCCCCTGATTCTCAGTCTGAAGAAGGGTTTCGACCCGAAACCCCACCTATTCCTTTTCTCCAAAGATGCTGCCCGACACGCTGAGTTACTCCAGTTTTTTGTGTCTGTCTTTGGTACAAACTAATTAGATGGTTTGTGGTGTTGGTGATAGGAAGTGGACAAACAGATGCTAGGTTACAGTTTATGAATAGGAATGGAACAGAGTGGGAATGATCAAAGAAGAGTGAACATGGGGCACCCACTGTCAACACAGAGCCAAACCATCAGTGTGATATGCGCGCCCCAACTTACAGATCACAGATCGGCTTCTTATCACACAAAATCTATTGTGTTGGCAGCTCAGTCCAGGATATAACGATGATAGAAATCCATTATATTTATACATAATCCACTGCCAGTTATTTATTATATTTTGTATAATTCACAATCAGCTGGTTTTCAGATTAACAGTTATCCATTCTACCTTCATATTCCACTGTCTGCTATCTATTACCTTTAATACCAGGATTATTATTCTTCATAATAAAAATACTGTCAGCATCCTACTGTCCTTTGTATAATGCACCATGTCATTGTTTATTAACCTTTACATTGTCCACCATTCAAACGTTTAATGCCCTTTATATAGCCCACTCTTCAATTATTTATAAACCTTTACAGGCCATCCTCAGGTAATGAACCAGTTCTGTTTTTACAGATGTCCATAAGTAGATTTTGTCCGTAAGTTAGAAATACACCAATATGATCACCATACCTCCACCTGAGCAATCAGTCCACTCATCGATCACCCAATTATCTCATAACCAGCCCCCACATCAGTATTTTAATCATGACAACAAAAGGACATGAGACTGAAAACAAAGAAAAGTGGAGAGAGAGGGAGAGAGAAAGGAAACTAGTTCAGCCAAACATAGGAACAAATGTATGTATCTATGTATGGGCTTTCAAAGTTAATAATGTTTTGCGTGGTTGATTGTATGTATGGGTTGTGTGTTCATAACCTGGGGGGTAGCCTGTATATAACCCACTTCTTGGGTGAAGCACTCTTTTCGGTTTGTGTTAGAGTGTCTTTGTGTTTTGCTGCCCCTCCACTCCTGACTAGCAATGTCCTCGTGACTTTAGACCAAACCATCACACAACCATCTCCCTGAATGACCGTATACACCAGCACTCTCTACCACCACCCATCATCTTTCTTGCCCTCCTGATCTTTTACTGAGCAATAATAGCACTCAACATCACCCAATCTTATAACCAGCACCCCACATCAATCTACACCCTTCCATCGACCTTTCTTGACTTACTTCTTTCTATCATGGCCATTTTCCTCCCCTTACTTGTAATCTTTTGATCAGTTAATGAATCCTCCAAAAGGCCTTTGTGTTGCTTTCAATATGTAAGGCACGACACACGACATTCCTGGTCTCCTACAGGATAGAATATCACTATGAGGGCTAGGGGATTTACTCAAAAATAGAGTGGGCCACTTGTGTAGCATTGCTTTAACATGCCTTGCAATTTCTAGCCTTTTGTGTAGCCCACTACCAGCTGTTTCCCATCCTTTATATAGCTGACTGCAATTGATTATCCTTTATATAACCCACTTAAACCCTGCAGAGATTCTACCTCGGTGATGCCAGAGTTTCGTTTTTGAAGTATGATTCATTACTGGGATGTGGGATGTCTGCAAAATGGGTATTTATTGTGAGACAGCAGTATTCTGCCTTCTACATCAACTGCAACAATTCCTCTTGGGAAGTAGCTCCCTTGAAGATGCTAGGCAGGAACTTCTGCAGTTTGATCCAGTGATCTGTGGAAGTCTTTCACTAAAATAACAAGCCAAAAACAGAGATAAAATTACCACAGTGAGCAACAGGCATTTACATTTATCGAACTGTGGACTTTGACTGAAGGCCCAGGGATAATTGATTGAATGGAAGCAGAATGTGGCACTGACAGTGAGAATAATTGTACAAGAATATTATGCATAATTACAGTATAATTATAATTAAATTTAAGTTGTTGTTACCTCTTGAGGTGCCTTTGTTCAAGATATCCACAACGTTCAGTACTTTTTAATCGTATTGTTTTTAAAATAGTAAAAATAGTAAAAATAATTTAATGCCTAAATTTACGGCAGAATGCTTTCTCACCTCTTTGAATCAGGCATTTCAAATATTACAGGTAAGTTTATTGCCCGTCTGAAACATGAGCTGTGCGGTCCAGATCAGACTGAATCCTCTGTCTGTTTTGTTAACTCAATGACCGAGCAATCTGGCAGGATTATAAGAGTCATTTCTGTCATTTTGGGCTTGGAAGAAAAATGATAGAAATGCATAATGAAATGTTTGGTTCATTGGTAGGCCAGAAATCCAGCTATGCCAAGAACTATCAACAATCCCGCATGGGACTTTTCCCAGTACTTTGAGCCCATCTTTTCCAGCATGGAAGTATTGAGTAACGCCTCAACAGCTTCAAATTCCAGGGTGTGCATATCTCAGGAGAACTGTGCTGGCTACATTGATGAGCTCATCAACACGTCTACTTCCTCAAAAGACTGAGGATATTCGGACTTCTATGGATTGTGTTTTCTGTAGCCACTGACTTTGTTTTTTTTGCACTATTATGGCTATCTAGTATTATGGTGATTAATTCATTGTTTTTTTTATTTTTTTCTGTGCGTATTGCGTTTCCAGGTCTGTTAAGCTGCTGCAAGTAAGAACTGTCCCATTATTGATGCATATGCTAATGATACACTTTTCTACACAAGACTCTCTTCTGCAGGATAGTTTATTGTGCTTGTTGCTTCCTGACTCTGCCATGTGCAAGTCAGTGCTGACTCTGGCACCTTCAGTAAGAATACATCCCATTCCCACTTTTTATACATCTGCTGAACACTGATTTTGACAAATGTGGAGCAGCACACATATATAATAAGCATTCATTAACTCAAATGTCCAAGTTATCTCACCTTAATCCTTTTCACCTATCATCCATCTATTATCCCTCTGTGCCTTCAGTCTGAAAATGTCTCAATTTCAAAGTTCTCTTCTTGAAATCTCCATGGCCTTGCTCCTCTCTGTCACCGTAACCTCATCCTTTAATTCCCTGAAATCTCTATGCTCTGCTACTACTGATTGTAGATGCTCTGCCAATGGTAGTCAAACTTCTGTCACTTGGCCCTATGGACAAGAATCCCTCTCATCTACCTCTCCACATCTCTCACTCATTCCCTCCTCATAACTCTTGAATCAGTCTTCGGCTTAATAAACCTCCATATTCTGCTTTGTAATGTACCTGGGATATTATTTTGTGAAGCTTGCTGTATTAAAGTCCTACCATAAAATTGCTGGTCAATAAACCTAATATGTGTACATCAGAACACACAAAAATAACCTTACATATTTAAGCATTGATCCCAGTCCTTAATCCTACAGCTTCCCACTGACTTTCCACGTTGACATAATATATCAAAGCATGTTCCTCTAGGAAAGAGGAGGAATTCTCTCAACCCACAGCAGACTGAAGGACAGCTGAGCCTTTACTGCAGAGGACCTATCAACTACATGCCATACTTCTACCAACTCACTCAAAATCAACAACTGACTTAAGCAAGAACAGAACACAAACAAATCCATACACAGGTTATTTATGGGCCCCGCCCGTTGTCAAAACATGCTTCAAACACTTCTTTTTTTTTTAAGTCGGCAGCAAGATTGTTGGATTTTCTGTTCTCAATTTTTTTATCAGGATATCTTTAAATATTTACCTAAAAGGAATCATGCCTGCCACAATTCAATGAAGCACTATGTGTCTGAAGTATTATCTGAATTATAGATCATTCACTAACTTTCTGTCAGGGACCACTGAAGGCCAGGTCTGAGTTTCATTCCAGAAATTATCATACTGCTGACTATATTCCTAGACACTGGATTAACACAATGTTCCTCTGTCTGCCGTGTTGTTACACTATACTATAAAATAGTACATCTTTTAAAGAACATTTTTTTTGGGTTTGCTCTGGCAATGAGGATGGTGGACCTAAAGCAATGGCCGACAGCTCAAATATTTAGTATGTGTGTGTGAGACCCACATTGATGTTTGAATTAATGTGCAGGTTTCCTCGCAACATTGCTGTAATTGAGACACAAGAAACCACAGATGTTGGAATCTTGAACAAAACACTGGAGTAATTCAACGGGTCAGGCAACATCTGGATGGGAGAACAAAAATGGCGGCCATTGCTTCAAGTCAGATGCAGCTGGGACAGTAAATTATGATTATTAAAAGATCAACTCCCCACAGTGCAAGATATTTGCATTATATTGCAAATGAGGAGGTGATACACCTCAAAATGATTTAGTTTATACAATTTGCCTTTGGCTGTCCAAGCTTTAAACTCTGAAACCCAGACCCTCTCCCCTAAAATATTTCGAATTTTTCCTTAAAAAAGCAATCTTTCAGGTACTATCTAAATATTTGCTTACTTGGGTTAAGTATTTTGTTTTCTGAAACCTTTGAATGATATTCCTCAGCACATTTGCCAATGGTACAACAATACGAAAGCAGATTTTATTTCATTCAGTCATTCTTAGTTGCCACAAACAAGATGACTGGCATTCACAGGAGGGTCAATAACTAGTGCCTGTTGCCTCCAGTGGAAAGAGAAGGCTTTGCAATGGTCTCACATCCCTTTGTTTATTTGTGCCAAAATGGAGCCTTTTGCAGTGAGCTGTTCTGTGCATAATGTACTGATTTGGGGCGATTGTACCTATGTACGGGGATAGTTTTGATGATCTGTATGCAAAAGATGTATTTCACTGTACTTGGTACATGTGATAATAAATAAACCATCGGTACCATTGAAACCATTGAGCATCTGCGGAGGGAATAGACAGATGATGTTTCAGGTCAGGGTTCTTTAGTCTGAAGAAGGGTCACGACCCAAATCGTCCGCGCATGACTGTAATTGAGACTGATCATCATTCAACCCTGCAACTGCCAAGGAAAAAATACATTCCCACATCTGATCTATTTAATATTAACTTATGTAAGTTAACTAACGTCAATAATATAGTTTTGAATAAACATTGGAGCTCAGCAGAAGACACAAAGTACTGTAGGAACTCTGTGAGCTAGGCATCATCTCTGGATACAAAAAAAAAGACACAAAGTGCTGGAGTAACTCAGCAGGTCAGGCAGCATCTACAAAAGACATAGTGCTGGAGGGTCTCGACCTGAAACGTCGCCTACTTCCTTCGCTCCATAGATGTTGCCTCATCCTCTGAATTTCTCCAGCATTTTTGTCTACCTTCGATTTTCTAGCATATGCAGTTCCTTCTTAAACACATAGTGCTGGAGTTACTCAGCAGGTCAGGCAGCATCTACAAAAGAAGACACAACATTCTTGAGTTATTCTAGCACTTTGGGTTTTATTTTATAGTTACTCCAGCACTTTGGGTCTTCTTTTGTAGATGTTGCGTGACCCGCTGTGTTCCTCCAGCATTTTGTGTCTTTTTTTGTAAACCAGCATCTGCAGTTCCTTGTTTCTTCATTTTAGAGCTCAGTAGGTTTAGTGCACTTACAATGCATTCACAACCTGTTCAGATGGAGTCGACCATGCTAATCTCACAATCTTCAACAGATATTCTGAGCCGTCTTCAATTATGTCCCACTGAGAAAGTGGTTTGTGCGCCAGAAGGGAAAATGTCAAGATTTAGATTACAGATGAGAAACAAAAAGGTGCTCCTGTGGGAGGATATAAACACAATGTGCATGGAATACCTTCACTTGCAACATAGATCAATAACAGGTATTACCACCGCACAAATGGTGTGTGAAGTGATTGTATTCTGTCACAAAAGGTAAGCAGCAATAGAAGCAATAGATTAATATTGCACTCATCTGACACAAACTGCTGCAAAATCTGAACTCGTCGATACTGAGTAAGATTATTAGAGGATGCATATCAAAATCTTTGGAAAGAATATCAAACTGCCCATGCTACTTGAATTATCAAGATCATTGTCACTTTCAGAAAATAAAAAGTAGATAGAGAAAATCTGCAGGATAATGCTTCGAATAGAATCAGCAGATAGAAGAAAGACCTGGGTAGATTTTCTTTCACCAGACAACAATAGTCAGGGAGATGTGCAGAATTTAAAGCAGTGCATTTGCTGCGGTGCCTGCTATCCACACTAAATAATACCCTGCTGACGGAAATCAGTGTAATCATGTGGAAAAGGCAACCATTTTTGTTGGAATTGTCTTTTAGCTAATGCAGTGCTTCATAACTATTCAGACCGTGCAGTGTCTTTTAAAGTGAACAAAAAAAACACATTACATTCAAATCTACAGCCTAGCATCGTCAGATACAGTTCAGGGGAAACAACATGATCACAGAGGCAAGCAAACAACTTTGTTTATGATGGAACAGCAGATGCTGGTTTAGCCAAAGATAAACACAAAATGCTGGAGTAACTCAGTGGGACAGGCAGCTTGTCTGGATCAGCACCAACTCCCCTTCCCATTCCGAATCCGACCTCTCTGGCCTGGGCCTCCTCCATGGCCAGAGTGAGCACCACCGGAAATTGGAGGAGCAGCACCTCATATTCCGCTTGGGCAGTCTGCACCCTAATGGCATAAACATTGAATTCTCCAATTTCCAGTAGCTCTTGCTGTCTCCTCCCCTTCTCAGCTCTCCCTCAGCCCTTGGGTTCCTCCTCTTCCTTTTTCCTTTCTTATCCCCCCCCACACCCGCCATCAGTCTGAAGAAGGGTTTCGGCCCAAAACGTTGCCTATTTCCTTCGCTCCATAGATGCTGCTGCACCCGCTGAGTTTCTCCAACACTTTTGCCTACCTTCGATTTTCCAGCATCTGCAATTCCTTCTTAAACACTGATTAATTTCAACTGAGTGCAGTTCTGACCATAGGTCATAAGGTCATGTGATAGGAGCAGAATTAAGCCATTCGGCCCATCAAATCTACTCTGCCATTCAATCATGGCAGACCTCTCTCTCCCTCCTAACCCCATTCTCCTGCCTTCTCCCCATCACCTCTGACACCTGTACTAATAAAGAATCTATCTACCTTTGCCTTTCTTCTGCAGTTGTATAGGTCTCTGGTGAGACCACATCTGGAGCATTGTGTACAGTTTTGGTTTCCTAATTTGAGGAAGGACATCCTTGTGATTGAGGCAGTGCAGCGTAGGTTCACGAGATTGATCCCTGGGATGACGGGACTGTCATATGAGGAAAGATTGAAAAGACTAGGCTTGTATTCACTGGAGTTTAGAAGGATGAGGGGGATCTTACAGAAACATATAAAATTATAAAAGGACTGGACAAGCTAGATGCAGCAAAAATGTTCCCAATGTTGGGCGAGTCCAGAACCAGGGGCCACAGTCTAAGAATAAAGGGGAGGTCATTTAAGACTGAGGTGAGGAAAACCTTTTATACCCAGAGAGTTGTGAATTTATGGAATTCCCTGCCACAGAGGGCAGTGGAGGCCAAATCACTGAATGGATTTAAGAGAGAGTTAGATAGAGCTCTAGGGGCTAGTGGAGTCAAGGGATATGGGGAGAAGGCAGACACGGGTTATTGCTAGGGGACGATCAGCCATGATCACAATGAATGCCGGTGCTGGCTCAAAGGGCCGAATGGCCTCCTCCTGCACCTACTTTCCATGTTTCTATGTTAAATATATCCACTGACTTGGCCTCCACAACCTTCTGCAGCAAAGAATTCCACAGATTCTCCTCCCTCTGACTAAATAAATTCCTCCTCATCTCCTTCCTAAAAGAACGTCCGTTAATTCTGAGGCTATGACCTCTAGTCCTAGACTCTCCCACTAGTGGAAACATCCTCTCCACATCCAATCTATCCACTCTGTATGTTTCAATGAGGTCTCCCCTCATTCTTCTAAACTCCAGCGAGTACAGGCCCAGTGCCAACAAACGCTCATCATAGGTTAACCTACTCAACTGACCACCACACAATGGAAAATCAATGGACAGAGAGAGAGTTTTGAGCTTTGGATGAGAGAGCTTTAGTACTGATGTGGGTGAGGACTTGAAGGGGAGTGTATATAGACAGCTTAAAGGGACTCTATGTCCTCCCAGCAATGTGCTATGACCCTCATGGGAAAGTTCTGGTTAGCTCCAGCTGAAGAAGACCTTGCAGTGGAATGAAAGCCTGACTGTGCATGAGTGGCCAGCACCAAATGTGTGAAAATACCAGAAAATATCAGCATTCAGAGGAGCATTACATGTCAATGTAAGACCCAACGCCAGAGGTACAAGTTTAGACTGGATTCATGATAGGAGCTGAAGAGCCTGTTTCTTTGCTGTACAGTTCTATTTTATTGCCAACATAACTCATATATCCGCCGGGTGCACCCAAAGCCCAGCTATATTGATTTGTGTTTAAGCTTGAATAGTGATTGCTGAAAGTAATTGCCTTTGTTCTGGTAAACAAAGGCATCGGAGAAACTAAATTATCTATTCTGCCTAAAGCTGCTGATGGAGCCTCTGAGCGTTTTCAACACATTCTGTTCATTGCTTTTTCACTCAAAAACAAATGAGATAAATTTAGCATGGTTGTTTACATAGTTTCAGGTGAAGGAAAGAAAAATGAGAGAAGAATTTTAAATAGATGTGCAGGCTTAGTAATCATAGAAACATAGAAACATAGAAAATAGGTGCAGGAGTAGGCCATTCGGCCCTTCGAGCCTGCACCGTCATTCAATATGATCATGGCTGATCATCCAACTCAGTATCCTGTTCCTGCCTTCTCTCCATACCCCCTGATCCCTTTAGCCACAAGGGCCATATCTAACTCCCTCTTAAATATAGCCAATGAACTGGCCTCAACTACCTTCTGCGGCAGAGAATTCCAGAGATTCACCACACTCTCATTTTAAGAGAAACAAACTGGAACTTAAGTTTTGATCCATTCCTTGTCCTTGTCACATTTTGGATAGTATGCAACAAAAAGCTTTTCACCGTACCTGACAAATGACAATAAACTAAACTAAATTAAATTGTAGACTGAAGCATTATGCCACAGGTTACAAAAAGTATCTCTGCAGAATGTCACATTAAACATTTAATTAATGTCGTTAATATTGAACTGTAGAAGTTAATTCAGTCACATTATCCAGAACATAATTCATGTGATATCAATTGCTCACTATGTTGCTAATATCCAGGCATCTCTCTAACACTGACTCAACTGACTATTGCATATGCTATGCTGTGCTGTTTCTCTGTGGATGATGATTAATAAAAGAGCAACATTCTGTGTAAGATGATTGCATTATATTGCAAATGAGCTGAAGTGATAATCTCAAAATGATTTAGTTAATATAATTTGCCTTTTACTGTCCATGCTCTAAACTCTGAAATCCAGAACCCCCCCCCCCCATTAAAATGATTGTCTTTCATCTGCTAATTATTTCCTTAAAACTAACCTACCTGTATTTAAATATTTGCTTACTTGGGTCAACTTTTGAATGATATGCTTCGGAACATTTGTCAATGGTACAACAATAATAAATCAGATTTTGTTTCATTCAGATATTCTCAGTTGCCACATGACTGACATTCACAGGAGGGTCAATAACCAGTGCCTGTTCCCCCCCAGTGGAAAGAGAAGGCTCTGCAATGGTCTCCCATCCCTTCATTTATTCCTCACATATAGAGCAGCATTAGGGCGGCACAGTGGCACCGTGGTAAAGTTGCTCCTTTACGGCGCCAGAGACCCGGGTTCAATTGTGATTATGGATGCTGCCTGTAAGGAGTTTGTACATTCTCCCTTTGACCACGTGGGTTTTCTCCAGGAGCTCCTGTTTCCTCCCACACTTCAAAGACGTAAAGGTTTGTAGGTTAGTTGGCTTCAGTAAAAATCGTAAATTGCGCCTAGTGTGTAGGATAGTGCTAGTGAACGGGGTTATTGTTGGTTGGCGTGGACTCAGTTGGCCGAAGGGCCTGTTTCGATATCGTATCTCTAAAGTCTCAAGGAGAAGGTTCAGGTCTTCAATGGTTCAATTCTTTTCATTTTTGGCGGTCCTTGTATCTGAACTCAATCGTGGACTCTTCTGATATGACAATGATATTTCACATCAACTCCTTTTGCACCAAGAATCTTGATGTCAGTCCACAGTGATTGAGTCCCAACCCCAAAATATTAGATATAGCTGTAGCAAATACAATGGTCCACAGATTGATTCCTAAATTGGGTGATAGGGTTGTATGAGGAGCGGTTAAGCAGACTAGGCTTATACTATTGAGTATTTAACATAATTTAACATTATAACATTGAAACATAAAATTCATTAGAAGCTGACACGGTAAATACAAGGATTAAGAATCTAGGAGCTGCAGGTGCTGGTTTACACAAAAGGATACAAAGTGATGGAGTAATTCAGTGTGTCAGGCAGCATCTCTGGAGAACATGGATAGTTGATGTTTCAGGTTGGGACCCTTCTTCATATTAAATTTGGGGATGATGTTTCTTCTGGCTGGAAACTATGGAACCAAGGGCCACATTCTAAATATAAAGAGTTGGCTAATTAGAACGGAAATAAGAATGAATTTCTCTTAAACAGAGAATGGAGGATCCCTTAATTTTCTACCCAATGAGAGCTTTGGAGGCTCAGTCAATGAGTAAATTCAAGGCAGAGATTAGTAGATTTTTAGACTTTAAGGGAATTAGCCATTGGTACGGGCATGTGGCAGGGACTGAGATGACATCAGGGGTGACACATTCTTTCCACTTTCTTTCTTCATGGGAGCTGTGATTTAAGGATTTAAGCTAGATACACAGTCTAATCTAGACAGACATTCTTACAACTGAACCGAGATCAGTGATGCACGACCTATTTTGAGAATCAGCATGAATGACAATGCAAACAATTCCTGAAGCCACTCGTGAGAACTGTGTATTATTTTATCAGATAATAAAAATTTCAGTTAAATATTTGAAGGCACAAATGCCAGAATTTATTTACAACCTAATTTCTATTCTGATCACAAGGCAGACAACAATAAACCAATAATGCTCTCCTTATTTAGGGACCTGTACCTCATGCTGTATGTGCTTTCCAACAATCATTTGCCTCAAACCACTTTTAGCCTTTCACATTTGGTGAGAATGAAAAGGATATTGGCCTCCCTCAATCCACTGTGTAAATAGTCTTTTGGAAATCTTGCAGGGGCTGAATGGGAAAATGGGACATTGCATTTTTCCCTCCATTCCCACTGGAAATTCTTATCATCGCCAACAGCACTGTGCTCCAGAAACCACAATACAACACAAATAGATATGGGGCCATTGACAATGAAGGATTGGCAATATATTTCTCAGTCAGGTTGGTGGGTACATCTTGGAAAGAAACCGGTAGTGGTAATATTCCCCAGCTTCTGCTGTGCTGCTCTTCCTCTGTGACAGATGTTGAGGGTTTCTGAGTGATCGTTGGCATAGCCAGGATAAGCAACTGCAGTGCACTTCATAGATGGCACATATTGCAGACATTATGTACCAATGGGGGAGGGAATGAACATTTAGGGTGATTGATCAGGTCCCAAACAAGATCTGTCATTCCACAAATCCATTTGATGAATCTTCACTGTAACACCTCTATTGCAAATGCATCTTTTCTTTCAGTCAGAAGGCTCAAATTGTACATAATACTCCAGATGTGGTTCAACAGGATTGTTGTCATGGACTTTGTGAAGTTGCATTTATCATGGCAGGCTAATGAAAGCATCGCAGGAATGGATATTATATCAATCCCAGTCATGGCAATGAATTATTGTTACGGACACCCCTCTTTATTTGCTTTAATGAACATGGTCTTAACTGAAATGTGTAGGAAGGAACTGCAGGTGCTGGTTTAAACTGAAGATAGACACAAAATGCTGGAGTAACTCAACGGGACAGGCAGCTTCTCTGGATAGAAGGAATGGGTGACGTTTCGGGTCGAGAAGGGCTCCGACCCGAAACGTCACCCATTCCTTCTATCCAGAGATGCTGCCTGTCCTGCTGATTTACTCCAGCATTTTGTGTCCATTTATAGTCTTAATGAAGATATTTTATTAGACTTTCTGCCATTTTACATCTGTGTATCATTGAACCAAACGATACAAGATGTAAAATGCCAGAAAGTCGAATAAAATATCTTCATTAAGAAGATAAATAGACATAAAATGCTGGAATAGTTTGTTATATTGATATCAATGTACAACACAATGTATTTTCACTGAATTCTCAGATGAGTTTTTAACATTGAATAAGATCAGAGTATCACAGAGCTAGATGTGCAGCAAGTAATTAAGTTACATGGTTGGATTATTATTCCATCAATATAGTACAATATAGAATTGAACACTGGTTAATGTAGCATTATGAGGATTAAGATGGCACAGTGGACAGACCACTGAGCATTGCACAATGGAACTACATAGCAGAGTAGATATTTCATACAGACCAATATGGAAATGAATGATCATTGTAATTATAGGCTAGGAAACTCTGAGCTGCTGGATAAGTACAGAGTAGTGAATGAAAACAGTACATTGCTGGTACAGGCTTGGATCAGCATTGCATGACAAACTAATCATATGGCTGGCAATCTTTTTACATATCCCAGCACCACTATTCCCTGACCAGAATGGAGATGATAGGGCATTTTATTCTACAATCACAAAAGAATGGGAGAATTAGAAGCAGTGTGAGGTCGATCGTATGGGCCTCAAGCTTGCTCTGCCTATTATACAAAACATTACTGGCCTACCTCCCCTTTTTACTGCAACATCCTTCAGTTCCACTATATCTAAAATCTCAGGCAACTCAGTCTTCAGGATATTCAATAGTCCTCTGAGACAGTGTAAACATTCACAGTGAAGAAATTGCTCATCACAATTGTTAACCTGAAATGAAAAAAAAAAAATGAAATGATTCAATTTATTGTCATTGTCAGTGTACAGTACAGAGACAACGAAATGCATTTTTAGCATCTCCCTTGAAAGGGAGACACAGGGCGTCGCGGTGTGCCCGCGCCTGCCACCGTAATTACATTCCATTACAGGCAAAGGTGGGTGAAGTGTCTTGCCCAAGGACACAACGACAGTATGCACTCCAAGCGGGATTTGAACCGGCTACCTTCCGGTCGCCAGCCGAACTCTTAGCCCATTGTGCTATCTGTCGCCCTGACTGTGTACCTCTGCACGACGGTCTAAACAGAGCTACAACCTTGTAGTATTCATCCAAAATTGACTCCAAGCCCATTCTATTATTCCATAAGACCAATGGTCATTCTTTAAAACTTCAGAGGAAGCATGTAATTTCTTATCAAGTGACAATATGGTTTAGGTCATGAATTCGGCTTTCTTACATCAAAACAACTCCTTTCAAATAGACTCTACAGGGACTCTGTATTAGTAGTCTCTATAGAAAAGTCAGTTGGTTTAGTAAATTGACTTTGTTAATATGTTTCATTTGACCCCAGCCATGAATTCTGTCCCAATTCAATTGCTTTGTCTGACACAGTGCAATTCAGCACCCAACACAGTAATATTAATATAAACCTTGCTTCTACATATAAAGAAGCAAGGGATCAGGGTAGCTTGGAGTGACGTGACGCGACCCACTGACGCAACCTTTCAGCGACTGTCTACGACCTTCAAGCTCGAGGGCACTCGCCTGAATAACCTTGAGCTGGATCGACCGTAAGCGATGAAACCGCGGTCAGCGAAGGAGATTGCCTACGGCTGCCCTCGAGTGCCTGTAACTACATCGCGACCCCACTCCACTGCACTATGAGTTCAAAAGAACCATGTCGACCAATGTTTACTCGCGGAAAATTTTTCAACATGCTGAAAATTTTTCCTCGACCAAACTGAGGCCGCGAGTATGCGGGAACTTCACTCGAGCATGAAGGAGAGTTCCAGTGACGTCATAGGACCTCCTAGGACGGACCACGTGCCGACCATGCTGCGAGTTTGATTCGAGGGCAAACTCTTCCAAACTCGCAGATTGGGTCCCTGGAGTGGGACAGCCCCTTTAAGCAGTCATTGGTTATAAATTCCCAGGTATCAATGGAATATTACATTTGTGAAGGAGGGTTTAAGCACATCTTAAATCTTTATCTCTATCCACCTGGTAATAATCTCTTCCCATGACAGAACTCGGAATAGAACGTCTGCTTTGGATTCCTGGTGTCGGACGTAAACAACATGGACTGCCAGCGTACGCACCAGTGCAGAGATCACTGCGCTACTCGTTCATTATTGCATGGATGGAATCGTGTAGGTAGCTGCTTATATTTACTAAAACAGTAAGGTAGGAAAGAACAGGCAGAGTCCATTTGTCTCAGCTGCCAGCATAAAGTGGGCCATCTCCCTGAAGACCACTGCACTATTCCAGTACAGACGTTTTTAAGGTTGAGCTGCTGTGTGAGGACAGCAAACCATTTTGCAGATACTCTGGAATCCTGCTTCCCAGAAATGTCATTCTGCCAATGCAACCTTAATGATGCTGGAATGAGATCACTGGTGATCCTGTGGCGGAGAAGTGTCACAAGGCGGGTCATGCTGATGATAGTGCTCTGCTGCTGTCATCCCTTCCCAGCCATTGCCGCTGCCCATAATCATTGTGACAAAGGCAGTTTTTTGACTGTGCTTGCATTTATCGAAATATATTTAATTAAATACCGACACACAAGACAAGCAGCTCTGTTACATTCTCTGCAGTTTTATTGGTCACAACATCTGAAGTCAAAATATAGCTAATGACTGAAACGTGACATAATAACCATCATGAAAGTGATTTAGGTTGCAATTAAAGATCCGTATTTCATGCTTGATCAAGACTTAACCCATGAGTGACCAATTAACAATCATTCAATCACAAATTTAAAGCTATCTACAGAATTAATGAGCTATGAATTATGCCTCGAGATGTCTAAATGAACATTATGTGTCCAGTTTAATTGTGCCCATTCTACATTAGGTTTTCTTTATTAGCTCCTGTCTACAGTTTGGCCTGGTGGCTCAATTGTCTTCATTGTCATTTGGAGAATTGAATCATTTTCATCTTTGATCACAGATTTCAATTGCAATGGCCACTAAATTACCCTAGGTATACAAAAAAGCTGGAGAAACTCAGCGGGTGCAGCAGCATCTATGGAGTGAAGGAAATACGCAACGTTTCGGGCCGAAACCCTTCTTCAGCTTTTTTGTGTACCTTCGATTTTCCAGCATCTGCAGTTCCTTCTTGAACACTAAATTACCCTAATTGGCCTCTCTGTTCCCTGGATAATGAAGGGAAGAAGCTTCATCCCTTCATAAATGTATCTCCCCTTGTTTAAGGCTGAGTGGACATGCAATCGCTCAGATTTAATTATTTCATTTGAAGGATCAGTTGAAGGCCCAACGAGTTCTTAGTGCCATAGTTGTCAACCCATCTTTGCTGGAGGGGAGGGGAGTGTGGAGGGAGGGATGGAGGAGTGCGAAGGGAGGGAGAGGAAGGGGAATAGGGGGAAGGGAGGGTGGTAGAGGAAGGGGGAGTGGGATTGGGGAGGGGGTAGGTGAGGGGAGGGATGGGGGGAGGGAGGGGGGTGTAAGAAGGGCATCAACAAATACAAGCAAATAATGGACATTTTTACAAGACCCTCACCATCTCTACTTAAAATGAGAAAGAAACACCAATAAGGGAAAATTCTATGGTGACTGGAGAGGGAAAATATGAATGTAACACTTTCTATAGAGTATCTCAGGTCTAGGAACACGCAGACAATGTTTTTTTGCGCAGTATTGGTTTTATCCAATATAATTAAATTAGTCAAATCACATATATGCAGACAATGGGACATCTCACAAACAAAATAATTTGAGTGATAAATCAGGTGTATGGTATGCTCGCCTTCATTACTAGGGGCATTGAATATAAGAGTCAGGAAGATTAGATGCAGTTCTATAGGACTTTGGTTAGGCCACATTTGGAGTATTGCATGCAGTTCTGGTCGCCCATTACGGTAAAAATGAGGAGGCTTTGGAGAGGAGGTTTACCAGAATGCTGCCTGGCTCAGGATGCCTCACTCTAATTTGCGAAGGAGTTTGTTCACATTCTAACATTAAATTAAAGAATCACAAATTTGGTGCCAGTATAAGTTCGAATCTGCTTCGCCACCTCAATTAAATTACTTGTCTTACAAAGAGGATAACTGGGCCACGATGCTCCTTAATTTCATGTGACCTGGATTCAATGGTCTATTTCTGTTTCCATTTGCTTAGAAATTTGGCCAACATGATTCTCCTCCTAGGCCACTGCCCATGTTTGTTGACATGATCAACAAGGGCAAAAAGGGCAATATTGCCATGATCCTCGTTCAATTTTTAAATGGTTGGATTTCACCTTGTAGATTTTGTTTAAATTAGTCTGGACGCCAGATATTGCAGTTTAACATCAATGTTCATATGTAGGGATGGTAGCCCCAAAAATATAGTGTGTGTCAATGTGTGTCAATTATTAGGGCATTGACCCATCTTCTTCTGATACCTTTTGAAATTGTCTGGATCAAGGCTGAGCATTGTGGAAAAAGTCATTCAAAGTTTTATTTGAACACTTGCTGGCAAACAAAGACATACATTGCCTCTTGCTGGCATGCCTGTGATACTTTGACCCTGTTTTTAATATTTACCTGACTGATTCAAGAAAAGATGACAAACTTTAACATAAAGGGAGGTTTCAAGCGCTATAAATTATTTACTAGATTATCATTGACACAGTCCTATTTTTATGCATTGAGAGTTTACATTTATTTAATAGTGCTCAATATGCTTAAGTTAACATGTCATGAATCACACACATAAAAGCTTTAAAGCGGAGTTCAGTGCCTACGCTTGTTGATGACAAAAAAGCTAGTTTCTTCTCTCGGGATGAGCATTGGAGCCATCAAAATATTGACCAGGTCCATTGTGTTCCATCCATTGTGTTCAGTATCCAGTGTATCTCAACTCTCTATTTTTCATCATACGAGATGTGCAGTGAGAGTGGCAATGCACCTAGGATGGAAGGAAAAATATGGAACACACGTTCAGCCTGACCGTAGCAGCTGGAACAGTCTGTTGCAGGGGTGGAAGGGGTCTCTCATGATTTTGTTTGCTCTGGAGTTGCACCTCCTGTTGTATAGTTCCTGCAGGGGGGTGAGTGAGTGGCAATCACCTAGGATACACAGCCTGAGAAAGTGGTGCAAGCTGAGTTCCTGATGTATTAAGGAAGTGTCTAGATAAGTACTTGTATTGCCTAGACATAAAGTGCTGGAAGATGGTATTAATACACCGGAATGCCCACTGGTCAGCACTGATGCAGTTAATCAAATGACCCATTTCCAGACTGTATGTCCTGGTGGTTCACTATTTTTTAAATAGTGACTAGTGAGTTTTACAATACAAATACAAATACAAATATTGGATTTGTTTTACACTTCCAAAATTCATTAGATTCAGAGAACGTTCCATTAAATCAGAAAATAGCAAATGTAGCTCCTTTATTTTAAAAAAATGACAGTAAGCAGGAAACAACTACCAGGTTAACATAACAAGTGTCATATAAGTGTTGATATAATTAGCTTTGTGCCACAGGAATTGATGCTGGAGTCTCATTTTTGTTACTATTCATTTGAATGATTTGATGTAGGCACTGAAGGTATGTTGCCTAAATTTGATAATGATACAAAAATAGAGAGGAGAATCAGTTGTGAAGTGTATATAAGGAGGCTACAAACAGAGAAGGTTTAGTGAGTGGGAAAGATTTGGCAAATTTAGTAGAATGCGGAACAATGTCAATTTTAACAGAACATATAAAAAGGGTAGGTTACACAGAAAAGCTGGAGAAACTCAGCGGGTGCAAAAGGGTATATTGGTGAATGATTGTAGAGCTCTGAGAAGTAGATGGTCTAGTTATGCTTGTTCACAATATACATAAGGTTACAATGCAGGTAAAGCAAGTAAGTAGGGATGTGTGTTATCATCCATTACTAGGCAAATTGAATACGGAAGAAAGGAGGTAATGTTTCAGTTCCATGGGAACATGATGAGGCCACATCTGGAATACAAAATACAATTTAGGTCACATTTAAGGAAGGATATTAATGCGTTGGAAGCAGTTGGGAGAAGGTTTACTCAATATACTTGGAAGGAGTAGATTGTATTAAGAGGAAATGTTAGACAGGCTGGGTATGTACCTGCTGGAGACACAGAAGACTGTGGATCTGGAACCAAGAATATGACACAAGTTGCTGAGCAGCTCTGCAGGTCAACTGGTATATGTGGAGGCAAAGGGGTGGCCAATGTTTCCTGTCAAGACCTTTCAACGATCACTGTTTATAAATAAGGGGTTGCCTCTTTAAGATAACAATGAGGTGATTGTTTTTCCCCTTAGAGGTCTGTGAATCTATGGAATTCTCTCCTCAGGGTGTCGGGAGGCTGGTATAGACAAATTCTCATCAAGCAAGGAAATTGATTACTGCCGATAGATAGAACTGTGGAAATGGAAAAGCAAGTTTCAGGAGCTGACTACTGATCCTATTTTATGTGCTAGTATGTAAATTACTACCACGGGGAATAACTGATAGTTGAGACAGATCTAAGCAAGGGTGGAAAAGAAAATGAAAGAGAATGGGATAGATGGTTGATATCATTTTCATGAGGAAAGATGAAAGGAATTCCAATGGAGCATAAATGGCAGCATGGATGTTTTGCCTTCCATCACAGTGGGGGAATGTGAGGTCACCGAAAATCCATGATGGACGTGCTGCCTGCGCTGGTGGGGACTTGGAGGGATTGCCGTGAGTGCAGTGATCTTGTTGATCTCAGTGTCTGCGGGGACATTGTGCCATGGGGACATCCCGGAGTCTAGTGTGAGCGTGGACGGCTTTCTGACTGTTCGGGCGGACAGGGACTGCAGAGAGAGTGACAGCGGTCGGTAGAACTCTGATCACATCACGATGAAGGAGCGTGTGTGTGGCCCGGACATTGGACTGATGGCTGTGGGTCTCCACTTATGCTGTGTGCCCTAGGGATTCACACACTCCGCTGTGTTGGCTGTTTATGTTTATTCTGTTTCTAGTTTTGTATCTTGTTGCTTCTTCTTCTTGCGTATGGCGTGCACAGCCTAAAGTTGTAGGACGACTTGTTCTATTTGATCTTATTTGATTGTGCACGCCGGGTTGATTGCATTCATCGAAACAGGGCGGACCACTTGAAGGTTGCAATCTTCCACCCCATCTTGGTGCTTTTTCTGGTATAGGTATGACTGTATGGTAAATCAAATTTCACTGGGTCTCGCTCGGTATGACAATAAAGGACCATTGAACCATTGGATTATCTGGACCAACTAACTTATTTTTGTATCACAAATCCTCTGTAATTATATTACAGTTCTTGTCAGTCACAGATGGGTCGTACCTGCAACTCAGTGAATTAACTAGGGATAAGAAGAAGCCATTCAGCCCATCAGGCCTGCTCTCCCTTTCAATAGATCTTGAGTGGATTGCAAATCAACTCCATAGGTCCACCAGTGTTCCATTCTTATTGACACTATTATCCAGAAGAAATCTGTGTGTGAAACCTTCGGATGACAATTCCCCCAAATATATGATCAGATATTATGCATTATGCATTATGCGTATTCTTAGAAAGTGTAGGTTTGGATATATACTATCTTTTATGTGTACAATCTGCAAGGGGGAGGAGCACCTTGCAGAAACTGTAGGATCTATGCCACAGCATAACTTTGCAAAAGACCTGATGACGTCCAGATCTTGGTGTAGTAAGAAACTGAAGATGCTGGTTTAAACCGAAGAAACACACAAATAGCTGGAGTAACTCAGCGGGTCAGGCAGCATCTCTGGCGAAAAGGAATAGGTGATGTTTCGGGTCGAGACCCTTCTTCAGACTAAGAGTCATTCATTCATTATCGTTGAAAACATCAGCGAAGCAGTGGTGCTGGTTTCCAATGGGAACAGTAACGGATGCACCACACATCTCCGGCCTCCTGTACCTGCGGACTTCCTCTGCTGGAAGTATAGGATTTTGGTGAGTGTGCTTTATCATCATTCCTTACAATGCCATGTACGACAGTGATCGCAATGTCTACTGAAGCGTGGATGGCTCGCTAGAAACTCACCCGCCCTTTGACAGGTCTTGTTCTTGGTCCTGCTGGGGGTCCACAGTCCCCTCCTCACCTGGCAAACCAGGTGGTGGAGACGGTTTAGTCGCTGACTATCCGACCATGGAGCAGGTAGCAGGGGATCACATGGTTCCCGTGGCGGGGGGTAATCTCCCCCTGACCTGACCCGAGTTATGGGGAAGGGAAACAAAAAGATATAGATGGTGATATAGAGAGATATAGAACAAATGAATGAAAGATATGAAAAAAAAAAAATTAACAATGCTGAAGGAAACATGGAGTCCACAATGGTCAAGGGTTGGCGGGTAGGTGATAATGAGTTATACTGACAATGAAACAAAACAGGACCACAGTGAAACTAGTACGACGATTAGGGGAGGGATGGAGAGAGAAGGATGCGAGGGTTATTTGAAGATAGAGAAATCAATATTCATCCCACTGGGTTGTCGGCTGTCCAAGATAAATATGAGGTGCTGTTCCTTCAATGTGCGTTTGGCCTCACTCTGACAATGGAGGGGGCCCAGGACAGAAAGGCCAGTGTGGGAATGGGAAGTGGAACTCCAGCCACAGAAGATCACAGAAGGTCACCACTGGCTTTAGAACGGCAAAGCTTCCAGAAAAATATACCGCTGTGTTTCAAAGATTAAAACTCTCAGGAGAGCTCTGCATGGTGCCGCTGAAGTACTGCAGGTTCCAGAATCCTATTTCACACACTCCAATGTCCTAAGATCATTCTTTAAGTTTGTTGTTTCAGGAAGCTGCTGCAGTTTACCTCAGTGCCCAGGATGAGGTGCACTGAGATTGCATGTTTCTTATCTCTGTCCCACGGGTGCTTCTGCGGTAATCACACTGGGAGTGCAGTACAAGTTCGAGGTGAAGGGGTGGCATCAGGGCAAGATAAACATACTTGAGGACTGAAGGGAGAACTGGAAGAAGGGAATTGTATCTGCAGAGCTTACCTCTCAAGTATGTGCTGGAAACATGCTCCCATCTTCTTGTCAGATGTTGCCCCCTAAAAATCTTCAGGGCGGCACTGTGGTGCAGCGGTAGAGTTGCTGCCTTACAGCACAGGAGACTCAGGTTCGATCCGGACTGAAGGGGTTTGTCTGTACAGAGATTGTACATTGTCCCTGTGACCACATAGGTGTTCTCTGGGTGTTCCGGTTTCCTCCCACACCCCAAAGACATACAGGTTTGTAGGTTAATTGGCTTCTGTAAAATGTAAACTGTCCCTAGTGTGTAGGATAGTGCTAGTGTATGGGGTGGTCTCTGGTGGGTGCGGACTCGGTGGGCCGAATGGCCTGTTTCCACTTTGTATCTCTGAAGTCCAAAGTCTAAATAAAGCCTTTTGGCGATGCCCTCCAGCAACAGAAATGTAGAGAGAAATGTGGAAAAATAGCAGCTTATGGGAGCCTTCTCTGGACAAAATGTCATTAACAATTTCATTGCACCACAATTCCCCTTGAAGTCCACAGTGGCCAGCTATGGCATAATGACATTACACCATGCAGCATAAACAAAACAATAAGGATTTATAACAGGAAACAATGGACCCTCTCTTGCCTTCCAATAGATTCTCTGTCCAACTAACCAGTCGGTCTTGATGATTTCTGTTTAAAGAAGGTAACCTGAGATGGATGGCTCCATCACCTGCAGGTATGCTCACAAGGATTTTGCAGTGTACCTAGGGAAAATAATCATACCAGTGAAGAGGATCTTTATGAAGAAATGCTGCACGCCTATTACCATCCATACAATTACTGACCAAGACTGGAAGGGTTTGAGTCTGTGACTGTCAATGACATAAAGACAAACTCAGCGGCTGTATTTCTTTAAAAGTGGCTGCTAAGACCAGGAAAGGATTTTCTCAGCAACATATGAGGCCCGTGCTATTCAGTGACCTTGGTGCAGGAAGTACTATTGCATCATCACAGTATTGTACAGAGCAGGCAAACAACCTTGAGTTTCAGCAGAGCAATGAATGATAACTCTGATCATGAGGGCAGCAAGACAATGGCCATCCACTGTTGCGGTCGACTTTAAGAATACAGGGTCATGACAAAAATTTGGTGACGTCTGAAAATTGGATCAGTCTAGATGGCTGCCCAATCCAATCGAACATTTCATACGCACGTTGAGGAAACTGAATCAATCTGCATGTGCAAAGTGAAGAATTGTCCTTCATTTGGGCAGAATCATAATATCAGTGCTCAGAATCAAAGCAAACACTAAACCGTTCGTATAAAAGTCAGAAGTACATATATTTCTCGTTTAATGTAGAGGTCACACTTTTTATCTCTCTCTGGTTGAACATTTCCTATCCCTGTTAACCATGTAGACTTTCTCAGCATAAAGTTGTCCCCCTCTTACACACTCAGGCATAGAAACATGGAAAATAGGTGCAGGAGTAGGCCATTTGAGCCAGCACGGCCATTCAATATAAACCATGGCTGATCATCCAAAATCAGTACCCCGTTCCTGCTTTATCTCCATATACCTTGGTTCCATTCGCCTTAAGAGCTAAATCTAAAGGGCCTGTCCCACTTATGTGTCCTTGGCACGCAAATTACACGACCTGAGGCGCACGGTCATCGTATGGCCGCGCCGGACCGTTCCCACTGAGAAACACGGAGGGGTATGTAGTTGTGCGCGACATCACGCGGAGCTCCAAAATTTTTGTAGCGAACGAAATCTTTGCGCGCCAACGGCCTGTCACGTAACTGACGGCCAATGTGGGACAGGCCCAAGACTCTGACGTGACGCAACATCTCACCTTTAACAGCAGCAGAAGCAGGCAACTGATCGCCGGGCTCAGCCTGGGGCTCACGGCCGTTGCGGTCCGGATCCGCCCCCACTTCTACTCCCAGAGCGGGGCCAGAAAAATTTAAGATAGACACAAAATGCAGGAGTAACTCAGCGAGACCGGCAGCATCTCTGGAGGGATGGAATGGATGACGTTTTGGGTTGAGTCCCTTCTTTCAGACTGAAGAAGGGTCTCGACACGAAACGTCACCCATTGCTTCTCTCCAGAGATGCTGCCGGTCCCGCTGAGTTGCTCCAGCATTTTGTGTCCATCTTCAAATGACGTCACGCGCTCCAGACGGCTGTGCGGGCGAATGAAGTCGCGTGCGAACTTCGCGGGACCGTCGCGCCTCAAATGTGACCCCTGGTTCTACACTCTCCCCAACATTGGGAACATTTTTCCTGCATCTAGCTTGTCCAATCCCTTAACATTTTTATATATTTCTATAAGATACCCTCTCATCCTTCTAAATTCCAATGAATATGCCCAGTCGATACATTCTTTCATCGTATGTCAATTCCGCCACCGCAGTCATCTCTCTCCCAATGTTCAGAGGTGTCCCTCCCTTTCCCTTGTGTGAATTCAATCTTGAATAGAATTTACAGTTTCCTACGTATATGTTGTAAACTAAACTCCACACTCTCCATGCCAATGGAGAGCATTATTTATTCTCCTATTATATTAGCATATTCCACTTGACTCTTCTTCATAATATTAGACAGATTGGCTCCCTCCCAATTTTATTCCATGTTGAATTATTAATTTTGCATATCAGAAAATGCTTTGCATTCTTGGTACTCAAAGCAACAGAATACTTTGGCTAGCAAAAGCTGCACAGTCCTCACTAATATATCTTGCAGAGGCATCACTTGCCAGCTCAAAGACAGTGCAGTCCTTTTGGTCTCTCAACAGCTGTGACCTTCACCTTCACGTATGCCAGCATCCTACATTATCAATTCTCTAAGGATTGCAGCATCCTAACTTCATCTGTATCAGCTGCAGAAGGTTAAAAGGCAGCACCACTGCATAAAACGGGCAATCAGTAAGACACAAACACTTTCCAAAAGTTTAGCATCCCCACATGGGTTCTCCAGCACTCAGAATTGCACTGCAGTGTTAGTCAATATCCTATTAAGGTAGATAGATTCAAACTCGCAATCACTTGACTTGGGACAAAGTGAGACAATTTGTGAAACTCTGCTTTACAATCCAATTCCTGATCTCAGTGTAGTTAGTCCTGCTTGTAACTACACCTGTGGCTGTCATGTAAGGACAAGGACAAGGACAGGGGAAGTGATGGGCTTCTTAATAGGACACTACACTTTCTCTATTGATGTTTTCACACGTTGAAGTAATTCAACACTGAGTCACTGTTTCTGAGAGAGTAGAAAAAGGCATATAAAGGAAAATTCAAGAAGAGAAAGAAACAGCTTTCAAAAGCTGAAGTAAATCAATAAATATCTTCTTTGACATTCTCTGTTCTTTCTTGACATTTGGACTACTCTGCGTCACTAAGCACCTTGTGCCAACATACAGTTTCATTATCTGCTATGTCGAGATAATTCTAACGGTGATGGTTTCTGAGGAAGTAATGGTACAAAAAAAATGTCAACTTAAGAATTGCTGGATCGTTTAAAGAAAATAACTGGTTGATGTCAAAAATGTAGTCTTCATTACATATTTGGTAATCGCTATAAAACTCATGCCTAATTATGCCACGAGTTAAAGGGAGAATTAATTATTTTAAGAAAATACCAGACCCAAATCATACAAATCAAATCATTGCTGATGGATGCAAATAGTGCAGAACTTGGTTGATGGGCACAATATTCAGTATTGTGCACAGCTAGCCTCTAGAAGTCTGCATTTCAGTTGTTTAAGAAGGAACTACAGATGCTGGAAAATCGAAGGTACACAAAAATGCTGGAGAAACTCAGCGGGTGCAGCAGCATCTATGGAGCGAAGGAAATAGGCAACGTTTCGGGCCAAAACCCTTCTTCTGCATTTCGTTTGATGGCTTTAGCTTAAACAACAATACTTCAGGATTATATAGAATGCATAGGAATTTACATTTGTCTTTTGGAAGCCAAGAAATCTTTCAGTGGAGGAATAGGTTTCAGGAGCTGTAGGGCCTCCTCTCTTTCAGTGTTCCAATGGTAAAAGGCGGAAATATATATGGATATGCCAAGGAATTGGGATCGTCAGCAAGTGATGAAGAGGAAAGATAGTAAATAGTGTAAGGTGTGTCAGTGAGTGATAGAGGTAAACAGACAGTACACGATGGAGAGTGAGTGTCAATAAATGAGGAGGGAATGTGCCAGGATTTAGTGGAAGAAATGTGTCAGTTTAGAAGGTGTTTGCCAATTATTGATCGATAGAGATGGTCATAAATGAAGGGAGGGATAGTTGGTCTCACGTAAGCATGTGATGGTGGCAAATGGAATTAAGTAGTCGAGGCAACGTGTCAGGAAGTAGAGTAGTGAGAAGGTCAACCGTGATGGAGGAAGAATGTTGGTATGTAATGGATGGTATGTTTCAATAATTAATGGAAGGAGAGTGCCAGGAAATGGCTGATGGACAATAGCAAGCATAATGGAGGTAATCTACCAGGAAATGATTAGAGGAGAGAGGGAGAGTGTGTATGTTAAGGATTAAATCTGTCAATAATGATGCAGCAGCAGTCTAAATAAACCATGTAAATAACTGTGTCGATAAATGATGGTGGAGGAGGAGTGCCAGTCATTGATGGAGGGATTCTTTCAATAGTGGCGAATAAGGCACATGAAGGCTGGCCTTCAGTAGCCAGGGCATAACTTGTTAGTGCTTGGTCATGGTACAATGGTTGGAAAGTACACATCAGTTATTGATGGAGGGAGGTGTGGTATTATGCAATATAGTGTAAGGCTGAGCAGAGGGGCACTAGGACCCTGTGTGCCAGAAGCCAGGCTCCAGTAACCGGATGTGACTGGAACCCAGGGTGTGGGCAGTTAGAGAGTTGCCTGGGCTGGAACACGAGGTTGATTGCTGATGTACAGAGAGGCTAAATAAAGGTATACTCTGTTTACGTCGTCGTACGAGCCTTATTACAAGCATAACCCGACATGGTGTCAGATCTGGGAGACTTGTAAGCAAGAAAATAAATAAAGCAGAAGAGGACGGTGTATCGTTTTGGCGGGAAATAGGAGACGAGCTGGCAGATATGGCGCAACCTACACCAACTGCTACGTTCACAATACAACCTCCAGAGCCATTCGATTTTACCAAGCCTCAAGAATGGGAGAGTTGGATCAGGAGATTCGACCGCTTTCGGCTTGCAAGCAATTTAAACGCGACGTCGGCAGAAAACCAGGTGAACACGTTAGTGTATTGCATGGGCGATGAAGCAGAAGATGTGCTAAAGGGGCTAACACTAACTGCAGATGAGAGGAGGATGTACACGGATGTCAAGGCAGGCTTTGATGCATTTTTTGTGCCTAAAAAGAATGTAATCTACGAAAGAGCCAAGTTCAATCAGCGTGTGCAACTGCCAGGAGAAACGGTGGATTCCTTCATCACTGCTCTATACGGATTAGCTGAACACTGCAACTATGGACAGTTACAGAACGAGCTGATCCGCGACAGGTTAGTGGTTGGGCTGAGAAACGTCTCATTGTCAGAAAAGCTACAGCTAGACAGAGACCTAACCCTTGAAACTGCTATAACAAAGACAAGGCAGTCTGAAGAAGTTAGACGACAGTGGTCTGACTTAAGAGGAGAAAATAGCGGTGCTAGCAAGTGCTCAAATGTTGATGCATTGCATGGTAAAAGCTACAGAAAACCCAAATTTCCCTCAAAGCCTCAGCCACAAGCACAAACACCAGGCAAAAATAAATTTAATACACAGCCACAGCCAGGTTCAAAGGCCTGCTATAGATGTGGAAAAATGCCCTCGCATGGAAAATTGGAATGCCCTGCTAAAGATGCTGCGTGTCACAACTGTGGCAAAAAGGGACATTATGGCAAAGTGTGCAGAACCAGTGCAAAATCTCTCAATGCTGTCACTACAGAGGAAGAAGAGAGCTTTTTCCTGGGATCCGTGGATGCTGGAAAAGATCCGTGGACGGTGCAGCTACAAGTGAGACAAAAAAAAGTGTGCTTTAAAATAGAAACTGGTGCTGATGTCACCGCCATGCCAGCGGAGGTGTACCATGACATTACAGGGGGGCATGAGGTGAAGTGCCTGGCAGTGTCGACACGCCCATTGTTTGGGCCAGGGGGCAATGCACTCTCTGTCCTGGGCGTAGCCAGAGAAACACTGCGCAGAGGCAACAAGACAGCCATAGAGGACATTTATGTAGTCAAAGACCTCCACACTGCACTGTTGGGAAGACCTGCCATAGAAAGGCTTCAGCTTGTGTGCAGGGTTGACGGCATCACCTTGGGATCAGAGGACACCAACATCTATGTAGACTCTGTCATCAGCAACATTCCTGTCAGTGGAGATTATCTGAGCAGCCTACGTGAGCACCTGCAGGCAGACAGCACATGCTCTGCACTGATGGAGTACTGCACAGACGGCTGGCCCGACAAAAGCCAACTGCAGGGAGTGCTGAGACATTACTGGGCTGATAGAGCAGTGCTGACTGTGCACGATGGGCTGCTGCTGCGGGGCACGAGGCTCGTCATCCCATCAGCCTTACAAGGTGATGTGCTGCAGAGACTACACGAAGGACACCTGGGGGTGACAAAGTGCAGGGGCCGGGCCAAACAGACGGTATGGTGGCCAGGACTCAGCAGCCAGCTGAATGACATGGTGCTGAAATGTAGAACCTGCATCCAAGAGCGAAGGAACGTCAAAGAGCAGCTGATGCCAACGGAGATGCCAGACAGGCCTTGGCAAACCTTGGGAGCTGACCTATTCACGCTGAAAAACAAGACTTATCTACTTGTAGTAGATTATTTCTCAAGATATGTGGAAGTTGCGCTGCTTTCACCCACAAGGTCCACAGATGTGGTGGTGCACCTGAAATCCATATTTGCTCGTCATGGAATTTGTGAATTTCTTAAAAGTGACAATGGGCCCCAGTTCTCAGGTAGCCACTTTAAATCCTTTGCAGCAGAGTATGGCTTTATGCACATCACGAGCAGCCCCAGGTTTCCTCAGAGCAATGGGGAGGCGGAACGCGCTGTACAAACCGTGAAAAACCTGCTAACAAAGGCGTCAGACCCATATCTTGCATTGCTGGCCTACAGAGCAACCCCTCTACGGAACGGCTATAGCCCGGCCAAGCTGTTGATGGGGCGCCGCCTACGCACTACAGTTCCTGCCCTTCCAACCCTGCTGAATCCAGTTTTGCCTGACTACAACGCGCTGGGGGCCAATGAAAGGGAGAAGAGGTGGAACGACGCAAGATCCTTTGACAAGAGGCACGGAGCGAGAAATCTGGAGCCACTAGTACCTGGGGAGGATGTGTGGATCACCGATGCACGAGTCCAGGGCAAAGTGCTATCTACACACAATACCCCTCGCTCTTATATCGTCCAGGTGCCTCAGGGCACACTGAGGAGGAACCGGCAGCACTTGGTGCCGCTGCAGACCAACAGTGAGGTAGTCGACGCTGATGAGCCACCGGTGGGAGAAGAGCCAGATAACCCGACAGGAGGTTTCTAACAATTATTCGAGAGCTTCAGTAACAAGGAAAGTGTTTATATCAGTAAGTAATGGAAGGAACGTGTTTTGCATTAATGGGGGGAATATGGTATGTTGCACATAAACTGGAGGGGAGAGAGGTTTGTTAGTGTTGTTCAGAAGTGTTTAAATTAGTGGGACTGTGGGTTGGGGCCCAGGATGATGGTGCAGCATGGAGAGAATCAGAATCAAGTATAGAAAATAGAATACAAGGTCGAGTGGGCAGAGCAAATAGAGGCAGGTGGGGAAAAATAAGAGGCCTGGGAGGCTTAACTGCATTTACCTTAAATCAAGAAACCTCAGGTATTCTGGATGAAGAGAGAGCATGGATCAGCATATAGATTAATATGTGAAGATCCTTGTTCTTCGAGATTATTGCTGCATACTCTTTGTCCTTTTTCAAAGGGATACCAATCTGTGTGTAAGAACTTGTGTCGATATTCTGCCACCCTGCTATTCCCCTGGAAACAGGAAAATTATTGGTACATTGGTATCCACTACTCGCTTCCCATTGGCTGATTGTTGCTATGTGTGAGACGTGACTTATATTCCTGATGCAGAAGAATGGGTGGAGGATAATAGAAGAGAAACTGAGACTGAAATGAAGCATTTGTTCAACGGCGTACAAGCCTCTAAAGCCCATAAACAAATCAATCCACATTTATCTGCATGATGTAAGCTTAAAGAATATCCAGCATTTGTATTATTCCAGAAATGGCAGGGTCTGCTTTATGATCTACATGGGTGGGGGGGGGGGGGGGGGGGGGTGTGCTTGAGGATGCAATTTAGACACATTTAAAACACATGGAAAGCAGTAGTAGTTGAATCTTGAATTTAGCTGTCCCATGGGAAGGTTCGAGGAGGGGGGGGGGGGGGGGGGGGGGGGGGGGGGGGGGGGGGGGGGGGGGGCAGCTACTTTCACTGACATTGATTCAGGGCGAAGTTTGAATTTCATTTCATTTAGAATTATAAGATCATAAGACCGTAGGTCAGAGGAGCAGAATTAGGCCATTCGGCCCATCGAGTCTGCTCTGCCATTCTATCATGGCTGATCTATTTTTCCCCTCTCAATTCCATTCTCCTGCCTTCTCCCCGTGACTTTTGACACCCTTACTAATCAAGGACTTATCAATCTCCACTTAAAAAAAAACCCAATGACTTGGCCTCCACTGCCTTCCGTGGCCATGAGTTCCACAGATTCACCATCGTCCGGCTAAAGAAGTTCCTCTTCGTTTCCATTCTAAAGGTTTGTCATTTTATTCTGAGCATGCACTTTCTGGTCCTAGACTAACCCACGACTTTGCAAACATAGCAGAGTGGAACTTAGGGAAGGCAGCAGGACGTTACAAAAGGACAATGTGCATTTTTGCACCAACTGTGGACACACAAGAAAATGCAGATGCGGAATCTTGAATAAAACGCCAGGTGTTGGAGGAACTCAGCAGGTCAGGCATCATCTGTGGAGCGAATGGGCAAACAACACTTCACACTGAAGAAGGGTCCCGACCTAAAATGTTGTCTATCCATTCCCTCCACAGATGCTGCCTGACCTGCTGCGTTCCAAAGCTCTTTGTGTTTATACCACCTGTAATGTGGATCCATCCTGTCCAATATACTATCAGTGGTCTGGTCTGCAGGAAATTGCTGTGGGTGATTGCCACACGTTGCTCTGAAAGAGTTGCTTTTGCCCAGCCTGCCAACATTGACTACTCCACATAATCTTTGTTTGTCCAGTTAATATCCTGAGGTTGGCTCATCTGGAGACTTTGTTATGTTGGAATGGTCCATCAGAAGGAGAATGCTCTGAAAACTCAACATGGAACACATGTCATGGGGGCCCCTCACTGCCCTGTGCATAACTTGTTATTTTTGATTTGACTGTTTAAATAAGAAACCTACCTCCTTACCTGAGAAATGTAAGATTTAAGAGAATGGGGCATGTTGTTCACAAGGTCCAGTGGCAATGTGGCAAAGGACATGAGGAGAGGCAGGGAGGACGTAGGCATCGTGTTGTTTTCATAATTACAGTTCATATTAAATAATTAAGCTGTGAGTGTTTTGAATGTAACCGACGTTTAGACTTTAGACTTTAAAGATCTCATGGAAACAGGCCCTTCGGCCCATCGTGTCTGCACTGATTAGCAATCACCCCATACACTAGGACTATCCTACACACTAGGGACAATTTACCATTCACAGAAGCCAATTAACCTACAAAGCTGTACTCCTTTGGATTGTGGTTGTAAACCGGACTCCCCAGCGAAAACCCACGCAGTCACAGGGAACACGGACAAACTCCACACAGACAGTACCCATAGTCAGGATTGCACATGGGTCTCTGGTGCTTTAAGGCGGCAACTCTACTGCTGCACTAGTGTCCGCCTTATTAATCTGTTAATAAACTTAATTTTTAAGCAACTAGCATTTGTGTCTTCAAAAATAAGAGTAAACTGTATCTAGTTTAACCTGGATACAATTGGTTAAACTAGATATGTTTCTTTTAAATTGTTCTTCCAAATGAAGAAGTTGCAAATGAAAACAAGAAAATAATGGACATGCTAAATATTTAATTTGTGATACCTTTTATAGCAGTGCGACAAGATAAACGGCACATGTCCGAAGAGAGCAAATATTAATTCAGGGATTGGATGCTTCATAAATAATATATGGAGATAAATTGGAATTAAAAAAATAATAGTTAAGAATAATTTCCTCAGGACGGATTGGTTTTCATCCCAGAATTTTTAAGAACTGGATGAGATTGAGAGGAGTGGACAAAAAAGACTGATTCAAATGGTACATGCTGTTCAAGCAAAAGGGGGAAGAGAGATAAGCATGGGAATTATGGCCAGCCCCAGTTGAACGTTGGTGGAGGGGTAAATTTTGAGAAATAACAAACCTCCACCCATTCCTATTCTCTCGTCATGCTGAACCTGGAGCATAGTGTTCATTTCTGGTCACACTATTCAAAGAAGTAATGTAAGTGACAATACTAGTTGATTAGACAAAAATGCTGGAGAAACTCAGCGGGTGAGGCAGCATCTATGGAGCAAAGGAATAGGTGACGTTTCGGGTCGATACCGTTCTTCAGACTAATGAGGGGTGGGGGGGGGGCGAAGAAAGGAAGAGGCAGGGACAGTGGGTTGTGGGAGAGCTGGGAAGGGGAGGGGAAGGAGGGAGAAAGCAAGGGCTACCTGAAATTGGAGAAGTCAATGTTCATACCGCTGGGGTGTAAACTACCCAAGTGAAATATGAGGTCCTGCTCCACCAATTTGTGGTGGGACTCACTCTGGCCATGGAGGAGGCCCAGGACAGAAAGGTCAGATACGGAATGAGAGGGGGAGTTGAATTGCTGAGCCACAGGGAGAACGTGTTGCGAACTGTGCGGAGGTGTTGGGCGAAGCGATCGCCAAGCCTGCGCTTGGTCCCACCGACGTTGAGCAGTTAACACCTAGAGCAGCAGATGCAATAGAAGAGGTTGGAGGAGGTGCAGGTGAACCTGTGTCTCACCTGGAAACTGCTTGGGTTCTTGGATGGAGTCGAGAGGGGGAGGTAAAGCAACAAGTGGAGCATTTCCTGTGGTTGCGAGGCAGAGTACCAGGGTAGGGGGTGGTTTGGGTTGGAGGGGACGAATTGCCCAGGGAGTTATGGAGAGAGCGGTCTCTGCGGAAAGCCAAAAGGGGAGAAGATGGAAAGATGTGGCCAGTGGTGGGGGCCGTAACTCACTGGTCAATTCGCCCCTTCCCACCCAAACCACTCCCTCCCCTGGTACCCTCCCTTGCAACCACAAGAAATGCTCCACTTGTCGCTTTACCTCCCCCCTCGACTCCATCCAAGGACCCAAGCAATCTTTCTATAAGTAATCCTACATGTTTCAATAAGATCCCTTCTTATCCTTCTAAATTCCACTGTACCAAAGCCCAGTCGCTCCATTATTTCAACATATGACAGTCCCGCCATTCCGGGAATTACCCTTGTGAACCTACGCTGCACTCCTTCAATGCGAAGAATGTCCTTCCTCAAATATGGAGACCAAAACTGCACACAATACTCCAGGTGTGGTCTCACCAGGACCCTGATATAAAAATTAAATATTTTGTTAATTGGGCAATAAACGCAGGAAAAGGGAACCATTAACTGCAGTATAGAAAAGAGCTGGTGGTGCATTTTAGGCAGGGGCTAAGAATTTTAAATAAGGACGTTTTGTTTGAGGGAAGTAGCTTTAGATTAAATAACTAGAACAGTTTACATAATTAGAATGCCGAAGGATACAGGAATAGATACATAATGAAGTCCTGTGCCTTGCCACATGACAAGCAAAATGTGATCGTCTTCAGAGAGATCAAAGGTTGGTAACTGAAATTAAAAGCTATTTTGTATTTTATTTCAGTAGATCGTAGCTCATCAAATCAGTAAAATCCTTGCCAAGTAATCTACGAAGAGCCTCATGCGTTTCATGCATGAGAGGAAGAAGGAGACTGAATGCTGCGCTGTCTAGGAAGTAAGTCTGTTGGACAAGACTTTAAACCTTCTGTTAAATGTCCCCTGGTTCCATTTGAAAGAATGTTAGTGCAGTTCTTCCCTTTGACTTAGCTGATATCAATTAAATTGATAAAACAGATAAGTTGATCATAAGGTGATTTGCTCATCTTGAGATCTTGGAGCACCACCTAACCGGAGATATTCACTATGTCCTTTCCATCCCTCTTCCACCCTATCTGCAAACCAAAAGTAACGTTCTCCCTCTTTCACAGTTCTGATACGTTATTGAATTCTTTCTCTTTCCTGCTGAGTGCTTTCACATTTTATATTTTCATTTCAGCTTTCCATATCCAGAGTACATTTTTATTTTTCAATCCAACATCTCTACCTGCCAGACTAATTTGATTTTTTTAAATTTCTCATTGAGCATCATTCATCCTCCTTCTGCCCATTTTCATTTCCCAACTCAAACCCCACTCTGCTCCTTCTTTTGAAAACTAGCATTCTGTCTTTTTTAACCATTGTTTTTGTACCATCCAAGCCATTTCAATTGATATTAGATAGAAAACTCTAAACTTCATTGGACTTACATTGATTCTTTGTTACTGAGTATTATACAGTGCCTGTCATTTCTTATTGTGTATCTAGGGCAATGGAGAAAAGGGTATGGAAGAACAGAGAGCATGGAGATAGGTAGCAGATCAGCCATGATCCAACTTAATGGTGCAACAACCTCAGGGCTACCACTTTTTGTGTCTATGTTCTTTCCTGCGGCTTTTCTATACTCAGATTCAGAGACAGCTCCTTCCCAGCTGTTATCAGTAAGTAAGTAAGTTTATTGGCCAAGTATTCACATACAAGGAATTTGCCTTGGTGCTCCACCCACAAGTAACAACATTGTGACAGTTACGAATGACTCAGAAAACACTAAACATTAATAATAATAAAACATTAATGATAAAACACCATTGATCAAGCATGTGAAGCAACAAAATGCCAGATGAAAGGGAGGCTACAGATTTTTGGCTGTTGAGTAGAGCAACTACTTGTGGATAAAAACAGTTTTTATGTTTGGCTGTGGCAGCTTTGACAGTCCGGAGTCGCCTTCAAGAGGGAAGTGATTCAAAGAGTTTGTGGCCAGGATGAGAGGGATCAGAGATGATCTTGCCCGCTCGTTTCCTGGCCCTTGCAGTGTACAGTTCTTCAATGGAGGGAAGGTTGCAGCCAATAATCTTGTCTGCTGTTCGGACGATTCACTGCAGCCTCCAGGTGTCGTGCTTGGTGGCTGAGCCAAACCAGACCATGATGGAGAAGGTGAGTACAGACTCCACGATGGCCATGTAGAATTGGACCATCATTGTCTGTGTCAGATTGTGCTTCCTCAGCTGCCGCAGGAAGTACATCCTCTGTTGTGCCTTTTTGACTGTGGAGTCGATGGTAGCCCCCCACTTAAGGTCCTTGGAGATGATGTTTCCCAGGAACTTAAAATACTCCACAGATGTGACTGTGGTGTTATTGATGGTGAGTGGGGTGAGGGAAGGGGGAGCTCTCCTAAAGTCTACAATCAAGTCCACTGTCTTAAGAGCATTGAGCTCTAGGTTGTTGCTACGGCACCAGGACGCCAGCTGTGACACTTCCTGTCTGTAGGCAGATTCCTCCCCATCCTGGATCAGACAACTGAATCAGACTTTACTGCCTTAGCCTTGCACTAAATGTTATTCCCTTATCATGTATCTATACAATGTAATGGCTCGATTGTAATAATGCATTGTCTTTCTGCTGACTGGATAGCACGCCACAATAGCCATTCATTGGACCTCGGTACACGTGACAATAAACTAAACTGAAACTGCTCTAGTTATAAACAATTTAGGCAGATATCCGTTCTATTCTTGGAGCACAAGAAATACAAACAATGATGGACAGTTTGACCCTTTGTACCTGCTCCACCATTCAATGACCATGGTTAGTCTTTTCCCACAACTATCCTACACTAGCCCAATTTACATCAGACTGCATTGTAATCCATTTACCACAATTTTGATCATTTGCCTGAATTTGTTAAAAAAAAAAACCCCACAGACATGGAGATAGCGAACTTTAATAAACAGAACTGTCATTAATACTGTTCAGAATGGGATAGCCACTAGACGCTAGATTAGAGTAAAAAACAGATTCTGGAATAATTCAGTGGTTTGTCATCTTCTCTGCAAGACATGGATAGGTGACATTTCGCTTCGGGACCCTTCTCCAGATCCTTGATCACCATCTTTCTGCACAGTATATAGTATGTAGAAACAAGACATTTACCCCTATCTTCATGAGATCTGTGAATATTACTTATGAGCTACTTTCAGTTATCAAGAGTTGGGGCCTAACCTGTTTTCGTTTGAGTGCACATTGGATCATTGTTGCCAGTGGCAATCTCCTTGGTAACAGTTAAAGGATAACACCACTGTGGTGGTGATGCAGCTGCTGAGACATTGGTAATGCTGCCAGGACGATATGAATTGAGCAAGAGTCAGTATTTTTACCTTCTAATGGCTGAATGTAAAGGTAGGATTGGTTGCCAATCTGCAGATTGCAGCTAATTTCCATCAGATTAGGTGCACTACGTGAATAATCTGTGTGGTAAAGGAATTTGTGTGGTAAAGGTAGATTTTGATGCTGCAGAACAAAGGCAAAAACAGCAAATTTCCAAATGAAGATGACATGTGTGTTCAAAGATAACATTTGATGTAATTTTCCATCTAGGTGTGGGCATTTGCATAATAACTAAAAGGGAAAGGCTCTCATTTCTGGAGCCAATTTGACTATCACTCAAATTGGTTTTCGAATAGTAAACCCGTTTTTGAAGCCTAGTCACGATTGTAATGTGGAACTGCAACATTCAATGTGCATACTACAAGCTCACATAAACAGCGCTGTAATAATGATAAAGCAATCTGCATCTGTGACATTCACCAAGGGGCAATGCTCTTTCTTGTGACGGTATGCGCTGGTAAGGTGTGCCGGCTCCCCTAAAAAGTTCATTGCTGTTTTATGTACAGCTGCGAATAGTGTTGAGGCAACTGCCAAGACGTGGTGCCTTTTGCATGCAGGCTCAGTGAACTATTTCTGCACACGTTGCTAATCTGGAGATTGCTCTGGACTGTTTGGAAGAAAAGAATTTCTCTGTGTATTTGCACATGTGACAATAACGCACCATTGAATCATTATTTGCAACCTGGCACCTTTGGTTGACAACAAAAGCACTGCTGAGGGGAAAATATTGGCTAGGGCTCTACAGGATAACTACTGTCCACCTTTAAGAAATTCCTATTGCATGTTTTACGTCCACCAGAGAGATTAGACATGGCCTTGAATTAACTTCATTTGTAAGACTACCTCCAACATGGCAGCCCTTCCTCCATACTGCAATGAGATAGCAATCTAAGTTTTTATGCAAGTTTCTTTAGTGAATCTTGAACCTAAAACCACTGTCAGACACAAAAGTGGTGCTATGAGCTGCAGCTGATATTTGACTTAGTATATAACAGTACATCTCAAATCAATAATTGAATTATTTCACCAGTCGTGTGTGAAACATGTTTGTCCCCTGATCACTAGGCTCTCTGCCCTGCCTCGACCAAATAGCTATCTTTCTTGTAAAAGTCTATACAATGCAATTGGTTGGGCTCTTAAAAAATACAAGCATCTCATACAAACAAAGTCTGAACCTCAGATAATGTTGGCATTTGCCAACTTGTCTGCAGGGTTCCCTGTATTGCAATAAAGAGCAGTAATCTTGGTTACTCATATGATATCTTTCATAGTATCTCAATACCTAAAAACATTGTTTAAATTGTAGTCACTGATATAATGGGGCTCATGTTGTCGACCTCCCCGTGGTGAGCCCTGTCAACTGACCACAGTCAGGCGAGCGACAACAAACAGAGAAAGCAGCAGCACCGCAGCTTGGCGCCAACCCGGGGCATGCGCCCTTTTTAGGGCGGGCACCTACGGATGTCGAACCGGATGGCATCACCCTGCTGCAGACTTCTGCTGCCTCAAACGCAAGAAGAAGAAGACTGATGTAATGTAGGAAGCCTGATATCCTATAACAATGCTCCAATGAGCAGTAGAGTTCTTCTATTATCTTGGTCAATATTTGTCTCACACAAGACTACAAACAGATGAGCAAACAAAACAGCTGAACGAATTTAGTGGGTCAGGCAGTATCTGTGGAGGAAAGTGGACAGACAATGTTTCGGAGCTTCAGTCTGCTGTTTCTTGTGTTGCCACAAGTAGATGATCCAATTAATTAATTAATACATTGCTTTTCGTGGGATCGTGGTGTCCCTAATTCGATGCGTTTGTTTCATACATTACAACAGTCACTACTGTTCATTTAAAAAAAAAGCAATTTAACAGTTTGAAATTGCTTTTGAACATCCTGAGATCGTAAAACATATTGAATGAATGTGTCTTTGTTATTGTGTACATGCAACCATTCTGGATTGTATGCCGAGCCTGTTTTTTATCGCTTCCGGGTCTCTGACCCCATTCTGGAGCCATGCATTATTTCTATGTCTGAATGAGGCTACTGTGGAAGCTGTCATCATCACCTTTTAAAACTGAAATTGATTATTGTTAGCCAAGGGTTATGGGACCAAGGTGGATAATTACAGATCAGCCATAATTTAACTGAATGGCTACTCTTGTTCCTATGATTTGAAATTTATGGTGAAAAAGTTTGTGGGTTTGAGTGAGGGTGGGGAGTTGAAGTCAGATACATTATTGGCGCATTGGGAAGAAATCTACGACATGTATATTTCTGCGTTTAATTGCTACATATTAGGCTACATGGGTACAACATCTCTGGAGGGATAAGTTGGCAATTTCAGTTCAGTTTAGTTCAGCCTAGTTTATTGTCACATGTACCGAGATACAGTGAAAAGCTTCTGTTGCATGCTATCCAGTCAGCAAAAAGACAGTACAAATGTCTTGTTTCTACAGACTTTACTGTGCTGAAAGATGGTGATCAAGGATATGAAGAAGCTTCCCGAAGTGAAACGTCACCTATCCATGTCTTCCAGAGAAGATGACTGACCACTGAATTATTCCAGCACTATCTGTTTTTTTCTCTAATCTAGCATCTAGTGGCTATCCCATTCTGTACAGTAACAATGGCATTTAATAGGAATGTAATTATGTTTAATAAAGTTTGCTATCATATCTGTGTTTTCTTAACAAATTCAGGCAAATGAGTAGAACTGTGGTAAAAGGATTACAATGTAGGCAGAATGAAATTGGGCTAGTGTAGGATGGTTGGGAAAAGATCAACCATGGTCATTGAATGGTGGAGCGGGTACGAAGGGTCAAACTGTCCATCATTGTTTCTGTTTCTTGTGCTCCAAGAATAGAACAGATATCTGGCTAAATTGTGTATGACTTGGCGAGTTTCAGTTTAGTTTATTGCCACGTGTACCGAGGTACAGAGAATAGCTATTGTTGCGTGCTATCCAGGCAGCAGAAAGACCATACATTATTCCAATCAAGCCATTACATTGTACAGATACATGATAAGGGAATAATGTTTAGTGCAAGGTTAAGGCAGCAAAGTTCGATCAAGGATAGTCCGAGGGTCACCAATGAGGTAGATAGTAGTTCAGCACTGCTCTCTGGTTGTGGGACGATGATTCAGTTGCCTGATAACAACTGGGAAGAAACCGTCCCTGAATCTGGAAGTGTGCGTTTTCACATTTCTATACCATTGGCCTGATGGGAGAGAGAAGAATAGGGAATGGCCTGGGTGCGACTCATCCTTGATTATGCTGCTGGCCTTGCCAAGGTAGCATGATGTATAAATATGGACCTGTATAGAAGTCCATTGAGTCAGTATGTTAACCAGCGATGCTAAACTGGTTTTGAGCTGGTTTGTGACACATCTGTTGGTATTCTGTCAGCCTCCAATAATTTTGAATATTTAAACTTACCTTAACCTCCTCAGTTGTAAGTAAAAATGCTCTAATCTCCCCACGTAACTCCCGTCTACCACTCTGTCATCGTTCTTGAACAGCATCATTCTTATTTCTGTCCCTTTGTTTACAAAATGAGGCATGGTATTTATTAATATTAAGCACCAGACCCTGTATTATTCATCTTGGTTGAGTAGTGATCTAATATATTGACTTTAGTGATTCAACATATGAAAGCTGACTCACAATTATGCAAATGGTGCCACTTAAGTTTGGTTTGGAGAAAGTGGAGAATAACCAAATAACGACAGAAGCTGCCTTAGACATTCAATAGCTTGGTCAACGAGGAAGGAAGAGCTGGGTTGGTGAAGTCGTTCTTCAGCTCTGCTCAGCAAAGCAAATGCAAATAACGGAGACTGTTACCATCATTTAGTTCTGTAAACATTGCCTTACTAACCAGGAATGCAATTGTGACCACGACAACAATTGTGCCAAAACCTAACCGCTAGTTCTTTAGTGATCTCAGTCCCACCACAAACATGGAGCCTTCAAATGCCAGTCGACCCATCGTGCTTTTTCAACATTTCATGCTTCTCATTAAAATCGTACATCAACTGCAATAAACTTGGTAAATAACTTGCAAGTTATTTACCAATTACTTCTACATAGAAGAATATCCAAATGATAACATTACTGTAGCATTGCTAGGAGCCGTCGTTGATTAATGCTCTTGTATCAATTATAGTCCATTAAATTATACAGGATTGTGGTCAATTTATAGTTAAATACAAATCATGTGCACTAATAGTATAAATAGTAGTAAAATAATGTGTGCACTACATTTTTCCTCCTTGTAGATAATTTTCTTTTTCACGTATTTTCTAAGTTTATCGCAGTCTGAGTGGTATAAAGTCCCCACCCCCCCCCCCTCCAGAATTCTTCATAAACATTTACTGAGATTAAGTAAACACTGCAACTGATATAATATAAAGCACTACAAATAATCTACAATTGATTATTACACAAAATTACAAAATAATTATGTGGTATTTATCTTTTGAATAGGTACATGGAGATGCAGGGAATGGAGGGATTTGGATCACGGATGGATTACAGAGGAGCCTGGTTTAACGGCATCATGTTTGGCACGGACACTGTGCACAGAAGAGCATGTTCTGCACTGTTCTATGTTCTATGACGTAAAATACAACAGCAAAAATTCTATGGAGACAAGAGACTGCAGATGCTGGAATCTTGAGGAAAAAACAAAAGTGCTGGAGGAATTGAGTAAGTCAGGTAGCATCTGTGTAGGGAAATGGGCAGACGTTTTGGGTTTGGACCCTTCAGATTGATGAATAGTGTACACTAATATGGCTTTTGTACTTTATCAGCCTTACAGAGGTTTAACCTTACACTGTACTTGTAATTTAACCTCATGTATATCTCTGATTCTGAACGCAACTCATCCAGGTGATCACTTGGAGGAACCCACCTATTTGTACAGTTGTGATCAGCCTGTACTGCAGTAGCTTCCAAAGTTTGCTCCAAACACCTCTTTACCAAATAAATTATGCTCTTCATGATTGATTGTCCTTATAAGTCTATGCATTTTTCAATTTAATTAGGCCTTGTCATCAATTTTCAAAATGATCTGAACTTACCAGCACCTTGAAAAGTTTCTGCCATAATGAACTTTGATGACATGGAAATTCTGTGGGCAGTCAGGGCCACAGAAACTCGGCAAACGAGATTGGTATATTAGTCTTTGTCTTCAGATTTCATAGACAATGTGTTTAAAATGACCGCTAGCGAATGATACAGTTGACAGTTTGTTTCAAAAGTATCTTTAAAAATCAATTTAAGATACTGAAACCCTGTTCAAAGCCTATAAACAACCAAAAGCTACAGTGAACAGCCTTAGCTGCATTTTACAGGTGAAATATTAATGGAATGGTTTTTCAATACTCTGAGTAATGGGTAGATCATGGTGCTATGTTTAGATAGGATGTTCGAACAATTTTGAGCCAGTGGTGATTTCTTGAGTTGTCAGTGTTGATTTCTGGAGTTGTTGATACCGACCTGGTCATACCCTTGTTACAGTTGGACCAGAATAAGGTGAACAACCATGTTTTGAAACATTAATGCCAGCACAATGGACCCATTTCGGCCCATCGATCCCAGCACATTAACACTACCCTACACACACTAAGGACAATTTTACATTTTATATCAAGCCAATTAACCTATAAACATGTAGGTCTTAGGAATGTGGGAGAAACCCACGCAGGTCACGAGGGAGAACGTACAGACTCCATACAGACAAGCACTGTAGTCAGGATCGATCCCGGGTCTCTGACACTGTAAAAGCTTTGTCCCACGGTACGAGTTCATTCCAAGAGCTCTCCCGAGTTTGCCCTGATTCGAACTTGGAGATTTACGGTAATGGCCACTCGTCGGTACTCGGGGCTCTCGTGGACAACATGTTGAAAAATCTTCACACGTCTTCCTGTGCTTACCTGCCATTAGCGAGTCCTCCCAAGTACATGCCGTTAGTGTTACGAGCCGCGAAGAGACATCCCCGAGCTCCGACGTACCCGCTGCGTTCATTCTCCGTGCTTACCACGAGTTTGATTTTTTTTTAACTCAGGAGAGCTCTTGGAATGAACTCGTACCGTGGGACAGGGCTATTAGGCAGTAGCTAGCTCCACCACTACGCTACCATGCCACCCCCAAAGTATAGTCAAGATCTGATAGAATTAGCACTTGTCACCGTATAGGCTAGGTGATCTCACTTTCCTTTCTGTCTTGCACAGAAAGCAATTTCAATTTGTGATTTACACAGGTACTGATATCATTGCAGTGCGTGGTTTTATTTTCTTAAAAGGCCTTTGCTGTTGAATGTGTGTTGGGGAATAGAGAGGGATCAGCAATATGTGAAGAGTGGGTGAGGTGGGGTGTCAGGGGTTATGGGGAGAAGGCAGGAGAATAGGGTTAGGAGGGAGAGATAGATCAGCCATGGCATGTAGACTTGATGGGCCGTATGGCCCAATTCTGTTCCTATCACTTATGACCTTAGGAGTCGTTTGTGCAGTTTGCTGTCAGTTCTGAGGCCGTGCCGATTCTAGTATGATTACCCTTTAAATTGCAAGTTAATCAAGAATGCAGCACACTGTGCTCTTAGTTCTCCAACGATTGTCCCACAATGTTTTTTGCCTGGAGCTATGAGCTCCAGTTTATAGCAGAAGGAGCTGAAATGTGCATTGCATGATGATTGATGTCTTCAGATGCTTAATATGGATTCCAACCAGAAGTGCCTGGTCCAATTTCGCATCTGGCTTAGTTCCACCTGGAAATGATCACTATGTAAATTACTCTGGGTGAAATCAATTTCAGAATACAAAGTGTTGAAATGAACAGTGGTATGTATACAGGCTCCAATTACTGTACATAACAGTGTTGCTCCAGTTCTTGATGATTCAAAGGGAAATGTAACAGAAATAATTCTGTATTATTAAAAACAATATGTGACATTCTAGCTCTTACATTTTGTTGCTCCCAGAACTCTCGTTCGTGTTTACACTACTAAGATTCATTTATGACTATGTTTTGTTTATTTACAGACTGCAGACCATATTCTGCTGAGGTGTTGTTTACTGCACAGAATAGTCTACCAGTCAGTGATGCTGTTCAGCAGCCTCAGTAAAGAGGCAGTGTTGTTATCTATATGGTTCTCTCAGTTTTTCTCATTACATTACGGCATCTCACCTCTGACGTAAAACATAGAACTGTACAGCACAGGAACAGACAATTCGGCCCATGATGTCTGTGACGAACATGATGCCAAGTTAAACTATTCCCTTCTGCCTGCACATGATCCATATCCTTCCATTTCCCACCTACTTTTGAGTGTCACAAATGCCACTATTGTTTCTGCAACCCCCACCATCTCAGACAATGCTTTCCAATCACCTACCACTGTCTGTGTAAAAATCTTGCCTGCACATCTCCTTTAAACTTTTCCGCTCCCACCTTAAAGCTTTACCCCCAGATATTTGACATTTCCACCTTAGGAAGAAGATTAGGAGGAAACAATCCACTTTGTCCAACCTCACATGATAGCTAATACTCTCTAATGGAGGCAGCATCCTTATAAACCTTTTTTCTGCACCTTCTCCAAAGCCTCCACATCCTTCTTGTAATAAGGCAATCAGAACTGCACACAATATTCCAAACGGGATCTAACCAATGTTTTATAAAGTTGTAACATGAGTTCGTAACTCTTACACAATGCCTCAACTGATAGAAGCAACATACCATACACCACTGCATCTGCTCGTGTTGGTACTTTCAAGGAGCTATGGGCTTAGATCCCAATATCCCTTTGTACACCAGTGCTGTTAATGGTGATTTGCCCTTACATTTGACCTTCCAATGCAGAGCAAATCACACTTGCCCCGATTAAACTCCATCTGCCATTTCTTTGCCCACATCTGTAATTGATCTATATCCTGATGTATCCATATTCACCGTCTGCAACTCCACCAATTTTTGTGTCATTTGCAAATTGCTGACCTACCCATCTACATTTTTGTCCAAGCCATTGATATATATCACCAACAACGGGTCCCAGCTCAAATCCCTGGAGAACACCACCAAGCTCAGCTAGAATAACACCATGCCACCACAACCCTCGATTTTCTACGGGTAGGCCAGTTCTGAATCCAAACTAAGAAGCCACCCTGGATCCCATGCATTTCAATTTTGAGAGTTCTGCTATTACGTGTTTTGCTTTTCGAAGAAACCTAGCGTTAAAGAAAATTGTATTATAAAAACAATGGGGGAAGGGGTTAGAGAGTTCCATACTCACAATAACAAAGTTATTTTTTTGCACAGCAATAAACATAAGTTTATTTTTGTTACTGCAAGCTAAAAACACTAAAGGCTTTACATTACATTGTTTAATAGGGTGTCATTGCATAAGTTTAAATGAAAGCGATGCCTTGATATATAGCTGTTGATATATTTTAATCTACCTTGATATATATCCGTTTGGTCACCCACAGTGAAACTAGCAGCTGTGTCCTTAAGAGACAATGGTATCCCATTGCTGGTTACATGGAAACCATGTTTATTTTCCTTGAACTCTATTCTTCCAAGAAAGATATTTTTCTGCTTATACAATTCCAAAGTGACTTCAAACGATTTTCTTGATTAAAATCGTGTTATAACCAATTCTGTCCGCATAATGTAAGTAGTGTTCCCTAATTCAACAACGGTGTTATATCCATTAGCATTAAGAAAACTTAGGTTTCAGCAGACTCATCTGTACTATGCAATCTGGGGTCAACTTTATTGCTAACTTTAGCTGGACCCTGTCTATGCACTGCTTGTTCTTTCAGGAAATGATTTACCATGGTTGTTGTCGTATTAGCAAGATTAACAAGTTTGCTGATGATACAAAAGTTAGTGGTTTTGCAGGTAGTGAAGATGGTTGTGAACGATTGCAGCAGGATCTGGATCGATTGATGGAAATGCGAGGTGTTGCATTTTGGGACGTCGAACAAGGGCAGGACCTACACAGTAAATGGTAGGCCTCTGGGTAGTATTGTAGAGCAGAGAGACCTAGGAGTACAAATGCATGTTTCCTTGAAGGTCGAGTCGGAGGTAGATAAGGTGGTTAAAAAGGCTTTTGGCACTTTGGCCTTCATCAGTCATAGTATTGAGTATAAAAGTTGGGAGATCATGTTGCAGTTGTATAAGATGTTGGTGAGACCACATTTAGAATATTGTGTTCAGTTCTGGGCATCGTGTTATAGGAAAGATATTGACTAGCTTGAAAGGGTTCAGAAAAGATTTATGAGGATGTTGCCACGACTAGAGGGTGTGAGCTGTAGGGAGAGGTTGAGTAGGCTGGGTCGCTATTCCATGGACAGCAGGAGAATGAGGGGAGATCTTATAGAGGTATACAAAATCGGATGAGAGGAATAGATCGGGTAGATGCACTGAGTCTCTTGCCCAGAGTAGGGAAATCGAGGACCAGAGGTTCAAGATGAAGAGGAAATGATTTAATAGGAATCCGAGAGGTAACTATTTCACACAGAGGGTGGTGGGTATATGGACCAAGCTGCCAGAGGAGGTAGTTGAAGCTGGGACTATCCAATCGTTTAAGAAATAGTTGGACAGGTACATGGATAGGACAGGTTTGGAGGGTTATGGACCAAGCGCAGGCAGGTGGGACTAGGGTAGCTGGGACATTGTTGGCCAGTGTGGGCGAGTTGGGCTGAAGGGCCTGTTTCCATACTGTATCACTGTGTGACTTTATTAACCTCTAATTACATGTGCATCATTCAATCATTGTCTTCCTTCTCCTTGGTGTTGTGGAGAATATATTTGTTTGACAAAGTTGTCTTGTTCCTTTCCCCATTCAGTGGTGTGGTTGGCAATTTCAGGTCAGTGGCGTTGCTCAGGTTAACATTACTATAGGATTTCTCTTTGTCGCTTTGCGTTCTCTTGAATGTTTGGGTATATTTCTCAGTAACACACTGCCCTTTTGAATAGCCAGGTGATATGGTCACAGCAGTTTTCTTCCATCCCTTTACATGTTCTTTATATTCCCTAGAGGTGCACGGAGTCTGGTTGCAGACACTCATTTCTCAGAAACGGACTTGTCTTGAGAAACGGACTTGAACTGCTACAATAATGGTTGTGACTCAAAGCTTTCTCTCTAATGTGGGAACTTGGGATTAGAAGTCTGCAGCTGTGAAATGCCTTTTTTTGGTTGTGTGTCAACAAATCAGCTCCCACAGGTCATGGTCTAAATGCTACCCTGGCAGTCGTCATCTCTTTTTGTAGTTACTCTTGAATTTCTGGCATATACAGCATGTTGACCCTATTTTCATCACTTATTCATTTTTCAAGATGTGGGTGGTTTTGGCAAATTATGTTTATAAAGCCGGTGATGATCAATGACTTTGAAAGGCCTTCGTCATCCAGACCGTGGCCTCTTCTCGTTGCTACCATCAGGCAAGAGGCAATGACAATTAAAATTGAATCTGAATCTGAATCTGAAGAGGTACAGAATCCTGAAGTCACATACCATCAGGTTCAGGAATAGCCACTATCCAACAACTATCAGGTTCTTGAATAGACCTGCACAATCCTGTTCCTAGTCAGGATTAGAATACGACAAGACATATCTTGCACTACTCTGGACGTGTATTCTAATAGTGTTTTACATTTATTGTTGTGTAGAATTTATGTAATTTATGCATCATTTATGTTTTTGCATGTGGTCTGATCATCTGTTCCAGTGATGCTGCTGAAAGAGTTTCATTGCGTCTATACCCAACTATACAGACTAGAAACTTAACTATAAGGTACTGCAACATTGTTGTTCAGAGAGATTCGTCATGTCTTTGTAAATATTATAAGCCCCGTGTTGTTTAGGGGCGCACAGGAAACAGAGGATTGTTGAGCCTAAGAGCATCAGAGACAGATCAGCTGAGCATAGAATCTGTATACACTAATTGGGGATGACAGCCAAATGAGATGCTCCGACCCATGCAAAATGAATTCACATCCAGTGGACAGGAAATTGCACATTGGAACTGAAATCTTTTGTGCTGAGCACTGGGGGAATGACAATCTGCTGGCATCGATGGGCAACTGGAGGCTCCCCCAAGAGTTCCAGGAGACATTCAGTGATTCTGGACTAGAATGCATGGATCTCAGGTTGAGGGGCATGAAAGGTAATTGGTAAGCCTTGAAGATGGTGACTTACCTCATTATTTGAAAGATACAGCAGTCGCAACTGGACAAGAGAAGACTAGGGTGAAGTCTAGGAGTGGAGTAGGAGAATCTAGAGCAGAAGATGGGTCTAAAAGGGAAAGTGATTTAGGGGAAGATAATTGAGATGGAGAATTAAGGGAAGGGAGAGTGAGGCTGTTAGTGGTAACGGGTTTGGGATATGCAGAAGAGACGAGATGGGAGAAGGAAAGAGAGAACTATGTTTTGAAGGGTCTAACGGTCTCCAACCCAAAACACCACCCATATATTTTCTCGTGATGCTGCCTAAACCGGAGTTACGCCAGCATTTTGTGTCTTCTTAGGGGAAAACTGTGTCTGTGAAGGGGATGTCTCTCATAAAGGACACAGACTAGCACTTGTATATGCTTGCGTTTTGTAGACTGTGCAGCAGATCCGAGCCTCCAGTGTGAATCGATAAAGAATTCCAAATACTGGAAATATGAAACAAAAGCTTCTTCCTTCTCCACCTGTGTTGCATTTATATTCCAGCTTGGATATCCTTGCCATTGGACTGATAACACATTAACCTCTCTGCAGTCCATGTTGGAGATAGGGCTGATTTCCCCGATTCCAGGATCTTTTACCTTGTGCACCTGGCGTTAACATTACAAGTTGTCAAATGTCTTCTGAAATTCATAATACACTACTTCTTCAGGTTCTCCTTTCATGACTGCTTTGAACTCCTTCAAAGAACTGCGGCAAATTAGTGAAATATATATATTTTTTCACCCATGAAACCAATGTCAGTTTTTGTTAGTAAGTTTCTAAAAATGACTAGCTCCCTCCTACTTGATTTCCTTATTATAGCGCCAGATGAGATGATTCCAGCAGATTTTATTCGAATTTAAAGATAAACGCCCAAAGATAAACAGGCCCTAAATCCCACACCAATGATCAATCACACATTCACACTGATTCTATATTATTTAACTTCACATCCAGTCCCTACTGCAGGGGTAAACTTAGAGACCAATTAACCTACAAAACTACGTCTTCAGAATGTGGGAGGAAACCCATGCGGTTATAGAGAGAACATGCAAACTCCACGCAGTCCGGATCCAACTTATGTCTGTGGTGCTGTGAGATTGCTGTGCTGTGCTGCACATTGTGTGCTGTCTATACTATTTCATGTCTGATATTTAAAATAACCTGGAAAATAATTATTGAAGTCTCGCAGGCTTTCTACATAGATTTTGCATGCAGATTTTATTTAACGTTGGTGATATTTCTATTACAAATTTTCCCTCAACAGGTGGGTGTGAAGATGCATACTTTACTGGTAACATTCTTCCCATGTTGGTGTACCTTGCTTCTGATGCCGAGTGTGGTTTGAAGGCACCTGCCATCATCCTGTCATTTTATTACATGGCTTCTAATAGAGGCAGCTACATGTGAAAGAATCATTGAAAAGATACAGAAGGAACTCTTCTCCCATCCACTGTGCATTTAATCCAATCACCTCACATACAATACCCTAATCCACATGCCCCCAGCCAACCCCTATCCTCCTTAGGTAGCCTCTCACAATCTGCTCTACCCAGTCCTTAATCCTCAATCAGCCCAGATCTCAACCTCTCCGAGGCTCGGATTAACCCAAGCACCAGGCACCCAATTACTTGGCGTCTCTGCATCCCAATACCCAACCCTTCAGACCCAGCGTCAGATAGGACATTAGCCTTCTTGTTACGGCTAGAGTGCACAATGAGGCCTTGGGCCCTATTGATGTTTGCAAATGTCACGGCTGTCTTTACTGACACTCTAAAATCTTTAGGCTCTTGTAAAACTTAAGGTTCTTACAAACCATGAAGAAACTCTTTGCTAAGGTTCCCCAGTTTTGTTATTTTTGTGATAAATTCAATCAAATCTCTCCTCACCGATGGAAATTATTTGATCCATTGCGGCTGTGCTGAATCATAAGAGAAACAAGAAACATGGAGAAAGCATGGGAAGTTGTGATCGTTGCATATGTATGATTTAGCCAGGGATGATTTTAATATCCTTTGCAGAAGGAAATCAAGTCCAAACCACATCTGGCTGAAGAGGGCATCCAGACCCACAGCAGAGTGGTTGATTCTCAATTGCCCTCTCAAATGCTGTTTTAAAAAACAAAGTTGAACTTAGAATAGAACTGGATGGACCACTTTGCATTGACCTACACAGTGAATTCAGACGTGGCAAATTCATCCCGTTTTGTTGAGCTTGCAAAGTTTCTCATGAACATCCTGGGCCTGGTGCCTTAATTGGGAGATCAGATTTATAGATTAGTTAAGTATCAGCTTCACAGTTATACTCACAGCCAGCATTTCAGACTTCTCCATCATAATCTCTCAGCAGATTGCACAGCATAGCCAACTTCCAGAAAAAGTTGTTTAATACAAGCAAGATGTCTCTGCACTTAAGTGTTAATAATAATACTCCTTCTGCAGCAAAGAGTAGGAGTAAACGGGTCCTTTTCACAATGGCAGGCAGTGACTAGGGGTACCCCAAGGCTCAGTACTGGGACCCCAGCTATTTACAATATATTAATGATCTGGATGAGGGAATTGAAGGCAATATCTCCAAGTTTGCGGATGACACTAAGCTGGGGGGCAGTGTTAGCTGTGAGGAGGATGCTAGGAGACTGCAAGGTGACTTGGATAGGCTGGGTGAGTGGGCAAATGTTTGGCAGATGCAGTATAATGTGGATAAATGTGAGGTTATCCATTTTGGTGGCAAAAACGGGAAAAGCAGACTATTATCTAAATGGTGGCCGATTGGGAAAGGGGGAGATGCAGCAAGACCTGGGTGTCATGGTACCCCAGTCATGGAAGGTAGGCATGCAGGGGAAGCAGGCAGTAAAGAAAGCGAAGGGTATGTTAGCTTTCATTGCAAAAGGATTTGAGAATAGGAGCAGAGAGTTTCTACTGCAGTGGTACAGGGTCTGGGTGAGACACCACCTGGAGAATTGCGTACAGTTTTGGTCTCCAAATCTGAGGAAGGACATTATTGCCATAGAGGGAGTGCAGAGACGGTTCACCAGACTGATTCCTGGGATGTCAGGACTGTCTTATGAAGAAAGACTGGATAGACTTAGTTTATACTCTCTAGAATTTAGAAGATTGAGAGGGGATCTTATAGAAACTTACAAAATTCTTAAGGGGTGGACAGGCTAGATGCAGGAAGATTGTTCCCGATGTTAGGGAAGTCCAGGGCAAGGGGTCACAGCTTAAGGATAAGGGGGAAATCCTTTAAAACCGAGATGAGAAGAACTTTTTTCACGCAGAGAGTGGTGAATCTCTGGAACTCTGCCACAGAGGGTAGTTGAGGCCAGTTCATTGGCTATATTTAAGAGGGAGTTAGATGTGGCCCTTGTGGCTAAGGGGATCAGGGGGTATGGAGAGAAGGCAGGTACGGGATACTGAGTTGGATGATCAGCCATGATCATATTGAATGGCGGTGCAGGCTCGAAGGGCCGAATGGCCTACTCCTGCACCTAATTTCTATGTTTCTACGTTTCTGCTTTGCCAGTGGCATTGGTGGTTCATATGTCATCAAATTTTAGTTTGAAAGGCTCAACTCTGCCATTTTTTTTTAGATCATGCTCCATAAAATCTCCAATACAGGATCAATAATATTTTGACCACGCTGGAGAAACATTGTATCTTAAAAATTGCAATTTCTTTACAATCCAAAACTTTCACTGTGCTCCTTAAAAGGTGGATTATGGCTGGAGGTGGGAATACCTCAATCCTTCTGAAATCCTGACATTCTCAAAATATTGACTTCTCTCTCCACTGATGCTGTTTCACCTATTTGCACAACTGCCCCCTTCCCACACCCCCCCCCCCCAAAATTTTTTCAGGCTTCCAACAGTTTGCTTTGGTGCCCCCACATTTTCTGTCAAAATGAAGGCAGAGCATCATTTTAGGTTCGCCAAAAAATTAATTTGTCAGTAAAAGCCTTGGTTTTGGGCCAGAGCAGCACCAAATAGCCTCAGCTGTTCAATCACTAGCAGCTCAGTCAGCATGAATTCACCATGACGTCATGTCTTGTGTTGCTCCCAGACGGAAATGCCTTTCCATATCAGTATTATTTGGCAATGCTCGATCATACTCATTATCTGTATAAAGTTGAACTACAAAACTGTGGGACTGCGAGAACTCCCTCATTTTCCAGTGTCTGGCATTCTACAAAAATGAAAGCAAGCAACACACACACACACAAAAATAAATCTGAATCCCTCTGGATGAATCCGTTACCAACTTCACGGCTAGAGGTCAGAAGCTACCCGCTGAGCAATACCCACGTTGAAAGCTATACATAATCTCGATAGTGTTAATATGCCTAGACCCTATTGCAGAATGGGGTTTATTGCAACAAATTCAAGAAATTAGCATCAGCTATTTTTTTTAATTTATTTTTTTAAAAGAACCGCAGTCACATACTAGGCAGGAAGTTGCTTTGCTTAAATGTCAGCTAAAGTTGGACCGTGACTGAATGGCCCAGAAGGAGTCATCCTGTTATGGTCAGGGAGTCTCAGCAGCTGCAAGCAGGCTCACTGTATTAAGGAAGGATGAGCCCGCAGTAGCTATAATTGTCACCGCGTTACTGTGGGAAATGGGGAATATTGGATTGTATGGATAGTGTGCAAACCGTAACATATGGTGCACCTAAATAGTAGTAATACATCACAAAGCTTACATTTATAAAAGCCAACCTACTTGAGAGGAAACCGAGGAAGCAGAAGACACTATTTCAGGATATAGCTCACTCCAGTTCAGTTTGAAAACTGCTCCCCCATTGTGTTCAACAGGAAATGTTAATTATCATAATCCTGATAACTACACCAAGCACGTCCCAGATCTTTAAAATAAGTAGAGTGTATAGGTCACTATTGCCAGCTTTTGGCTAAGTATTGAAGTTTTAATGTACTTCATGTTATTGAAGTCAGAATATGAAATTAGACAAAGTGCACGAGAAACTTCCCTCAGCAAAGTTGTGGTCAAACCTACATTAATGTGGTATGAAAATATTTGAGATAGGAGCTTCGTCCCATCAACACCTTCATTGTAAATGGTTCAAAATGTACTGCCGTGGGGATTACAATTCCTAGTGGCATTGTGAAAGAAAGATCTCAGTTCTGATGGTACATCCCAAAGCACTTATAAATGACCCATTCATTTTAAAAGGTTTGTTTTGAGGAAGCGCTGCAGGCAAATTGGCACATCAGGTATCCATAAAGAGGAATAGTATCAACAAATTCAATTGTTTCCAGTGGCATTATCTCTGATATGAACAGCTTATGATATCATCAGAAAGAATTAATCATGCAATTCTGCCTGTCCTGGTGGGCATCAAAAGTAACTCAGCAGATTGTGCCGACAGAAGCCTATGCAGACATCACATGAGCTGATACTCATGTGGATCAATAAGCAAAGGACCCTTACACCTCAGTGCTTCTGAGAGTCATTGTTGTAGTTACAGCAACAGAATGGAAACGGAAACTCCTTCGAAAATTGCCTCAAATATCTCCATACCCTTTCATATCAATTTGTGTAACTCCCCAGATCTGTTTTGATCCCCCCCCCCCCCCCCCCCCCCCCCCCCCCCCCCCCCCCCCCCCCCCCCCCCCCATCATTCTCAGCATCACCTCCAGGCCTCAATTCCATCCTCAGCTTCCATTGCCTTTGGAGCACCCCTGAACACAGACAGTGAAGCAGGCGGAAGAACTCTACATAAGCAGAAGAACTGATTTGCGATTTTATTAGCCTGTGTGCGACTGCTACATAATGACTCACATTCAAGATATTCCATCACTGAGAAAATTGCCAAGGAATGGTCCATTGTGTGGAAGGGTTTCCCCACAGATACACTGGGTTGGAGATAAAATAATCAAGTCACTTGCTCAAACTGTAAGAGTTCACTGCATAACATGACAAAAGCACAAACAGAAGCCTCATACTAACAAGTTCTGGTAAAAGCTCCTACACTGTAATAATTTCACTATAACAAAACACCAGACATCAAGATTAAGCTAGAACACTGGTGCTTTCAACAAGTCAATTACATAATTGCATGTCACTATAGTAACGTCCATAACAGACCAATCAACTGTTACGATCATTTGGGTAGAGCATACTCCAGCAAATCAGTTACATATGAAGACTAGTATTTTTGCCATTAGAATACATCACATCTATAAGTTAATAAATCTGAGCTACTGTTTAAATACATCACCAGCATGCACAATATTGAAGCATAATAATCATATTACACTTGATAAGACAGCATAATAGGCAAGTGCATCTCTTTTTAAAAAAAACAAATAAGCTGCTTGAAGATCAATTCCCATTATTTTTCTTTTATGAAATCTGCCCTCGATTCAGCCTGACCCAAACAAATGATCCTATGCTTTCAGTAACATGTAGAGGGGTCTAAGTAGTAGCAATAACTAATCTCTGGTCTGAAATGCCGTTAGTTAAACAATGGTAGGCACAAAAATTCCAATTGGCTAACAAGGGTTGCTCTAAATCATAAAAAAGCAGGTCTTTCCAGTGAAAAGTACATCTGCCAGCAGTTTTGAACTAGGTCTGATGCTACTAGATCTCAATTGTTCTATTATTTAAATCTAGAAATATTGGTCTTTGCAAATCATTTATTTCAGGACTTGAGCCATAATCATTCTAATTTAGGGAAATGAGAGCCTGGAAACACATCTACGGCTTTATAAATTAGTCTTTTTTTTTTTAAATAGGCAAATTAATATAAATAAAATATCTTGTACTGTATTTTGTTAATACGAGTTTTTTTTTTTGAAAGAGTGGAGGTTACTGAAACCACAAGAGTATTTTTTTGTGCAGACCTCATCATTCAAGTTTTACTTCTCTCTAGCTTTACGTTAAATGAAACAACTCCACTTATTTAACTACAGAACAGTCCAAATGCCAGTGTGTGGCTCCCATTCCGAACCAGCACGGCCAAGTCTGACTTTCCGCTAGTGGTGTTTTGGCAAATGTCGAAGAGGCGTCAGAGAGTGAGGGGAGGGGGTAAACAGAAGCTCTCCCTCCCCCACCCAAGTGGAAAAAAAAAGACTGCGGTCGCAGCTGCAGCAGCCAGTTTCCCCCTCCCCCCCCATGGCTTAATTGTTCCCTTCCCCGCCTTCGTCGTCCTGCTGGTCGCTTGTCCAGAGTGTCAGATTGTCGCGGAGAAGCTGCATGATGAGGGTCGAGTCCTTGTAGGAGTCCTCGTTGAGGGTGTCGAGTTCGGCGATGGCATCGTCAAAGGCGGTCTTGGCCAAGTGGCAGGCCTGCTCGGGAGCATTCTGGATCTCGTAATAGAACACCGAGTAGTTGAGGGCCAGACCCAGTCGAATGGGGTGCGTGGGCTGCATGTGCTCCTTGCTGATCTCGTGGGCCTCACCGTACGCCTTCTCCGAGGATTCCACCACTGTGGCACGTTTCTCGCCAGAGGCCACCTCTGCAAGGTAGCGGTAATAGTCTCCCTTCATCTTCAGGTAGAAGACCTTGCTCTCATACTGTGTGTCGCTGCAGTTTTTGATCAGGTAATTGTCTAAGAGGTTGAGCACATCTTGGCACACGGATTCCAGCTCCTTCTCTATCTTCTCTCTGTAGGCCCGCACCATCTCGATCTTCTTCTCATTGCCGTCCGCCGAGGTCTTCTGCTCGATGCTGCTGATCACCCTCCAAGATGAGCGTCTCGCCCCTACCACGTTCTTGTAGGCCACGGAGAGAAGATTCCTTTCTTCATTGGAAAGGGCTTCATTCAGCTCTGTTACCTGTTGTGAAGACACAAAGAGTCTCATGTTAGGCAGAAACAAATAATTTAAATCCGTACCATCACTTTTTCCGACAACGACCAACCGAGGACACAGAACCAAATCAAAATGACAGATGCTAGAAATCCTCAGCACATCAGACAGCATCTGTGGAAGGGGGAACAATAGTTATTCAAGATCATAAGATCTGGAGAGAGTACATAAGCCATTTGTAATATTAATTCAGGTTTACCCTCCAGGATGGCCTAACCTGCCGAGCATTTCCTACAGCTCTACATTTTAAAGACTTTACATTCTTTTATTTTTCTCTCTGCCCACAGCAACCCATCAATAAGATCATTTCTGCCCTCGGCCCATCTAAGATATTCCATTTGTCTTAACCATCCTTCCCCTTTCGTCCGATTTCCTTCCAACCGGACAAAAGGTCTTGGATCCAAAATGTTCATTTTCTTTCTTTACCCAAATACTACTTGACCAGCCGAATGCAACCAATTATCCATGTCTCTTGTTTTTTGACAGATGTAGACAATACAAGCAGCAAAGACATTATTTTTAAAGCCACAAAGTATGGGCCTGGTATTCACTGCCAAAGAACAGCAGTGGACATGCAATAACAACTTCCGTTGAATAAAACCTTACATTTTATCAGGCCTAAGCACAAAAAGCATGTTATTGGAATTGATGGAGTAGCACCACCAATGAGCTGCCTCAGGGATAGTGAAGTGAATGACTCCTTTGGTTGTGTGAGATTCACTCACATAACTAAGCGACCAATCCACTGGGCATGTTGGACCATGCATAACATTGTAATTTTTACCAGCTGAAGATGGAAGCAATGGCACCTTAAGGCAACCAATTTTAACTGGTGAGTACAATGCACATGGTTTGAGTTCCTGCTAATAATGTATTACTGTAGTTTCATGCTACAACAAAAATTGTGCTCTTTCACCCCCACAAGAAAACAAATGTTAAAATTGATCAGGATAAAGAAACCACTGGGGCTATATTGGCACTTCACACAATGACTTAGGAAGTGGTGCCTGGTCCAATCAGTAAACGTGATCTGCCTTTGATCCAAATTTCTCTCTCCGGCCTTCAATGGACTTAATGATAGCATCCGTAGCTATCTGGCCTAAAGAGATGCCCAACCCAAAAGATATTCCTCCTTATCAGCCTTAAATGGGAAATCCTTTATTCCAAGTCATTCTATTTGTTTTAAAATTCCAAATGGAAATATCTAAACGCTATCCTTCTGGCCCCTTCTGAATTTTGTTTCAATCGCCTCACTCTTGTCAAGCCCAGACAACATAGGCCCACTCTACTCAATATTTATCAATAAAACAACCTCTTCATCTCAGGAATTAATCCAGTGAATCTTCTCTGCACCAGCTCCAAAATTATGTTAGTGACCATACGTTGACAGAACTGGAGGATGCAAAGCATTCTGGGAAGCTCTAGAAGGATCTATGCAAGTGCTTATTTTTCTTTATTGATTTGTTTGTCACAATCAAGCTACAATTTTGCTCCTCAGCCATCATCGACATTGCTTTAGTTACCGTACGCCTCCTTAATCAATGCTCTGTGTGTTTTTAAAGCAATATGGTTTCAGATTTGCCCACTGGACCCAACCGCTCAAACACATCTAGAGATGAGGAAACATCATAATTTCAGTTACAAATACCAATTAATTTAAGAGTGTCCTATCAGTCCTAATGCCCAGAACAGAAAATGTACTAACTGCTAAATTACAAGCTGAGTTACGACAGTTTTGTGACTGGTTGTTCATTCATATGCAAATCAAATGTTTGTTGTTATTATTTTTTTGATTAATAAACAGAATGCACAGCTTGCTTTCTTAATACTCATAGGACACATGAAAGCAAAATACTTAAATCTGATGCTACAACGTTGAAAGATGGTTTGAACGATTGAAGAAATTATCATTCTTCTCGTGCCCCCAATGGTGACAATTACTTTTCCTGAAATGTACACGTACTTGTATAGGGAGGGTGTAATGTATTTGTTATTGAAGTATGTGCAAGGGACTAGAACTGTTTTGGAATAGAACCTGTAACTAGACAAGGTCCATTGCACAACATAATACGCACAAGTGTTTAAGACGATAAGGGAACCTATTGTTGAGCACTGGTTGCTAAATGAGATGGGTTTCAAATCATTTCAGAATGATAGGAATAATGTATTCAACATTTTTATAATGCGTGTATAGTTTTATCCTGCACCTATGAATGCAATCTTTTCTATTACACCATGGCCACCACTCTACAGACGTCACATTTGGGAGAATTAAGGTTAAATAACACTAAGCCTGTGTTAAAAGAAGGTAGTGATAGACAGATGCAGAAGGGCATGTTATCAGTAATGGAACAATCAAAAGTGGGATATTGCAAGAAACCTGAATTGAAGGAATGCTGACCCAAGATCTGAAAACCAAGCCTGAGGAATACAAAAGCTACCGCTGCTGCACCAAGAGCCTCAATAGATTTGCAAACCAGGAGTAAAGAGTGAGCAGAACATGTCTTTTCAAGACAGAAAAGGACTCAAAGTGCTGAATAACTCAGCGGGTCAAGCAGCATCTGTGCAGAACATGGAACTATTATGTAAAATAATATGTGTGTTATGATTGTGTTTATAATTTGTTTGGTTGTTTTGTTGTTCCGCGAGCATTGCCACTTTCATTTCACTGCACATCTCGTATGTGTATGTGACAAATAAACTTGACTTGACTTGACTTGGATCAGTGATATTTCAGGGCGAGACCTTTCTTCAGATGGACTATATTTTCAAGACAGCATCATTTTGGGTGATCTCAAATGATTTGGCATCATTCTGTGACAGTTAAATTAGCCACTCACAGAATAGACAGCATCTCTGGAGAGAAGGAAGGGTGATGTTTTGGGTCGAGACCCTTCTTCAGACTGGTTAGATAAGGGAAACGAGAGATATAGACGGTGATGTGGAGAGATAAAGAACAATGAATGAAAGATATGCAAAAATGTAAGATATGCAAAAAGGAAACAGGCTGTTTGTAGGGTGAAAATGAAAAGCTAGTGTGACTTGGGTGGGGGAGAGATAGAGAGAGGGAGTGCCAGGGCTACCTACAGTGAGAGAAATCAATATTCATACCACTGGGCTGTAAGCTGCCCAAGCGAAATACGAGATGCTGTTCCTCTAATTTGCGTTTAGCCTCACTCTGACAATGGAGAATACCGCCGACAGAAAGGCCTATGTAGGAATGGGAAGAAGAATTAAAGTGTCCAGCAAACCAGGAGATCAGGTTGGTTCACGCGACTGAGCGTAGGTGTTCCACGAAATGATCGCCCAGTCTGCGTTCGGTCTCGCCGATGTATAAGAGTCCACTTCTAGATACAGTAGATGAGGTTGGAGGAGGTGCAAGTGAACCTCTGCCTAACCTGAAAGGACAGTCAGGGTCCTTGGACAGAGTCGAGGGAGGAGGTATAGCGACAAGCGTTGCATCTTCTGCAGTTGCAGGGGAAGGTATCTGGGGAGGGGGTAGTTTGGGTGGGAAGGGATGAGTTAACCAGGGAGTTGCAGAAGGAACAGTCTCTGTTCATATTTTTCATTCATTGTTCTTTATCTCTCCACATCAACATCTATATCTCTCGTTTCCCTTAACCCTAATCAGTCTGAAGAAGGTTCTCGACCTGAAACATCACCCATTCTTTCTCTCCAGAGATGCTGCCTGTCCCCGCTGAGTTACTCCTGCTTTTTGTGTCTATCTTTGGTTTAAACCAGCCCGTGCGATTCCTTCTTACACTCACAGAATATTTGGCAGGCAAGTCTCTATATTGGGACACTCCCAGAAATTTGGGCATTATTTCTCCTGCATTAAAGGAGGGATTTAAACAACAAAAAAAAATCATATTGACTTGTCATTTATATACACAAAGAATTCCAGGATCCATTCAAGGTGGAATTTAGCAAAGGCTGTTGGAGGGAAGAACTCAATACTATAGCTGTAAGATAGGTTGCGAATGGTGAAGATGGACCCAAAGTGCCGGAGTATCTCAGCAGGTCAGGCAGCATCTCCAGAGAAAAAGGATGGGTGATGTTTTGGGTCAGACCCTCCTTCAGACTAGTGCACAAGCCTGCAATCTTCTGAAATGAGAGGCAGGAATGCTGCATGTGGTTTCATAGCCTTGAACAGTGAGGAACCGTGTTGAAGTCTGAACAACTCCTTCCAAGGGCTTTGACACCATAGGTATAATTTGGTCCCTTTTTAAGAACCATGTAATCTTATTCATCTCTCTAGTAAAATAGCCAGGTTTACTGTTATTTAACCTTAAATCTCCCAAATGTGACATCTGAAGAATCGTGGGCACGAAGCAATAGAAAATATTGTATTCATAGGTGCAGGATACAACTTCTACGCATTAATGACTGGTGTACCATGACACCCAGGTCTCGTTGCATCTCCCCCTTTTTTACATATTGAATACATATTTCCTACCATTTTTAATATGTCAAGTTATAATTTCTGGCAATACTTTTACAGACATTTCCCTTTGAAAATTGCAGTGCCAACATTTCCCATGCCAATTTGTACTGTCAATTGTTGTCATATATCTGCATCCCTGGATAATATGTGGCTCTGCAGAGAACATTTTAAGTACATCTCTCAGACCAAGTTTCTCCCACAACTCAGAAACCATTAGTTTCATGTTCACATTTAATAATTCAAGAGGTAGCTGATCATTGATAACTATATTCCCATAACTCTTTGATAAGGGTTTAGAAAACATTAAATGGAAAGGATCAAGGAACATTACTATTGGACCTTCTTCCCAAGTCCTTTCGGGCAAGGTATCACAAAGCACACAAAATCTGCTTTAAATTGTGCATTCTCTTTGTAATTAAAATTAGTCATCATCCTCTGGCTATCACACTTCCAGCCAAAGGAAACAAATCCTTCCTTCCTATTCTACTAGTTTATATTTGTATTACATCTCCCATAACTTCCTCTGCACCAAGGAGAACAATCTCGTCCTCTCAACATGACCAAAGTCCTTCATTCCCGGTGTCACTGAAACTCCCCTCTGCAACCCAGCCATATCCTTCCTAAAGCATAACCTAAATAGAAATGGGCACATATAGGAATCAACCAATATACATTAGGTGAAGACAATTTGCAATAATAAGGGACAATACATTGTTCTTACTGCCAATAAATGATGTACTGCTACAACTACAGAAGGATCTGGGGGTGTATGTCCAACGTACTATGAAATCGCATCACAGGTGGATAGGTGAGATAGAAACTGTACAGCGTGCTTGCCTTCATAAGTCAGGGCATTAAGAATACAGATTAGGAAGTCATTTGTAGCTTTATAAAACTTTGGTTAGGCCACATTAGTAATATTAGTGGTCGTGCTGGTTGCCATAATATAAGGAGGATATGGAGACTTTGGAGCAGGCGCAGCAGAGGTCTTGGAAAAACTTGGAAACCAGAAAGAAATGCAAAGTTTCTACACTTGATTATTATCTGTGAAATTAAACACGGGGCGTGGAGAGGATTGCATTTGGCGGTGAAATTCCCCCGTGTGTTTTTTGAGCTAGAGATAAGGTGATGCCTCAAAGTAAACAAATCACAAAAATGGCAAATGCTGCAGAATTATATGAGTTGACATTCAGGAGAGGAAGGGATGTGCTAGAACCAATTATTTATTGGCTCATCACCCAAGCATTATGGTTCCCCAATGTTAACTGGAATAAAGGACACTCAGAATTGTTGGTGTAATTATTCTGGAAAAACACCCACCCTGCTCTGCATTTCACAAGACCCGCATTATTTTGTCGTTTTTGTCCACGTTCTCATTCCAAATACTTGCCTTCCACTGTCCTTCCAGCTTAAGCTTCTTTTGTCTCCTTCCCAGTTCTCTTGAAGGGTCTTTGACATGAAACATTAACACTATGCCACAAATGTGACCAGACCTGCTCAGTGTTTCTAAAAATTAGTTTCAAGCAAATAATTTTCATTTCTACTTTACTAACCAATTGCTTAACTGCGTGTACAAAGTTTACAATGGATGACATGTTAATTTCAATGCTGCAGCGTATTACGTTTTCATTCAGACATTGCACAAAATATATAGGCTCACTCCAAGACTTAAGTGATGAAGAAAAATGGATACTATTGAATAAATACAGATAATTAAATTTTAACAAATACTCTCTACTTCCAAGGTGAGAAGTTAAAGTCTAGTAATACTGATGGGTCTATAAATTAATCATTGATCACTGTAGATGGCTCAGGAGTGTGACAACGTTTCAAACCCAGAGATATTTAAGCATATGCTCTGGGCTGACATATTGGCACAATGCCCAAAGGTAGCACTGAAGTACAGAGAGAGCACAGAAACAGACCATCGAGTCCACCCAGTCTGTGACAACCATCAAATACCTATTTACACTAAATTTACACTGACAGCATTTTATCCCACCCACATTTCAGTTAACTCTTCCCAGATACCATCATTCCTACACAGAGGCAAATTACTTTGGCCAATTAATCCAAAAACCAGTACATCTGCGGGTAGTAACCGGAGTACCTGGAGGAATCCCACAGTCACTGGAAGAGCATGCAAACTCCACTTAGACAGCACACAAGGTCAGGATTGCACCCAGGTTGCTGAAATTGAGGCAGCACTTCTTAGAACAAAAAAAAAAAATCCATGTGGTACCATCACATGATTGGTTCCACAACTTTGTTCTGGTCAAAGTTGCTGGTTTACAATAATCACACTTTTAGAGAGTTTATAAGGCTTGAATAACAGTTGGAAGCTTGTAGAACACTTGCTGGTCAGGTGAAGGAGCATGCATCTCATAGCAAGGTCAATAGTGATAGGAGCACAATTAGGCCATTTGGCCCATCAAGTCTAGTCCGCCATTCAATCATGGGTGATCTCTTCCTCCTAACCCCATTCTCCTCCCTTTTTCCCCCATAACCCTTGACACCTGTACTAATCAAGAATCTATTTATCTCCACCATAAAAATATCCCATGTCACCCAGCCAGTCGAACTTCTGACGATGGGAGATTTAAGATGTCCAAAATTGAAAACCTTCACTAACATTGATAGGAAAAACAGTTTCCACAAGTAAGATACTTTCGGAAATAGGTGTAAGGTCTCTTAAAAAATGCATTATACCTACCAGCAAACTTATTTTAATCCTATATTAAATTAATCCTATACCACGCTGATTTACAACTAACAGATAACTGCAATGTCACAAAAGTCCTAGAGCAACATTTCCCAATCCGTGGACTCTCTACAGAGTGGGGACACTTGGTGCCATACATTTCCATTGCATTTTCAATCCGTGTCAGTATCTTACCATCCAAGACAACTGCCAAAAGGAATCTCCCAAGGAGGAGATTCATTGTTGAAAATATGTGCCTTCACCCCCATCCCTTCCCTAGAACAGTTACATTTTGAAAATGTTTATAATTTTTAAAAGAGAAGATCAAAAAGGAAGCATCCTTGCTGTCTTTATTTGTGAAGATGCTAAATGCACATACATCACTTGTTTTTCAATGAAATAGACAGGACTTGCATTGAAATGCCAACTTTCACAAGCACTGGGGTACCCTAAAATGCTTTGGACTGAAGTGCCACTGAAATGTAGTCATTGATGTGAGATGGGAATTGCAGCAGCAAGTTCTAATAAGTGATATAAAATTGAATATATAATATTTTAATGGTCATCAAGTTATAAATATTGATTGGGAAACATAGAACTAACTGTTTTTGAAATAGAACTGGCCGATATCTAGCATCCCATTGAGAGCACAAACCAGCCCCTGATTAATGTCTCCTTTGGAACATGGTCCAGAACTCCCTCAGTACTACATTGGGCACTTGTCCTTGGCTTTGAATGCTCACATCCCTGCAAGCAGAATTAATCCCAAAACTTTAAGCAGCAGGAGCACTAATCATTTATGCCTTAAATGCACTGAGAATCTGCAAGTGAAAAACATGTTTTATTTATTAATAATTCACAATGTCTTGTGATGCAGATCATAAGCCAGAAGTACTGAGTTATAATGAATATGCACGACAAATTGCAGCCAGTGGCACACCTGGTTACTTTGCTTTTATGCCAATTATTCTTTTTTATGGCATCCACTATTTTTATTCTCTTTCCTTAGCTTTTTTCAGCCACATTAATGTAGAGATTCCTTCAGTAGGATGGTCATTCCCTCTTGCTCCCTTGCATCATTTTGCAGAGAGCATCTCCATACCACGACTCATTTATATTTGAATCCAGGTCAAATTAATTTCATTCTATTTGCTTACCCGATGTCTTGATACTCAAAAAAAAAAAAGGCCAGTAGTTCATGCCATTGACTTGTTAACCTTTCAACTAAAAAGGGTTTAGGCTGCCAACTTTTCGATGAATGCAATACAACTTGCTGCACCTTTCATTTGATGTCAGCATTAACCACCTTGTTAATCAGAATGACCATAATTGTGCAACGTGCCAAAGTTCTATCCAGATTGTCCAGTACTACAGGCTAATTTTTAATGCAGTCCTGAGAAATTCAACTGGAAAGAGGGAGGAGATATTCAGACTGCTCTAACAAAGGTGAAGTTGGGACACGCTGGAGCAATTACCCAACTGCTCTCGAGCTGTACAGCTTACCAGGCAAAGTTAAAATAGGTAGGTTGGATATTAACTTGCTCGTCACCTTTGTACACACCCACTGGACTAAATAGCTGCTATCATCTAGGACAAAACCAATAAAATCTAAATATTTAGAAGGCCAATATATAGGCCTATAGATCTGATACTGATATGGATTACCAGTGGAGATATCGTTACTGCATGAACAATAGGGTTGTAATAGTCAGAGATTACAACTCCTTTGATATTATTGAAACATGCAATAAACACTTCGCGATTGTGTTCTTTGAAGGTGTAGTGATATTTACTGAATGAGGGTAACTCTAGCAAGGTCAGAATATTATTATTTCATCCTCTGTTGCCACGAAGGAGGAAAATTATCTCCTTGAATTGTTAGATAGGGAATTAAAGGGATTAGATCCGGCACTGAAAGAACAACATTATTTCAAAGTTAGGATGAAATGTGATTTGAAGAGTGGGGATGGATAATGAAAATCACACTAGGGTCTCGAAGGTGCTGTCAGAGCACAGGTCATCCGCAGGTTACAGTAGGTTCTGCTCCCGATAGCTGCTCATAACCCAGTTTGCACGTCGAAAATGCAGTCACGACAGTGTTCTGATACAGCATAACCTCAACACACTTCTCAAATTCAGATATTTTTCATTTAGAACAAACACAAATTCTGAAGCTTTATGGCATTTCACTGAACAGCAGTACACAGGTCATTGATGAGTGATTTAATACGCATCATTTTTCTGCTCGAATTACAATTAACTGCATTGTATCGGTCCTGCATTTTGCAGACAAGACATACCTACTGCATGTCGGAACAGCTCATCGGGAGACATGGCCTTGTCATAGAATGCAAGTTTTTAGTACTACAGCCAGGTTATCTGGATATTGTTGAATCTATTGGTCATAGGTGCTTCTTGATATCAGAGATGGAAGAATAGTTTCTGTCTTGCCAGGGTGACTTCAAGAGGAACCAGATAAATGACCAACACCAGAGGTGTTGAGTTGAAGATGCTTTGGCAACTACTTACTGTGTCCTGCCTTCAGGGAGAATGGTTCATTTTTGGAGCTACCTTCTTCATAAATGACAATTGCCCACCACCATTCACCGCTTACATGGTAGTGCTACAGAGATTTTGTAATTTGCTGATTGAGGGAACTTGTCAGCTATATAGCATACCGAGTCATGTAGCAGACATTGATGGGACATGCTCCTCCCAACATGTCCCATCAATCATCAAAGGAAAAGGGTAAAAATGGTAACTAGAGAGCTCATCACTGGCTTTCATTTCAGAAACAGCTACGTATTGAACATCCCTATTTACATGTCTCACTGCATTCAACACCCTGCAGTGAATGAATTCACAGTTTACATTATTTGGTACTTCTTTGCTTTATTTTAGAAATTACATTACTTGAAGGAAGCCACTTCTAAAAAGCCAATGCTGTTTGTATTCTATTTTACCCATCTTTTTTATTCTAAAAAAAATATTCTCAAATAATTATATGTTGAAGGCAAATCAAATAATCCCTCTGTTTGCTCCTGGTAGTAATAAAATTTACCCTTTGGTGATTTATAGAAGTTAATAATCATCAGTGTAAAATATTTTCAAATGCTTTATTTAAACCCGCAAGATATCCTCAATTCAATGCCTGTTGCCTTATTCCTAGAACTATTCCCAATGATTATTTTGATGTCATTCCTACCTGTAATAAGGCAGTCACATTTGAAGGTAGTGTATCAAGTGTGGCCTTACTGCATCAAGGAAGTGGCATTGTATGTATGTTACATTCAAATAAAGCACCAATTTCTTACCCTTTTAGAAAATACTTCTGCCCAGAGCATGGAGTACAATTTGGCAACCATTTGTAATCCTTATCTGCAGAAATGTACCTTATAAAACATATGTACCACAATTACATAGAGGCTGTGTGGTGTAGTTTGTTCAGAATTAGAATTAGAGGTATGCATAATTCGGCTTTAAATCTCACACTATCTTTGAATATCCTATACGATACCAGCTGGTGGGAAAAATATTGAGCACATTTGCAGGGACATTAAACTGATGTGCAAAATTCATAATGGTGATAACTAACCAAAAGTAAACTGAGATAACAGCAATAATAATAATAAATTTTATTTATGGGCTCCTTTCAAGAGTCTCAAGGACACCTTACAAAAATTTAGCAAGTAGAGGAAAAACATGCAAGGGGAATGAAATAAATAGTATAGACATGACTAGTACACAAAGTAAAGACAGAATTCAATTCAAAACACAATATGAGGCAATTCAAGCACAGATGAAAAGGGAGGGGGACGTGGGGCTAAGGATAGGCAGAGGTGAAGAGATGGGTCTTGAGGCGGGACTGGAAGATGGTGAGGGACACGGAATTGCGGATCAGTTGGGGGATGGAGTTCCAGAGCCTGGGAGCTGCCCTGGAGAAGGCTCTGTCCCCAAAACTGCGGACGTTGGATTTGTGGATGGAGAGGAGACCAGCTGATGTGGATCTGAGGGACCGTGAGGGTTGGTAGGGGGAGAGGAGGTCAGTGAGATATGGGGGGGGGCAGATGGTGGAGGGCTTTGTAGGTGAGGACCAGGATTTTGTAGGTGATCCGGTGGGAGATGGGAAGCCAGTGAAGTTGTTTGAGGACTGGAGTGATGTGATGCCAGGATTTGGTGTGGGTGATGAGTCGGGCGGCTGCGTTCTGGACCAGTTGGAGTCGGTTGATGTAGGTGGAGCTGATGCCAAGGAGAAGTGAGTTGCAGTAGTCCAGTTGGGAGGAGATGAAGGCATGGATGAGTCTTTCAGCAGCGGGAGGTGTGAGAGAGGGTCTGATTTTGGCGATGTTGCGGAGGTGAAAGAAGGAGGTTTTAATGACATGGCGGATGTGAGGCTCAAAGGAGAGGGTGGAATCAAAGATCACGCCAAGGTTGCGGGCCTGGGGAGATGGGGAGACAGTGGTGCCGTCGATGGTGAGAGTGGGGTTATTGATTTTGCTGAGTGTGGATTTGGAGCCTATGAGGAGGAATTCTGTGTTATCGCTGTTGAGTTTGAGGAAGTTATGTTGCATCCAGGTTTTTATAACTGACAAACAGGAGTTGATATGGGAGAGGGGGGGGTTGTGGGGGGATTTGGTGCCGAGGTAGATCTGGGTGTCATCGGCGTAACAGTGGAAGTCCAGGTTGAAGTGGCGGAGTATCTGACCAAGGGGGAGGATGTAGATGATGAAGAGGGGGCCGAGTATGGAGCCTTGGGGAACGCCTTGAGTGACTGTGGCTGTAGCAGAGGTGTGGTTATGGAGAGAGATGAAGTGGGATCTGTTGGAAAGGTAGGAACGGAGCCAGCTGAGTGCAGAACCTTCAATGCCAAGGTCCCCCAGGTCTGGTAAGCAGGATGTTATGGTTCACTGTATCGAAGGCTGCACTCAGGTCGAGGAGGATGAGGACGTTGAGGGAACCAGTGTCAGCAGAGGTGAGGAGGTCGTTGAGGACTTTCAGGAGAGCAGTTTCTGTGCTATGGAGGGGGCGAAAGCCAGATTGGAGGGGTTCGAATAGGTTATACGCAAGGAGGTGGGAATGAAGTTGTGACGCAACGATATGCTCCAGGGTTTTTGAAAGAAAGGGGAGGTTTGAGATTGGGCGGTAGTTAATGAGAGAGGAGGGATCAAGACCTTTAATATTGGTGTGACAGCAGCAGCTTTGAAAGCGGAGGGGACAATCCCTTGGGACAATGAGGAGTTGAAGAGATTAGTGAGGTAGGGGCAGAGAACGGGGAGGCAGGACTTCAGCAGGGGAGTGGGGAGAGGGTCGAGGGAGCAGGTAGTGGGTTTGGAAGAGCTGATGAGTTTGGAGATTTCAGTAGGGGTGACCAGGTCAAACTGGGAGAGGAAACAGTGTGGAGGAGGGGTAAGGAGGTCAGTGGAGATGTTGAAAGGAGGGGCCTTGGTAGGTGGTGGAGTAGATGCTGGGGAGTCGGGTACAGGGGATAAAGATTGATAGATGGTGCTGATTTTATCAGCGAAAAAGTGGAGGAATGAGTTGCAGAGATCCGGAGTAGGTAGGGAGAGTGTTGGCTCGAGGCTTGAGGAAGTTGCCCACTGTGGAGAAGAGGGTTCTGTGGTTTAGGCAGGGGTCGGTGAATATGGAGGAGAGGTAGGCAGATTTTGCAGCAATGAGGGCATCTTTGTAGGCAGTGAGGTGGAATTTGTAAGTTTCATGGTGGACTGTGAGAGATGATTTCTTTGTAAGTCGTTCAAGTCGGCGACCAGTCTGTTTCAGCTTACGAAGTGCAGGTGTGTACCAGGGTGAAGATGTGTTAAAAGTTATGGTGCACAAGGGTGCAAAGAGGGAGATTTTATTTATTTTTTGTGATATTTTCTGTGACAGTAAGGAAGGGAACATTGCTAGAAATGAGAAGCATAATGGGACAACCATGGGAGGAGATATTAAGAATAATATTAAGAATAAAAGATGTCAGGCTATTCCAAGCTTTAAAAACCCCCCATGGTAGAGGAGCCTGGAACAAATAGTTGTAAATAGATCTGCCACAGGCAAATTGGAATCAACATTCATTCATGGCTTGGCTTAGCAAACCATGGGAGGCTTTTAAGGTAGAAATATCTCATCTCAACTGAATTACCAAAGAGGGGATATTTGGTTGTTTTAAAGCACATTAAGGCAGTTAGATTCCCAGGGCCTGACCAAGTATATTCCCAGACCTTGTGGGAAGCTAGGATCGAAATTGACAAGGCCCTTGTATCATCTTTACCCACAGATAAAGTTCTACAAGACTGCAGGGTGGGTAATGTTGTACCATTATTTAAGAAGGGTAGCAAGGATAAGCCAACGAGCGATAGACCGGTGAGCCAGACATCAGCGGTGGGGATATACAAAGATCTGCAGATGCTGGTTTACGGGGGGAAAAAAAAAGACAAAGTGCTGGAGTAACTCGACAGGTCAGGTAGCATCTATGAATAGATGGTGATATTTCGGCTTGAGACCCTTCTAAAGACCAATTGTGAAATTGGGTAAAGGGGTACAAGATCCTGCGCTTCATAAGGCATACAAAATACAAGAATAAGAAAGTTGTGATGAACCTTTACACTACAGCGATTCATCCATAACTAGAGTACGGCATCCACTCCTGGACATCAACCATAAGAAAGATGAGAAGGCTCCAGAAAGGATGAAGAGGAGATTTCCTAAGATTCCAGGAATGAGGAACATCAATTACCTGGGTAGATTGCTGCTAAAAAAAATGTGAGGGAACTCAGTGGGCAAACTGCATCTATGGAGTGAAAGGAGTGGTCCACATTTTTCGCCAAGACCCTGCATTGGGACTGAAGTGAGGGAGAACAGCTAGTATAAAGAGAGGATTGGGACGGGCAAGGCTGGAGACGGTTGGTCCTAGGTGGACATGAAGCGAGGGATGATGGGTCGATGTAGACAGTTGGGGGAGAAGGGCATGTTTTTTTAAGAAAGAGGACAGGATGGTGGAAACAGACAGTGAGAAAAGAACGGACAGAAGGAGCAAGTGGGGGGAATGGAAGAGTGAGACAGGCTGCAAGGTGATGCGGTGTGTTAAATGCAAGAACTGGTCTCTGATAAGGAAGGTAACAAAGGGAACCAGATAAGAGAGCTGATGGGCATGTGGAACCAGTTTGGAAGGGGATAGTGGTAGGATGTGGATGGCAGTGGAGTCCCATTGCAGCCAGTGAAAGTATTGTTCCTCTCCCCAACCCTTTCTGCAGAGACCACTCTATGACATATTCCCCACCCACTCCTCCCTTACCCCTGGTACTTTCCCATGCAACCAGGGGTGCAACAACACCTCTCCCTACAACTCCAGCTCCGCAACCTTCCAGTATCACACACAGCCCTGCCAGGTGAAGCAATGATTCACCGCATTAAATGCTCCTGATATTGCCTGCTTTATATCCATGAGACCAAGTTTATCATGGGCAACCAGTTCTCAGAGCAACTGCTCTCAATTCAACTGTGGCCATCCTGAACTCCTGACTGCATGCCATTTTAACTCTTTTCCCATTCCCATACTATTATTAGCTTTCTCCACTAACTCCTCGAGGCCAAACACAAACGTAAAGAACAATACCTCATATCCCCCTCTCTCCCAATCCAATACTGTCAATTCATTCTCAGTTTCCCACACCCCATCTACGCCCCCACAACTCAGTTGTATCCCACTCCCCCATATGGTTTCATCCACCTACCCACCTCAACACATTCCCCACATGGTCTCCTATCCCCACCCCTATCTAATTCCTGCTGCCCATCAGCTCTCTTTTCACATATCACCTGTCATTCCTTTCCCTCGACAGATGCTGTCTGAAACGAGGAGTTCCTCCAACAGTTGCTCCACCTTCCAGCATCTGCAGACTCTTATCTCCAGTAGACAGGGGTCATCCCAGAACAAACAAAAAAATGAATATTATTTTAGTTTGAACCAAAATGTAGCGGTTGCAATATACAAGGATGGTTAAAGTTCACTGAGAATGCTAAAACAAAAGGACAGATAATGAGTTAATTGAAGTGAATTGTCAAAATTGATCCGATAAATTTGCCGAGCACGAGAAACGGAACAAAACCCCAAAGTATTATTCTTTCAGCTTTGTTCATGAACAGCTATAAATCGAGACATTAACTTGTTTTACTAAGACTCAGGGTCTTAGCGACAATCAATAGAGAAAAGGTCATCAAGTTGTTATAATTACGATAAACACTGTGTTCACTTTAAGATGAATCCAATGGCATCCAGGGCCTCTGCAACAAGCAGAAGAGCTGGTTGTCACCAAGCCATAACTAGGCCAGGTTAAGACATGAAAGTAGCCGAGTGAAGACTTTTAATCCTGAGACCCACATGGGAAATTAGGTCCTTGTATGAACTAGCCATCTGCTGGTGGAACTCAGCAGGTCAAACAGCATCAATGGTTTACGCTCGGAGGCAGGGTATCATCCACATCAATAACTTACCCCCTGCCACCCTCCCTGATGTTGCTCAACCTGCCAAGTTGCCCAGCAGATTGTTTGCTGCTCCAGATTCCACCATCTGCAGTCTCAGGTTTCCTTGCATGAGCTGTCAGGAGCAATCAATTTCACATTCCGGTACCCGAATGGCTCAGTGCCAATAACTAGGATACTACAAAATTGAAGTGAAGAAAAAAAAAAAAGATGGTACATAGCAGCTAATAGTCCATCTGCAATTGGGCGAATTGACCCAGAATTAGATCAGACAATGTAGTACTGCTTCACTGAACTGAGAGAATAGGAGATAGGCGAGACTTGGAAACGGGATATAACCTCTTACTGAACCGTAAACTGGAGAACCTGGAAATGCAGAGAAACCCCATGCATGTGATTCAGAATAATGGAAGCTACAGATTGTGTTTGCACAGGAAGTTTCTGCAGCAACCAGGCAAGATGAGAGTGGTTGCACAGGGAGCTAAATAAAGTTAAGGAAAACCTTCATCAGTTATTAGTGGTGTGACTTCAATCTCATTGCAAATTTGGCACAACGTTTGAGGGAATCTTGAGAATTATTTAAAATTATGAAGGTTATATACATTGAGAAAGAGTTACCATTAGGAAAGGGTACAGAATCAGCAGGTGAAACTATTTACAAAATAATCAAATGTGACAAGGAATGTTTTATTCCTAACCTCCCTCCCAACCACACACAGACCTGGAATGCACAGATTGGGGTAATTTTGGAGGCACACTCAATTATGTTCAAAGGGAACTGGACGTATACTTGAATTTACGAGGAGAGGGCAGGACAAAGTTGGATTGCTCGTGCATACCACTTGCACAGACTCAAAGGGCTAAATGGCTTCCTTTCATGCTTTAACCAATCTGTAATTCCCTGCAAACCTCAGAGACCCGAGCAGATGACACTGGTTCCTAAGTTTAGAAGAGTGCGGTAAACAAAATAGCAGCTTGGGCTCAGTTGTAGCATTCTGGCTTTTAAGTCAGAAGATTATGGGTTCAATATCTACTTTGGAGGCTGGAGCCTAAAACGAGGCCGACTCAAGTGCAACAGTGAGTGAGAGCCTGAATTGTCCTTGTTCTCCCACAGCACAAGCTTCCAGTTAAACAAATCTGCATAATTGCAAGCTTTAATGTTCCAAGAGCCAGTACATTGTCCAACATCTGAGAATACAATTATCTATTCTTCCCCTTGCACAAAATGTAGGAATATTCAAGAGGAATATTTTTTTAAGAGTGACAATCTGCCACAGTTTTAAAATCAGATGAAAATGAGATTTTCACTAAAGAATAACTACTGTTGATGTGTCTATCTTGCTCTAAGAGTAGTCTAGTTTTAAGCAACTAGGACACAGTACTGTTTGGCGTTACCTTCCTAGAAAATGTTAAATGTATTCATTTCTTAGCTACCTCAGAGGCCTTGGAAATATCCTCATTGAATGTTAGAAAACACACAAGTTTTGCATGGAGCCAACTCTGACCTCATTAAAATGAGTACAAATGATTTCAGGAACTTAATTTGCATCAATCACACTTCGCAATTGAAATTACATAATTTTGCGCTGGGTTTTGACTGATTTGGGACAAATTACTGAGCAAATTCTATGGACGTGTAATTCCTGTTCACCAAAATTATGTTATTCCATATGATAGCCAATTTGAAGTCCCTCCTGCAACTCAACTCTCCCCCCCAATTAACTACCTCAACCACTTGCACAGCAACCTCAAAGTGGACATTATTAACACTTTGGACGAGTCTTGTTTTCTTCTCTGAAGTCTCCATCACTCGTACGGAACTAGATCTGAACAATGCATTATAAAACACCACCACATTGGGGTCATCATGTGACATGGCATTTGATTTGGTTTGCTGCAGTATGCAAACAGGCTACTTATCAGTCAACGGCACTGAGTTTAAATTAAAGATCATCTGATCCTTACATACTGGGATATCCGAGATGTCCTCATTTTTTAGGGAACGGGGTTTCCCCCTCTCCCACCATAGATGAGCCCTCACTCGTGTTTCCTCAATACCCCGCAGCTCCACCCTTGCTCCCCCTAGTCGCAACAGTCCCTAGTCCTTACCTTCCACCCCATCAGCCGTCGCATACAACACATATTCCTCCAAAATTTTCGCCACTTCCAACGGGATCCTCACATTTTCCCATCTGCACCTCCCCCTTTCCGCCTTCCGCAGACACCGTTCCCTCTGCAACTCCCTGGTTAACTCATCCCTTCCCACCCAAACCATCCCCTCCCCAGGTACCTACCCCTGCATCCGCAGAAGATGCAACAAGATGCGACCCAGACAGTCCTTTCAGGTTAGGCAGAGGTTCACTTGCACCTCCTCCAACCTCATCTTCTGTATCCGTTGTTCAAGATGTGGACTCTTATACATCGGCGAGACCAAACGCAGACTGGGCGATCGTTTCGCGGAACACCTTCCCTCAGACCCCTTCCACCTGCAACGGACCTATCCCGATCTGCCTGGTTGCGGAGAGGTTGAGAGCAGTTTCTTCAATTCGGACTCTCCTATCTCCCACTACCTACATTTTTCCTTCCATTATTTATTATGTAAAAGAATATGTGTGACCTCTCTGTCCGCAGTCTTTTCTCCGCTACTTTGTCACTGCACATCTCGTAGTGAGGACTTGAAACTGAACCAAATTGTTGAGGAACAATTCTCCTTCCCATATTTCGCTTGTGGCACAAATTTGAGTGGTATCATAATATTGGGAGTGGTATGAATATTTATCTCTCACTGCAGGTCACCCCAGCATTCCCTCTCTATCTATCCCACCCCCACCCAAGTCGCACTAGCTTCTAATTTTCACCCTACAAACAGCTTAGAATGGCCTGTATCATCATTACTTTGTTTGCATATCTTTCATTCATTGTTCTTCATCTCTTCACCTCACATTTCATTATCCCTATTCAGTCTGAAAAGGGTCTCGACCCGAAACGTCACCCATTCCTTCTCCCCTGTCCCACTGAGTTACTACAGCTTTGTGTCCATCTTCAGTTTAAACCAGCATCTGCAGTTCCTTCTTACTCATCTGAAATGTTAACTGCTTCTTTCCACAAATAATGTTGAGTATTCCCAGCATGTGCTTTTTATATTTATCTTATCAGTTGAACTCTAATCAGTCCATTGTTATGGGCATATAACTGACTGATGGACAATACTTGCTCATGCTAAATTGAATACTAGCCAATAGGCCATCCAACTTCATCCCTTCATTGAGAAGTGACACGTTAATGACGCCATCTTAATGGGCATCGGGTGCCCTCAATTGCTTTAACCACCGACTATGAAGCCAGATGGGCAATGGGTAGACAGCAAAAGTCACTAACATCTTCCTTAACCAACATGCACACCAACTTTAGGACGGAACTGCAGCTGCTGGTCTACAATGAAGATAGACACAAAATGCTGGAGTAACTAAGCGGGTAAGTCAGCATCTCTGGAGAAAAGGAATAGGTGGCGTTTCGGATCAAGAATCATCTTCAGACCCACTTTGAAGACCGTTGAGTTACTCTAGCATTTTGCATCTATCAACACCGACTTCCCAGCTGAAGGCACTAACCAGGATAGTGAAATGGATAATGATGACCAGGAAAGTAGAGATGCATTGTAACAGTGGCTTGAATATAAATTGGACATTACAAATTAGCATTAGAAATGTGGAAAACCAATTCAGTGTAAACAAGGTGGTTTCTTAGCTAATTAGGAATAGGCCACTTTTGATCTGGTACCGATTTAAAAGATTGTTAATTAATGAAGTTGAGGTGAAAGGTGCTTTGGAAATTAGTGATCACAATAGACAGATCACGTATATTGTTGTGATTAAATTAAATCCGAAATTAGGGACTAAATTTTAAATAAACCAACCAAGAAGGTATGAGTATAAGGCATAGATTGAGTAAGAAATTGATTTGTAATTTACAACATATTTATATCACTTTAAGTCCACTAAAAGATTCAACTGTGGCAAAGAGGTCAAACAGCACATTGAACCAAAGACTTTAAAAGTCCAAGAACAGAACAGTGCAATACAGCACAGGAACAGGCCCCAATGGCTGTACCACGTCAATCGCCTCTGCCTGCTTGCGATTCATATCTCCATTCCTAACGCATTTATGTACCCATCTAAAAACCCCTGAAACACCACTTTTGTATCCACTTCCACCACGTCTTTCAGACACTCGCCACTCACATTTGCTCTACACATCTTCTTTAAACTTTGCCCCCCTCACCTTAAGGCAATGCCATATAGTCTTGACATTACCACCACGAAATAAAGTTTCCAACTGTCTCCGATATTCCAGAGAAAAAAAAAAATCTGTTTTCATTTAACCTTTCCTTGTAGCTAATAACCTCTAATCCAGGCAGCATTCTGGTAAACCTCTTATTCATTCTCTCTGAAGCATCCACATCCCTCCTGCTTTGGGACAACCAGAACTGCACACAACGTTCCAAATATGGCCTAACCAAAAATGTCTATAAAGCTGCAAGGCAACTTCATGGTTCTTATCCTCAATGCTTTGGCCAATGAAGCCAAGTACAACAAAGGCATTTGTTATCACCATCTACTTGTGTTGACCCTTTCAGAGACCTATAGACCTGGACCACAAGATCCCTCTGGACATCAATGATTTTGAGAGTTTTGTCATTAACTATAAATACCCCTTGGTCAGATGAAATTCCATCTGACATTTTTCCACCCATATCTTTAACTGATCCAAGTCTCACTGTATCCTGACAACCTTCCTTGCTGTCCACATCTCTAGCAATGTTGGTGTTGTCTGTAAACATACTAACCAACCCATCTCCAAGCAATCAATGTAATGCATTAGGACTTTTTGAAGGCTTTCAGGATGACAAATGTACAGCACTAGGGTAAGGGTATTATATTGGAATGGATTGAGGACTGGTTAATGGAACAAAAACAATAGGAAAAAATAATTCCCCCATTAATTGTAAGACAGCAACCAGTGGATTACCACAGTAATTATGCAGGATCCTTAGTTATTCACCATCCGTGTTAATAATTTATATGAGAGAAGCAAGTGTAAGATATTCAACCTTGCTTAAGGCAGAGCACTAGGCAGTGTAAATTTTGACAAGGATGCAGAGGAACTTGAATGGAAAACTTCCAGGTTATGGATTGTGCATGGATATGACAGATAGAATATAATGTAGAAACATAAATAAAAATTTTAAAAAGGCAGAGAATGTTGTAATAGGCACAAGAATACAAGTTAGCGTTCAAGGGACCTGGGTGACCTTGTACACAAAGAAAACGTTAACATGGAGGTTCAGCCGGCAATTAAGTTGTAAGATTACACATTGAGCTTTAGTAAAAAAAAAAAGTCTGAATAAGTAATAATATTTCTGAAATGATATGGGGTATGAGTGAGACTACCTTGAATACCGTGTACAGATGTCTACCTCCTTCAGATTGCACCAAAGATTTACTGGATTGGTTCTTGGACTGGAGGTTTGCCATATGAGGCATGATCGACTAAATTGGCAGTAGAGAGGACACGCCAGGTTCATGTTGGGGTCCATTCAATAGAACCAGGAGAGAATCTACTTAGTGTTCACAAAGAAAATGTGGGAGGGGAACATAGGACAAAGGGAATGCCTCTACTAGCAAACCCAGAAGGGTTTATAGGGATGGTTAAAGCAGTTTTATGTACATTATGCTTCTTAGTTGTACATTGCATTATAAACAAAGCCCAGAAGGCAAGATTACACGAATGGGGAAAAAACTGCACCTGCACTGACAGGCAGAAATGACTATATCTTATACAGATAAAAAGAAAGCAATTTACCAAATGTTGGCGAGTTCAATGATGCCCGACTTGAATTGGTCCCAATAGCCTCATTATTACCATCACATTAAGACAAAGCACAATGCCTGTAATAGGCTCATTATCATTATCTTCACCCTATCTGAGATATTCTCTTTGTTCTACCCATTCCTCATCTTCTCTTACTGAAAACAAACTAGCTAACCTCTTTCCAAGTTGACAAACGGTCCCAGAATTTAAGTATTAAGCGTTTCGCTTTCCACAGAAACTGCTTGGCATGATGCATTTCCAGCATGGGCTTATAAAATGATGCGGTGGACACTCGGGGGTAAATGGTCATTCCTGCTCAAGACACATTCACCCTCATGCCCAGCTAGATCCGGCTGTGTGGCATATTTTCTCCGTCTCCAGGAATCGTCTCCAATATCTTGTACTGCATATAGTTTAGCAAATATACTATCAGCTTGCAGATATCGTCCCACTGCTCACGTCATTCACAAACCCAAGTTGCAACGTTTGCAATCTTAGCCAAGTGAAGAGTAATTGTATTTGAGTTTAGGTGATTGCAAAGAGGAAAACCATTATAGGGCCTGTCCCACTTGGTGATTTTTTCCGGCGACTGTCAGCATCATTGACTGGCGTGTCAGGTCACCGATAAAGTCGCAGCATGATGCGGCGTGATGACGTATTGACACGCGGCGTTTCCTCAAGTGTCGCAACATTTTTGTCACCACTGGATTTTGAAATGTTCAAAATCTTTCGCCTACCAGGATTCATCAACCGATGACACCGGCTGTTGCCAAAAAAAAAGAAAAAAAAAAATTTTAAATCGCCAAGTGGGAAATCGGCAAGGCCCTTTAGCGTCTCAAACGAGCATGGTTCGTGGGACAGCGGGAGGCTTTTACGAGAAGGCAGTCACATCAGGAGACATTTGACAGCATTTTGCTGTTCAACCAGTATTCAGTTTCAAATACGTGAGGGAAGCAGGTTCCCCTAGGAATGCAGTTACATCCAAGACACCATACCATGGGTGACTCAGCCACGAAGGGAGACAGAGAGTTTGAGTTCATCAGTTACAGGGGGTTCTATTATTAGAGGAGCAGGCAGCTGCTTCTGCAGTCATAGGGGATTCCAGTATGGTATGTTGCCTCCTCCGTGCCAAAGTCAAGGATATCACTGAGCAGTGGCAGGAAGACAACCCAGAGGCCTTTGCCTACAATCCAGTGAAATAAGTAGAAAACGGAACACGGTCCCACAGGTGTTTTTTTTTTAGTTAGGAACGATAACGATAGGGACTGGACATTGTGCCTTCCCTCATAATGGGAACCATTGTGGGGGGGATGTTCTTTATGTTTAAATCTCTTATTAATGTTATGTCTGTATTCTTTCTTTATGTGCTGCATTACCTTTGATAACTTCAGAGAAAAATAGTGGTGTGGTCCTAAAATGGGGTAATGTACAAGGCAGAAAAGTAATTGAGCTAAAGTGGGCCTCTTGATGGCAACTAAATCATAGTAGATTGTGAAATGTTTAAGGAGGAAAGGAAGGCACTTGCAGTGCATGCTCTCAGGGACTGCCAATCTAGAACTCTTTGGATCAAAGGAACACAGGAGGTACGATAAAGCAAGAAAGGTTTGAGAGAAACCAAGAGTTTAATACAGCAGAAAGCTTACAACTCCAAAAGTAAAATTGAAGAAAAATTGGTAAAGCAAGGAGGGTCTATAATAATTTTTACGAGAACAAAATGATCAACTGAATAATCAAGTAAAGAAAAAGACCACTTAGAGACTAAGTGTGTGGAGGGTGTGACAAGGTTCTTTGCAGCTGCAATCATAAGAGGGAGTATTGGCAGTGTAGCAGAGGACAGGAGCGTAATGTCAAAAGAGATAAAGCACCAGAACAGGAAGTGTGAAGGAGTTCAGCGTCTTTGCAAGCAGATAAATCACCAACTTCAGATACAATATATCACAGGCAAACGGAGGAAACTACAGAAGCTTTGACCACAATGTTCAATCCTCCCTGGCTCCAGGGATGGTGCCTGGGACAGTGGACCACTTTAACACCATCATTGCTTAAAAAAACAATACAAACTGAGTAACTATGGGCCAATTAACATTAAATGATGGGCAAACGTCAGAAATCAATTCTGAGATATTATACATTTTCGTTTAGAAATGCATGGATTAATCAGAAACACAGCATGGATTGAGGCAAGCTCATGTTACTTCCTCAAAACATTAAATTCTTTGCAGACGACAGGGATCATTAAATGTGTTTTATGTTGTTTCTGCGGATTTGAGTAAGGCTTTTTACAAGGACCTGGCAAATGGTAGGCTGCTCTAAAAAATGTAAAAACTCATGGGATCCAAGGGAGTGGCAAAATTAGATCCAAAACTGGTTCAGTAACAGGAAGCCATTCCTTCTCTCCAGAGATGTTGCCTGTCCCACTGAGTTACTCCAGTTTTTTGTGTCCATCTTAAAAAGGATTGCTGTTTGTTTTCATGACTACAGCTGTTCTCAGAGGGGTTCCACGAGATTCAATACTCAGTCTCTATTTGTCATATAAATTAATCCAGTCTTAAATTATGGAAAGTGATGAAGTAGTTTGCATACGACCTGAATATTGGTAATGATGTCAGAGGGATATAGCACAAGAACAGGCCCCTTGGTCCACATTCTCTGCACTGATCATGATGACAATCTAACTAATCCCATCTGCATGTACATGGTCTGCATCCCTTCCATTTCCTGCCTGATCACATGTCTAAATATTCTAATCCACCTCCATTCCACCACTCACCTAAAATGAATCTACCAACCTGCCCTTCTTTGGGTTGAGGGAGGAAACCAGAGTGCTTAGATGAAACTCACGCAATCTCAGGGGGACTATGCAAACTCCACGGACAGCACCAGAAGTCACGAATGAACCCGTGTCACTCGAACTGTGATAGACACCCAACTACCAGTGCAACTGGACTTGACACCGAGAGGAACTCTGACAAAAACACAAAGTACGTCAGTATGGAAATGCATAAAATACTTCAATAAATGAAAAGACTTGCATAAATTAGCTCCTCGCAAACTTGGGAAGCCCCAAAGTGCTTTACTGCCAACACATTCTGCTGAACTGCTGTCACTGAAGAAAGTGCAGCAGCTGATATGTAGAGCAAACTTCAACAAACAATGCAATGGCTAAATTATTTGTTTTAGTGTTGCTAGTTGTGGGATGATATTTCCCTGAACATCCACTTCTTTGCTTCACTTCAAAGTACAGCAATGGAATCTTATTGGCACTTGAAAGGAGACAGGGTCTCGGTTTACCATTCATCAAAAAGAGAGCACTTTAAACATGCACCACTCTCATGTTACACAAGTGCCTATCTGAAACATCTCTGCAGAAACACAAACTGACAGTCTTTGGGTTTGGTGGTGTTAACTCCACCCCATCCCCCAGCCGGAACAGAAAACAAGCATGATCTGCAGTATTTTTTTTATTGAACTCTCTATAACCACTGTATGCACTGTGCGGATGCAATTAAATCAGGGCAAGAACTTTTGTGGTGCACCAAAGTTAAAATTATTCGCATTTAAAATTGTGTCCAGCAAGTCATCACAAACTATCATTATTTTGTCTGTACAATAATCATAAGGCATCCAAGCAGGATTCAAACCAGTATTTACCATATAACGAATAAAACAAATCTGTGGGTGTGATTAATAATATTTTACGTAGTACTATAACTGCAAATGATGCAAGTTTGCATAGAAAATAGTAACCGTTGGGCTAAATACAGGAAGAAAACTCCAGAGAGATCACACAGAGCAAAGTTGATTTCCAACATCCATTAAAATACTGCTGAAAATATGAAGTCCAATTACCTATACTATATTATTCTCCTTGAATGAATAGGTACCTAATGAGATAGAAATAGCAACTCATCATGAAGGAAAATAAGAGGGCCCATGCCCCATCTATGCACATTCATTTTAAAACATGGTTTCCATCTACCAAAGTACAGAGATGGCAGCAGATTGCCTTGTTCAATCCAAAAAGCGGTTTCTACAAAATCAATCCAACTAACTCCAGGCTCCAGTTCAAGGATCATTGTGAATCTCACACTCACACACGCTCTCAATGCTAAGTCAGGAGAATATCATTTCACTGCCCCAAGCTCAAGACTTAAACCTATGTGTACTTCCTAAACAATTTCACCTTAAATGATAAAAGGGCTTCAACTAAAGTGAAAGCTACGCATTTTATGTGAGAACAAGAAATAGGTGTAAGACCATGCCATTTTCCCTTTCAAGCCTACTCCACCGTTCACAACAAATTGTGGCCAATCTTCTATGTTTGGGCCACTTTCCTGCACTGTCCAAAAATCTCCAGAGGTCTTTAAAATCCAGAATTCTTGCGATCCATTATGAATCTCCATTGCCTGGAAATACAGAATTCCCCAAGATTCACAACCCACAGTAAATAGATTTCTTTCCCCATTCAAGTCGTTAAATGGCCTGCCCATATTATGAGACTGTGACCCCTGGTTTTATACACCAGTAGAAGCAAACATTTATAAAAACCTTTTGTAAATGTCAACAAGACTCGTGGCATTAGCTTAATAGCGAGTATATAATTTTATGTAGGGAGGCTAATATTCCAGGCATAGTCCTACCAAGGTCCTATGTAGTTGTTGTGAGGCATCTTCACTCTTATACTAAATCAAGTCAAGTCAAGTCTAGTTTATTCGTCACATACACATACGAGATGTGCAGTGAAATGAAAAGTGGCAATCATGTTGTAATAAAGGCCAATGCACTGTTTGCCTTCCTCATCACTTGGCTTCTACTTTGGCTTTTGGCAAGTAGGGTACACTGGGTTCCTGTGAACATTTGTCAATACAACATTAAAAAAACCTCTGCTTTATAGTTTTCTTTCAGTGGATAAGTTCACATTTCCCCCCACACTATATTACACCTTCCATGTCATTACCACTAGTTAGTCTGCATCTTGAACCCCGATTACATCCTCTTTCCTACTTGCAATCGATTTGTTTTTTTATATTAAATTAGGAAATTGCGAACATCCGATCTCAGCCATACATTAACATAAAACACTGTTGATTTCTCATTTGAATATGATATTGAAGGTGGACATGCGGTCCCTCGATGCTAGTTCTCAGAGCACCTCTTTTAATCCTATTCCTGTGTTTATTCACTCATCAAGAGCTACACTGAAGGGGTATCGCCGACCTACACCAGTAATAATTTAGACTAGTCAATTAACCTACCGACACGAGAAGTCACACATGGTAATAGAGGCTGTGCAGACTCCACACAAACTGTAACCAAGGTCAAGATCAAACCCAGGTCACTGGAGGTGCGAGCCAGCAACTGATGGATGGAGATAACACTGCCCATCACTAATAGAAACATAGAAAAATAGGTGCAGGAGTAGGCCATTCGGCCCTTCGAGCCTGCACCGCCATTCAATATGATCATGGCTGATCATCCAACTCGGTATCCTACCTTCTCTCCATACCCCCTGATCCCTTTAGCCACAAGGGCCACATCTAACTCCCTCTTAAATATAGCCAATGAACTGGCCTCAACTACCTTCTGTGGCAGAGAGTTCCAGAGATTCACCACTCTCTGTGTGAAAAATGCTTTTCTCATCTCGGTCCCAAAGGATTTCCCCTTTATCCTTAAACTGTGACCCCTTGTCCTGGACTTCCCCAACATCGGGAACAATCTTCCTGCATCTAGCCTGTCCAACCCCTTAAGAATTTTGTAAGTTTCTATAAGATCCCCTCAATCTCCTAAATTCTATAATAATATATTTATACGAATTATAACTGAAAGAATTTTGTATTGATCTGGATTAGGAGCAAGGCAAAATATACAGTAAATTAATGCTTATATTATTTGGTTCTTTGCATTTTCATTTGTTCATAGGAATTTCTAAATTATTTCTGCTGAAATGTATTAGCCAACAGGATACATTTCTAACTGTCAGGATTATTTATAGTTGTTTAATGAACATTTTCTGGTGTGAAATATTCAAGGGGCATGATGAATATCTTGTGGAAGAGCAGATTAATTTACTCATCCCATTGGAGTACACAGGATACACGGTTGCCAAGTCTTGATTTATACAAGTGCATGGGGAGAAATAGCCCAAATCCACATTCCCCTCACTATCACATGGAGCTCCACGAGGATAGCAAACAGTATTCAGAACAAGATGGATAGTCACAAGCTTCAATCGGATATATTTGTAAGAAATTATACAAACGTTTTGAAATTGTCGATAGGAGTTGAAGTTTGGAAAAGTTGGGGAAAAGAGGATATCGGTAAAAACACAGTTGAACAGGTTTGCAAACAGAATAGGGCTTGCTCCCTTACACACGTCCCTCTTCTCAATATGGGGCTACAACAAACTGTTACGTCCCCAGCAAGAGAACTCACTGTCAGATGTGAGAGAGAGAGCGAGAGAGAGAACGAGAGAGAGACTGACTCGATTTAGGTGGTTAACAAAGAAAATCAATGGAAGCAGCTGGCCATCCTGTGGCTGGTGTTTAATGTGCCTCAGAGATTATAGAGGAAGCCCCTCCTCCCTACTCATTGAGTGAGTGGAATTTGACTACTCGCAGTCAAGCTGTATTGGCCGATGCATGCTCAAGTTACACCTGGTGTCTTTTGGGAACAAACAGGTCAGTGGTACTTTTCCCCATGAATTCATGCCTGCATTAAGACGGTCTTTGAGAAATGACACAGGTTGAAATTAAAGAATGGTTTTCTTCAGCTGCAAAATATTTAAAAACAGACTGATTCTTATCCTGAAAAGAGGATTAGAACATCTGCAATATCTCATGGGACGTGTTCCACTTTAGATCAAGTGACCCACTTTGTATAATTGTATCTCTTGATTTATAGTCCTGTGAAGTTGTCCCTGTGACCATGCACCTTTGGAAGTAGATCAGATCTCTTCTCTCAGTTCTTCCACTGGATTTATACCTTTGGGCGTTTACTATATTGCTATAACGCTCATATTAAAAATCTCAAACATACAATTGTCATTAATGCCAAATGACTCCTTCCCACAACTTAACCTAAACTACGAGTGGCAAAATAATGATGGGTTCATTTACACGGTAAAACGAACCCTGTCATTTGTAATTGTAAACTAGTTATATAAAAAGAGATGTGATGACTGGTGGAATCGGATTGATTACTTTAATTACATCTGTATAACCTTTGAGCATGAAAGTAACCATAGTTTTTGATAGCTCTTTGAAGTAATCCAATTAATGCTACTCCACATTAACTCTATCCCCTTTCAGCGGGTGGCACGGTAGTCGAGTTGCTGGCTTACAGCGCCAAAGCGTAACCCGGGTTCGATCCGGATTACGGGTGCTGTTTATATGGAGTTTGTACATTCTCCCCAAGACCTGTGTGGGTCTTCTCTGGCAGCTCCGGTTATCTCCCACACTCCAAGGATGTACAGACTCGTAGGCTAATTGGCTTTGGTAAAATTGTAAATTGTCCCTAGTGTGTGTCGGATAGAGTGAGTGCGCTGGGGTCGCTGGTCGGCACGGACTCAGTGGACCCAAGGGCCTGTTTCCATGCAGTATCTCTAAACTAAACTGTGCCACAATCCTACATATCTTCATACCCACCCCCAACCAGAAAGCCCTGTCTGGCCTTTATTCAATTTCATTTTGACATTATTGAATTGCTTCCTGGAATGGAGTTGCACAACAAGTTTGTGAAAGAAAAGCATCTCCTCCACCCTCCAATCCTTTTGCCAGTCATGTTTAATCTACCTTTCTTGGTTACTAATGTACCTGCCAGTGCAAAGGGTTCCATATTTCATCCAGGCAGAGCCCTTAATAGTTATAAAATTGGAGAGGATTGATTACATGTTTTGTTATTTTTAGTAACAGTATTTATGCTCAGTATTTCTCATGGGAACAGGCAGATGTCTAGACAGATTAGTTTGCTATATGTAAAACGATGGTAAAATGCTTGATGTTTCAGAGTTCACCCAAGATGTAATCAAATTGGCAAGAACTCCAATGACACAACATGCGTTGAATAAACTGAACTAATTTCTTGCCTTCAGATTATAAAATCCAGTAGGCCATTCTGCCCATGACCACACAGTAGCTCAACAAGGTCATGATCACTTTCCTGTACAAATCCCACCTCTCATTTCCTCTACATCTAAAAATCTATCTACTTACCTTGAATACACTCGCAACTGGGCTTCCAGGGCCCTATCGGATAGAGAATTCCAATGATTCACTGTACTGTAGATGGAAGCATTTCTTCTCATCAGTCCTAAATGGCTGGCAGTGGTTGTAGACACAAATAAAACATCACTGCATATACTGAGAACATCCATTAGAATTTGGATTTCAAAAGGAACATATTCCTCACAGTGGCTCAGCACTTCAACTCCCCCCCCCATTCCGAAAGTAGCTCAGCACTGCAACAGCCCCTCCCATTCCGAAACCCAAGTCTTTCCAGGTGCGTCAGAGGTTCACCTACACCTCATCCAACTTCATCTATTGCATCCGCTGTTCTATGTGTCAGCTGCTCTACATCGGTGAGACCAAGCGTAGTTTGGCGATTGCTTCGCCCAACACCTTCGTTCGGTTCGCAATAACCAACATGATCGCCCGGTGGCTCATCACTTCAACTCCCCATCCCATTCCGAATCCAACCTTTCTGTCCTGGGCCTCCTCCATGGCCAGAGTGAGGCCCACCATAAATTGGAGGAGCAGCACCTCATATTTCGCTTGGGTAGTTTATACCCCAGTGGTGTGAACATTGACTTCTCCAATTTCAGGTCGTCCCTGCTTTCTCCTTCTTTCCCCTCCCCAGCTCTCCCACAACCCACTGTCTCCGCCTCTTCCTTTTTTCTTCCCGCCCCTCCCACCCCCACAGCAGTCTGAAAAAGGGTCTCAACCCGAAACGTCGCCTATTTCCTTTCCTCCATTGATGCTGCCTCACCCGCTGAGTTTCTCCAGCATTTTTGTCTACCTTCTTATTCCTCACTGGTATTTTTTTCCTTGCACTCTCCATTGTACTTGTGTATGGCTTGACCGTACTTGTGTTTAGTATATTTGACTGGATCGCATGCAAACAACATTTTTCACTGTATTGTGGTACGCGACTATATACGTGCCATTGCAGGAATTAGTCTGGTGAATCTTCACTACAACTCCTTGGGCCACAAATAACGTTTGCAGACCAGATTGGTACTCAGTGTTTCACATGTAATCTCAAAGTCCTACAATTCTTATATTGACCGAGACCTCTGTTCTCTGGCACTTGATTCTTCTTGCAATAAAAGCAACACATCTCTGCCTTAAAATTTGTTGCTATCACAAGTCTGTGACTTGACCGTCTCTCCGCATATCAATACTTTCCAATCTCATCACCTCAAAAGACATTGGCATCCAGCAGATATCCTGAGCAGATAGAGATGAACATCCATTCAAATCATTAAAGACTAAACAATGCTGGGCCTCAACAGTATTCTTCCGGGTTCCCCAAGGTCACAGTTTCCCAATTGAAAACAACCTTTTTGTTCCTATTGTTCTGTCCTCCAACCACTCAATCGGCACAAGTGTATTAATCCAACATGCTTTCATTTTGTTTAATGCAGTGGTGCAGCAATAGAGTTGTTGCCTTACTGCGCCAGAGACCCGGGTTCAATCCAGACTGCGGGTGTTGTCTGTACGTAGATTGTACATTCTCCCCATGACCTGTGAAGTGTTTTCTCCAGGAGCTTTGGTTTCCTCCCACACTCCAAAGACATACTGGTTTGAAAGCCAATTGGCTTGGCGAAACTGTACATTAACCATATAACAATTACAGCACGGAAACAGGCCATCTCGACCCTACAAGTCCGTGCCGAACAAATTTTTTTTCCCCTTAGTCCCACCTGCCTGCACTCATACCATAACCCTCCATTCCCTTCTCATCCATATGCCTATCCAATTTATTTTTAAATGATACCAATGAACCTGCCTCCACCACTTCCACTGGAAGCTCATTCCCACACCGCTACCACTCTCTGAGTAAAGAAGTTCCCCCTCATATTACCCCTAAACTTCTGTCCCTTAATTCTGAAGTCATGTCCTCTTGTTTGAATCTTCCCTATTCTCAAAGGGAAAAGCTTGTCCACATCAACTCTGTCTATCCCTCTCATCATTTTAAAGACCTCTATCAAGTCCCCCCTTAACCTTCTGCGCTCTCCAGAGAATTAAGACCTAACTTATTCAACCTATCTCTGTAACTTATTTGTTGAAACCCAGGCAACATTCTAGTAAATCTCCTCTGTACTCTCTCTATTTTGTTGACATCCTTCCTATAATTGGGCGACCAAAATTGTACACCATAATCCAGAATTGGCTTCACCAATGCCTTGTACAATTTTAACATTACATCCCAACTTCTATACTCAATGCTCTGATTTATAAAGGCCAGCACACCAAAAGCTTTCTTTACCACCCTATCTACATGAGATTCCACTTTCAGGGAACTATGCACGGTTATACCCAGATCCCTCTGTTCAACTGTATTCTTCAATTCCCTACCATTTACTATGTACGTCCTATTTTGATTTGTCCTGCCAAGGTGTAGCACCTCACATTTATCAGCATTAAACTCCATCTGCCATCTTTCAGCCCATTTTTCCCCATTTTTCCAAATTATCTATTCTGCTAATTACATCCACACATTGTCCTTAGTGTGTGCAGGATAGTGTTAGCGACGGGATCGCGTGGCCCGAAGGTCCTGTTTCCGCGTTGTCTCTCTAAACTAAATTTCTTGTGACACTTTATTGGATTCCTGAAAATCCAAAAATAAAACTTCCACTAGTTTCCCCTTTATCTACTCTGCTAATTACATCCTCAAAAATAAGTTTCGTCAACTTTGATTTCACTTTTATAAAGTCACATCGACAAGAAAATCACACCTGGTTGTTGTTCATCGACTTTGGATCTAAATGGATGCTCAACATCCTCATCAGCAGACTTCAATCAGTAAAGGTACGGTGGAGTAGCAGTAGAGCTACTGCCTTACAGCGCCTGAAACCCGGGTTTGATCCCGGCTATGATTGCTTGTCTATATGGAGTTTGTACGTTCTCCCCGTGTCCTATGTGGGTCCAATGGAAAATTGACCCTAGTGCATACAGGGTAGTGTTAATGTGCAGGGACCGCTGGTTAGTGTGGACCCTGGACCCGTAGGGCCTGTTTCTGCACTGTATCTCTAAACTAAGCAGCACTTTCTCCTCGATGACCATCAACACAGGGGCACCTATGGATGTGTGCTCCGTCCCCTGCTCTTTTCTCCGTGGTGAATCAGTGGTATCCATTGCATTAGACGACAATGGAGGATAGGTCACTGGGCAGTATTAAGGTGAAGATTGACAGGTTCTTGATTAGCAAGCGTGTCAAACATTACAGAGAGAAGGCAGGAGAATGGTGTTGAGGGGGAAAGATAGATCAGCCATGATTGAATGGCAGAGTAATCTCAATGGGTAGAATGGCCTAATTCTGCTGCTATGACTCAAGAACTCATGTCCACAATCGCGTAACCAGACATGGTCCCAACAAAATCTTTAAATTCGCAGACAATAAGCAAATGAATAATGGGCAATGATGAGTCAGGGAGGTTGATAATCTGATTGAATGGTGCCAGAACAACAATCTTTGGGAAAACGACTATGTAGGGTCACCATACCTTGGCCCCTTGTGCTTTTATAAATAAAGCTTCACAAGATCACCCTTCAATCTCATATACTTCACGAAATAGTGTTAGGCTGGCCAACCTCTCCCCATAACTTGGCCGTTAAGTTTCCATACTCTATGGCCAAGTTATGGGGAGAGGTTGGCCAGGCTAACAATATTTCTTGAAGTATATGAGATTGAAGGGTGATCTTGTGAACAAGATGTCCATTTACACCAGTCCCATATCTCTAAACCTTTCCTAGAACATCCGTGTGATCTGTTTTTGTTTTTTGCCAGATTATAGATGTATTCCACTTTTCTCTTTCGTTATCAAAGTTTTGGTCTTTCTTTGCTGAATTCCTAAAATCTTTGGTTGTGTCCCTTAAAACAGATCATGGATCTGTTGCAACCCACATATTTTTGAATTTTAGCAATTCCATGTTACCTGTGATTGTTTTCCCAATCTACCATAACTAACACTCATCTTGTATGTCGCTGTTTGTTTTGTTTAGACCCAAGGCTAAAAATTCTATTGTGTGATCAATCTTCCCTAAACCTCCCTTAGCGACCAGCTCATCCAATTGTTTCCCAATCTGCAATATTACACATGTTCCTCATCCAGAAATTCATGTACTATAGATTCAATTATATATTTTCTGGGTTACCGGGAAACTGACACTCAAGACCAAAAGGTCAAGCTTGTGATATACCATGGCATGGCGAATGAAACCAAAATGTCAGCAATGCTTTTAAAATTAATGCCATGACTTCCTGTGACATTCAAAATGTGATTAGTCTCTTCCTTTAAACAATTACAAATGGCCTTTACAACATGGACAAAATAAGATTCTGATATTTATTTCACAAAATTTAGTTAACAAGATCTAAAGAAGATCACAGTTCTACAGTGTATGTATTACCTGGGTAGACCCAAGCAATGGTACAGTTGCCTGATGCAATGAATCAATATTATTCCCAATCCATACAATTATCAAATACTGAAACCAATTTCAAATATCTACAAAGTAGAAGGGTCTCGACCCGAAACATCGCCTATTCCTTCGCTCCATAGATGCTGCTTCACCCGCTTAGTTACTCCAGCATTTTTGTCGACCAAATATCTACAATGATACTTTACTACCATAATCAGTGGTTACTCATACTCTCACAATTCAGCACATGAATGAAATCTAAAACTAAGAGGATTTTTTATTTTAAATATCACCTACAAAAGAAGCATTTGCAGCTTTACAGCATTGTTCATCGATGAGCAGATAATCAGTCACTTATAGAGGAAGCGGTCACCACTTATAGAGGAAGCGGTTTCTGCCTCAATACTGAAGCAGAAACAGGAACTGGCCTATGTTGCAATGTTCCACCCAACACAAATCTTTTTGCTTTCTTTTAGATGCTGGACCACTTGCCATGCATTTTTATGAATGGGTAAAACGATAATGGCAACAAACTTCCATGCTAATTCTACCCAAAGCAAAGGTAAAATTGACATTGCCAACCATGGTTAAATTCGGAGCAGATTTTTTTAATAAAGGGAACACAAAATACCATGGGTAGTAACTGAGAAATGTGTGATCAGGTGTTTCAGTCAGCAATCAATGTCCCAACTTATTTTACTCACATTAGCCAGTTCCTAATGGTCCATCAGTTATTTTATGGAGATTTGTCTAGTTCCATTTTAATTGCCACCTGCTCCCAATCTCCTCAGAGAATAAGTATTAAACTACATACGAGTTTCCTGCCTTTTGTTCTACCCAAGCTTGAGGATGATATAAAAGCTGAGATCATTCTGTCCAGATTACCTCAGCTGGGATATTAGAGCTTAAATAGAAGTTAAACACATCTCCTCCCTGGCACAAAACAACATTGTAAAATTCCAGGAAGCATCAAGAGGAAAATCAGTAAGGGCCTGTCCCACTTAGGCAATTTTTTAGGATGTCGTCAAATAGTCGGCGGAGTATCGCCTGAATGGTCGTGAGTCGTCTCCACAGTCGCCCAAAGAGTTGTTGCGTTTTTCTGGTCGCCGCTGGATTTTGAAATGTTCTAAACTTTTCAGCGACAGTGGGCTTGTCGTAGCTTGTCATCTCCTGATGTAGGTGCTGTCATAGGTTGTCGCAGGATGGCGGAGGTTGTCACCAGGATGACGTGGGTTGTAGCCGATGCTGACTTTGGTGAATTCCATTGTCATAGTCATCTAAAAAGCGACTTGCTACGACTATGACAGTTATCAGCGGTCGCCTAAAAAAAAAAATCGTCTAGTGGGACCGGCCCTTTAGAATGCTTTTCAATAGGAACCACTGCCTCTCTAATCAGATGACCCGCAAATTAAAGGGACAAAGAAACTAGTTGCTGTCAGAATTCCTTTTGAAAGAACAACCCAACCACAATTTTTTCCTTTACATTTTCATCCTTTTATTTCATTATAATGCTTGCATTGATTATAGCATCTTTACCCAACACTCATACCTCACTCAAAGCCTAACATACAAGAGTGAAGTGGAATTCATCTCATTAAGCGGGGAGCAGTACTACGGAAGTACCAGCAACAGCTGGATCAGTGAACCTTCTTCGGTGATGAGCTGATGAAGATTAGCAGGAATCAGATGACCACCACCACATCATTTCATTCTGGCAATGGATCCCTGAAAACTAGCAGGAAGTGAAATAGTACATCGGCATCTGATGGTTCATATACAAGTTAAAGCATTCCAATAAAGGGCCTCCGAGTAACTGCACTGGAGTGTCGACATAGCTTTATGCACAATTTGATCCCACTGAATTTTGATGAGAAACAATACTCCATGGCCCCATTATACATTTAAATAAGTAAAAGTATCCAGGTGTGGTTCATGGCAGACCCCACTACATAAATATCAATTTATATCCCAATACATTCCCCAGCCATTCAAAGTTAGACAGTTACCATACAATTTACCAGCCATCATCCACTTAAATTGCATATTTGAACAATTAAACATATTTTTAGGAAAGAATCAAGATTTTTACAAAATCATGCCAGGAATTGATTGGGTACATGCAGAGTCTCTTGCCCAGAGTAGGGACATTTAGGACCAGAGGACATAAGTTCAAGGTGAAGGGGAAAAGATTTAATAGGAATCTGAGGAATAACTTTTTTTTTTACACAAAGGGTAGTGGGTGCATGGAACAAGCTGCCTGATGAGGTAGTTGGGGCTGGGACTACCCTAATGTTTATGAAACAGTTAGACATGTACATGGATTGGACACGTTTGGAGGGATATAGACCATGTGCAGGCAGGTGAGACTAGTGTAGCTGGGACATTGTTGGTCGGTGCGGGCAAGTTGCACCGAAGGGCCTGTTTCCACAGTATCATTCTAATAAAGAGAAGTATCGCTGTCACAATGGAAACAACCGGGGTAGCTATGCGAAATATTCAAACCAGCTGAAGTCACCTACCAGGGAACACTGAAACACCATGACTCAGATTCCCCCCCAAGTATGCCACCTGTCACTACAATTAAAATAGTCACAATCATTCATGTCTCTCCATTTAATGGGACCAATTATGTACATTTGCACAGCAAATTACACATGTGTAATACGTGGAAAAAGCTGAATGATCACCAGAAAACAGCAAGCTATGAAAGTCTCTCTGCAGTATCGGACTGATTTCTGGATCAGATATTCCAAGGTTGTGGGCATCAGACAAGAAAAATGGAGTTAGGGCCAAGATCAGATCTGCCATGAATGGTGCAGCAGGACGAGACGACCCAATATTGTACTCCTGCCATTTCTCACCTCCCTGTCAAGCAATTAGTTCTACTTTCTGGCCACACATTTTATTTCATCATGTTTCTTGGGTTGGTTGGTTGTCACTAACAAGGTCCCGACTCAAAACGTCACCTATCCATGTTCTTCTGGGATGCTGCAAGGCCTGCTGAGTTAGTTCAGCATTTTGTGCCTTTCTTTGGTAAACCAGCATCTGCAGTTCCTTGTTTTTTTTACAGGTCACACAAGTCTCTGCTCCTGGTCTCATTTTGAATGTCTCAACCTAATCAAATCCCACCTTGGCCAGCAGTAAGGGAGATGCCCTCAGTCTGTAGGGAATTGGAGCCTTCACCCAATGCCCAGCAGGAAAAAAAATCCCTTCATTCCTAGATGCAGAAATGGCAAGCTGGAGAACAAAGTTTAAAGTGCACATGCATACTGTACAAACTAATATTAAAATCAAATGATGAACATTGACACCCCAACCCATCCATTTCATTTAGTATTTGCATAATTATGAACATTTATGATAGAATTACAATTCCAGCAGCAGCTTCCCTCCATGGAGAGTTATCTGTTTATAATTATACTATACTACCCTTCTTGACTTGACTTGATTATACTATACTACCCTTCTTCAGACGTCTCGACCTGAAACGTCACCCATTCCTTCTCCACAGAGATGCTACCTGTCCCACTGAGTTACTCCAGCTTTTTCTGTCTACCTTTGGTTTAAACCAGCATCTGCTGTTCCTTCCTACACATAGTTTGAAACAGGTTCTCTCTCCCCACCCACAAACCTAAGCATTTCCAACATGTTGTTATATTTTAAGACTTTTGCATCTGCATTTTTTTGCATTCGTTTGAGCAAGAAAAAAGTTCAACTTTTACTGTAAAATAGAACGTCTTTTGCTTTTGAGAAATGGCTGCATTGTCCAATCCCAGATGTGTAGGCACGATTTTCAAACGTAATTCACTTTCAAAATGATTCATATCAGGGTGCGGTGTCACTGATTCATCCAAATGGTCACTGGGTTTGGCTACACTTATGACTTTATCACTCGTTTGCTGAACTCAAAACCAACTTTAGTATTGACAAGACACAATAGCTTGACATGTTCAGTTCAAGTGTGAAGCTCAACGAGGATATTTGTATCTTATCAACATGTCTGCAAAAATTGAAGCAATTTAAACTGACCCATTGAGAACCAGCCAAACAATAAATGTGCTAAACAAAAAGAAAAAACATTTCAAATTAACATCTGTGATAATAACTTTTAACACAATTATGGTAACTCCCAGAGCTTGTTCATGCTATGTTTTAGGAACACCTAAATCCTGCATCCATGATAAAAGTAGTTTGTCAGTCGGACTGATAAACTGAAAGGTCGCAATCCGAAACGTAAACCTATCCCTTCTCTTCAGAGGTGCTGCCTGTCCCGCTGAGTTAATCCAGCTTTTTGTGTCTATCTTCGGTTTAAACCAACATCTGCAGTCCCTTCCTACACAAACTGTTGCACGGGGTGAAGTGTCGTTATTTGCAAAATCATCGCCCAGGATAAACCCATAAACCAGTGTTTGTCACTTACAACTAATTGTTCCGACTAATGATTTTTTTTTGATTTGCCTTAAAGAGCAAGTCGCCATCATGGACCAGGTGACCTTAACATTTGCTTAACACTTAAGTGTTCATGTGCTCTCCAGTTTTATATTTTGCCAAAGGTGCAAAGAGTGAGACTTTTCTTAGATTACTGTTTTATTTCACTGGATAATAAATGTTATCATGTGTGCTTTGTGCAATCTGTTTTTCATTACTCAATGTCACAAACTGCCACACCCATGACTAGGCAGTAATGGCCATCAAGCAACCTGGTTTTAAATGTCAAAATCCAATCCTCAAATGTATAGTATACGATTATCACATATGTGCATTTATACAATAGGAGTTCTGATAATGTTATCATGTTCTTATTAATGTTGAAATTACACAGTTTTTAATTTGAACAATACAAGATGCATCAGGATGCCAACTTTTTCACCATCACCATTCAAACCGTATCATTTTTGGGAGATGCTATAAGGGAAATCTGACTTCGCCGCAGGAAACCTCAATTTTGTAGGTAATAACATTTTGGGAAATGATTTAAGTTGTGGCAGCCTGGCAAATTCTCCATGATCAGACCAGTTAATGACACACAAGGATGGGTCTAAAAACTGACAACTATTCAGAGGCTGTAACAGAAAACGTGCACAGGTTCATTAAGGTTTAGCATTAAATGCAAGAATCTGCTGTCGTGGTGTGTCTGAACCACATTTCCCTCCTCCTCCCCCAATCACCGAACGAGCCGAGACACACTCGTTAAATGTCAGTCTGACACGAGGTGTCTGGTAGCGGTTCCACAAACCTTCTGCGGGATGCACCGCACTATCACATCCCAGTGTAATGCCGGGAGATTCAGAGGAAATTACAAGCATAGATCGGTTAAATACACCAACCCCACCAATATCGCAGCAAAAAAGGGCGTGGGTAACAACTGGACATTCAAAATTTCAGTATATAAAATAGTCAATCCGACCATGCCACGGTTCAAGTCGATTTACAAGACATCCTCTTGCTGAATAAATGCGTCCCGTGGCAATAAGACAACTCGTTTTGCCAGAATACTGTTAAATTGGGATACGTTCGATGGCTTGTCATTTCTGAATTGAAACACGAAAAGGAAACGTGACTTTACAAAAAATAAAATGTGCAGAGACAGAATGCGGCTGAGAGGGCTTTGATGGGCGTACCTAACACAGCAAAGAAACAAATGGTGCAATAACGGCACGGGCATGCGGAGCAAAGACTGCGCCACTCCCAGCGCCACAGAAACCCACACGCGTCTCCTCCTTTTATTCGCAAGAGATCGGCCCATCACCAGCAACCGGCCGCTAATACAAACCACCAGTTAATACAAACCAGAGTGGACTGTCACCCTGGGGTAGTTTCCCTTGGGAGATGAGGATACCTGCAGTGTCACACCGGCAGAATGTTCCAGAATTGTTCCCTCCCAGTTTATTGTGTGCTTTGTTCGCTGTCAGGAGTGGATCTACCCGGGGACCGACAGCATGTCACTGGAGAGGGTAGGGTAGGGGGCATGGACAATGGACCGCTATGGGGCTGGGTCCCTTACCGCCGCTGGCGGCTACAGACCCGGGCGAGCCCCTGACACTCGGAGGCGAACGCGCCTTTTTTTTTTAAGCTGCACTCTGTGTGTCTACTTCAAGATCCCCAAACGTGGAGGTAGGGGAGTGGGACACTAAAACAGGGGGGGGGGGCAGCCAGAGAGCTGTTTTTCCACCGTGAGGCTAGTTAGCAAAGCCACGCCATTCGAGGTTTTAAATATACATTTCAGCTGACGCCGCGGGTAGGAAACCCGATCAATGATGCTCAATCGAAGAAAGCGCCGAGTTGGGAGAGACATTTCTGGCCAGGCACCGCCCAGCCGGCGTTATCCGCATTCTGTTGTTTTCTTGCCCAAGATCTCGCCCGTATATTCACAAGCACAATGTGGCCGCAGCCAGACAGCCCACTGTACAATTAAACATCATTACCAGAGAGCTAATGTCAGATTTATCAGGTTGATAGTTAAGTAGTCGCAAATCTAGATATACCGGAATTATTGATTATTTGATTCATCCCCACGATATTAATTTAGATATATATAGATAGATAGATATACAGGACATACCCATATATATATATATATATATATATATATATATATATATATATATATATATAAAGAGAGAGCGAGAGCGAGAGAGAGAAAGGTTAGTCCCCTCCCATCGTGGGCCCAAAAATGAAATGTCAAATGAGCTGTACTAAGCTTCATTCATTACAAACGGGTTATCGCGTTGCGGCATCGCCCAGTTATGTACTGACTACAAGCAAAGGAGGCTGGGAAAGGAGAGGGGTAGGAGAGAGATCAGAAAAATAAAAACGCGATTGGGAGATGGTGAGGGGAGAAAATAAATAAATTGAGGGGGGGGGTGTAAAAAAAATAAAAGCCACAAAGACATACCGACTTCATTGCTGCTGCCATATCGTCGTACCGCTCGGCTTGCTCAGCCAGCCTGGCTTTCTGCACTAGCTGCTCGCGGTCTACCATGTTTGCAGCGAATACTTTTGCAATAAAGAGGTATGGAGTGAGATTTTTTTTTGTGGGGGGAATAAGCGGTGAGCGGCGTTGCTTTATTCCTCCTGCAGCAGGCTGGGCTGGGCTGGGCTGGGCTGGGCTGTCCGTCGCTCACACCGCTACCGCAGCCGGTGCCTCCCAGTCTCACGCCGGCAGAACACCCCCCAACATTCCGCGCTGACGTCACTGCCCATATATAGGCGTCGCGGACGCCGACGTCACTGCCCTTATTAGGGGGACCGCCCCGGATTTCCTCTTTTGGAGACTAAGTAGCGAATGGGTGTCATGTGCCGGCTGGTCGCCCCGCCCACTAGCGCTCCGCTCCACTGCAGTGGCTTTCATCAGCCCGCAAATGAAGGGAACTACATTTCCCAGGGACGCCCAGTGCAGATTACAGTGTCTGCGCTGCCTCGCCAAGGCCAGCAGCAGAATCAAGGGCGAGTCGCACCCCGGCCACTCCCTCTTCTCCCCTCTCCCAAAAGGTGCAGAAGTGTGAAAACGCACACCTCCAGACCAAATATCTTTGCTCCAGACCCTCTCCACCCGAAATCATACCTATCCCTTTTCTCCAGAGATGCTGCCTGACTCGCTGACTCGCTAAGTGCATACTCCAGCTTTTTGTGTCTACCTCCAGATTCAGGGACAGTTTCTTCCCAGCTGTTAGCAGGCAACTGAACTGAACCAACCAACAAGCGGAGAGTAGTCTTGAACCATTATCTACCTCATCGGGGACCCTCCGACTATCTTTGATCGGACTGGCTTTATCTTCCACTAAACGTTATTCCCTTATCATGATAGACACAAAAAAACTGGAGTAACTCAGCGGGACGGCCAGCATCTCTGGAGAGAAGGAATGGATGATATTTTGGGTCAAGACCCTTTTTCAGACTTCAGATTTTGTGTCTACGGTTTAAACCAGCATCTGCAGTTCCTTTCGACACATTCCCGTATCAATGTAACTGCGTTCAAGAATGAACTGCAGATGCTGGGGAATCGAAGGTAGACAAAATTGCTGGAGAAACTCAGGTGGTGCGGCAGCATCTATGGAGCGAAGGAAATAGGCAATGTTTCGGCCCGAAACGTTGCCTATTTCCTTCGCTCCATAGATGCTACCACACCCGCTGAGTTTCTCCAGCAATTTTGTCTAACCTCACTGTATCTGCACACTGCAAATGGCTCGATTGTAATCATGTATAGTCTTTCCGCTGGCTTATTAGCCCACGATAAAAGCTTTTGTACCCTGGTACATGCGACAATAAACTAAAGTGAACTGAACATGCGAGTCCAGGGAGACCTCAGTCAAACACATTTGGCGGGAAGAAATTGGAACGAGTCGCTACCACACCCAGTTTCAGGAAGGCAAGTGCTAAATATTAGAGTAACTCAGTGGGAAAGGCAGCATCTCTGGAGAGAAATGGGTGACATTTCTGGGAGGAGGGTGGATGTGCGGTTAGCGTGGTAAGAAATGGGTGGGGAGAATGGGAATGGTGGTTGGAGAGGCAATGGACAAGGAGGGAGGAGAGGTGGTTTGGGGGTGAGTGAGTGAGGGTTGGTGTGGGACAAAGGGGAGGCCGATGGAAGAGAAGGGGAAGTGAGGAAAGGAAATAAAAGATGATGGAGTAAGGAGGGGGGAGAGGGGGAGAGGGAAAAAGGCTGGAGATGGAGAAGTACATAAAGTACTTGCAAGATTGGCCAGTTTCTTAAGAATATGCCGCGCAAACCCATCCCAACGAGCTCTCACCTGATAGTAGATGATAGTTAAAATTATGCCAGGGATTTAATAGAAATCAATTTTTTAATAGAGAACATACAAAGGCATTTTCTTTCCTAGGTAAGAAGGATGCTGATTTAAGATGGTTTGCAAAGACCCACAGGGAAGGGAAAAAAATCTCAAATGCCCTGCCTGAAATGATAATGGAAACAGATTATTTAGCAACATTGCAAAAAAAAATGGTTATTTAATTTGACAAAGACATGAAATTCTGCTGTGGGGAAAGCAGAACACAGTAGTATAGTTAATTGAAGAGCTCTTACAAAAGAGCTTGACCTATATGATGCTAAACAATTAATCTGAAAGGCAGTTGAGTCATGATTTACATTCTGCGTTATAGGTAAAGTATTAAAAGACGAATCAATTAGTGGTGATGTGCATATAATAGATACATTACAGTACATGGACAAATATATGCCAAAAAGTCAATTTTACACGTAAAATTCTTCAGGTCATTATAGAAATAGTCTGGAAGCTGTAGTACACAAAATGCCTGCTTAATTGGTATTAAGGAGAGGACCTTTACCATTTTCTTCTGCAGTAGCAATTTTCTTACATGCAAAGAATATAAGAGTAGAGCTAAGTCTGTGCTCTATGTAAGCGTGCGGTTATAACTATGCACAACGTTGAGAATGGCACGTTTAACATCAAATTTTCTCTGTAATCTCCTGCCGAAGGAAGAGGTAGTTCTCAACAGGAATTGTTGATTTTTTTCATTCCTTTGTTGAAGGCTGCCAATGATAGCAAATAGCTAATTCTTCATCAGAAGAATATGGTTAGCTGCCTTATGAAGTTGATGCTGATCTGCTGGGATTGATGTGGTAAGGTGATGGAGAATATCCAGCTCAGCTCCCTGTAGACCCAGTGGTCTGTGGTGAACATTGTCTCTGTAGATGAGCTTTCCAAGGTCTCCTATGATCTGCTCATCTTCAGCACTCAGTAACATCAATCAAGTAGAGTGGTAGAGGAGAATGACAAATCGCCATCTTAAATCAGCCTTGCTTTAAGAAAAGGTAGCAGACATTTGAGAAAAGCTGGGATTTAAGTTGGCATTGTGTGTATAAGATAATATGCATTAGGCCAACTAGTCAAGTGAGTAAAGATTCTGGTCAAGAGGTACACAAAAATGCTGGAGAAACTCAGCGGGTATAGCAGCATCTATGGAGCGAAGGAGATAGGCAACGTTTCGAGCCAAAACCCTTCTCCAGCATTTTTGTCTACCTTCGATTTTCCAGCATCTGCAGTTCCTTCTTTAACACTTCTGGTCAAGAGCCTTGACATAGACTGCTTCTCTTCAACTGATGCTCATTGACCTGTTGAGCGCTTCCAACATTCTTTGCCTTTGTTAATAAAATGTGGTTGGCCTGTGAATAAACAACAGTTTGTTATTTTTACATTCAAATCATACTGATGACAAATTTTCAGGCATTGCACTACTACTGTGGTCACCCGGGAGGAGGTGCACATTGGAATAAAATCGGTTTGGCAAAGGTAAACGTTTTGCCAAGAAGTGAGGTGGCAATTTTAGCGATGGGGCTGAGAGCAACAGCAAATGGCAGTGCCTGATGTTTACCGGATTTTCACCAATACAACGCCATTTTTGTAAACTTCTCTGAGCAAATCCCTAATTCTAAGTTCAGTTTTTTGATCTGATTATTCTCCAAGAAAAATTTGCCATTTCAGAAGTAATTACAGTCTCTCATTAAACACACAGTGCTGCAATTCCCAGCAAAAACTATTGACTAAGGTTGGTTTGTTTGTGACTTGCAGGCTTCAGTGTCCCTAAATTCATAAGTTATTGGAGCAGAATTAGGCCATTCAGCCCATCAAGTCTACTCCGCCATTAAATCAAGGCTGGTGTATCATTGCCTCGCAACCCTATTCCCCTGCCTTCTCCCCATAATCCCTGACACCCTTACTAAGCAGCGTGATAGTATTAGGTCAGCTATTGGATACCAAAGTCACCTCCAAATCTTATCTTACTGCTTTTGCATCTCGCTTTGTTACGACCCACGTGGCTTTTGTTGGGAACCACAAGAAGAACTTGCAACTGCCACATTAGTGACATTCCAGCCACCAGGAATTGCACTGGAAGCTCGTCCAGGGATTGCAACAAATCAGCCTAAGTGGGGAAAGGGAAGGGGAGGACTTGGCGAGCACCTGCATGCACGGGTATCCCTAAATTCCTCCACCTGATAATCTTCACTTCTGGGTCCAATGGTAGCAGTGGCCCATTGTGGTGATTAATGGAGCAGAGTTAGCAGCCTGTAGCTCTGATTAGAATTGTACAGGAAGGCTATGAACACGAACGGGCAAACCACGGATAGGATTTCTATTATATTGAACTCTAAAAACGGGAAGGAAGGAACTGCAGGTGCTGGTTGACACAGAAGATGGACACAAAATGCTGGAGTAACTCAGCGGGTCAGGCAACATCTCTGGAGATAATGTGATAATGTCGGTGATGTTTCGGATCAAGATCCTTCTTCAGCTTATTCCTTTTCTCCAGAGATGCTGTCTGACCCTCTGATTTACTCCAGCATTTTGTATCTAAAAACAGGCTGGCAGATGGCAAGTGTAAGATGCCTTGTGGCAGTCACGGTGATTTGCTTTTCGTTTCAGTGCAAGATTGGAAGGTGCACCCAACAACTGTAATCTATGTTGGTAAGAGCAGGTGGGCATGGTACATGATTTAGGATGGTATTAGATGCATGGCAGCGTCAGGAAATTGTCAGCCGGACTAAACTGATCAAACACCAAGCCTGATGTGTTTCTAAATGGCAGCATTTTGATCCAGAAATGATTGCAAGCTTGATCTAATCCAGGTAACATTTTAATTGTGATTTGCATCTGAAAATTGTACACAAATATATCTAATTTCTACCTTAACTTTCTTTGTGTTGATATTCATAGCTCAGTTCCACAAACCAAACAAAAATAAATGGTTCAAAGTAATTTAAAAATCAAGGCTGCAATAAAACGGGTTTGATAGGTTCTTGGATGAGTGATAATGTATCAGCCTTGTCTCAGTGATACTTATTGTGTCTGTGAGTCAGACCCCATGTGTTCAAACATCACTTCAATGTCTGGAGCACATAATTTAGGATGATAGGTCAATGTGATATAGAGAGAGTGCCAGATGATCGGAGGAGCATCGCTAATCCTTGGCCAGTGTAGTTTACTGTGTGGCCAAGGATTAGCGATGCTCCTAATGGTGGCCTGATGTGAATGAAAACAAATGGATCCTGGACTTTATAAATAGAGGTTTAGAGGAGAAGAATACAGAAACATGATGAGCCTTTATAAAAAGATAGGTTTGCCATCACTGGAGTATTATCTCTTGTTTGGAGACCACATTTTAGAAGTTGTGTGTGTTTTGTAGAGGATACAGAAGAGATTGAGGCAGGTGGGGAGGAGATAAATGGGGAAAGTGGGTGGAGAACTAAGGGTGACCTAGATAGCCCCAGGGGTGCAGTACATAGCCCCATGAAAGTGGCAACACAAGTGGATTGGGAGGTGAAAAAGGCTTTTGGCACATTTGCTATCACTAGTCAGGGTATTGAGCGCAGGAAGGAGCTGGAACATCATGCCACAGCTGTGCAGGACATTGTAAATACATGTGGAGTACTGTTTACAGTTCTTGTGGTCGCTGCGCTATCGGATTTATGTTGTTAAACCGAAAGGGCCCAAAAATGATTTACAAGGATGTTACTGGGTCTGGGAAGTTTAAGTTACAAGGATAGGCTGGGTCTTTTTTTCCTTGAAGTGCAGGAGGCTGAGGAGTTACCTTATGGAGGGATAGATAGATATATGGATAGGGAAGGTTTGGAGGGATTTGGGCCAGAGGCAAGCAAGCGAGATCAGCTTGATTAAGCAATTTGGTCGACGTGGCTGATTTGGGTCTGTTCCGTGCTGTATACTATGACTTTATCCTCTTCGTGAAATATCCTCTTTTTGTTTACAGCCAACAAATTAATTTTATCTGTTGGCCAAGGGGATAGATGAAGTTCTGTATAATATTACATTCGGAGCCACTGAGTGCCATCAGACTCACAAATGCATCCTCTGATCCTGACCACTGCCTAAATCTTGGCTACTGCCAGATTAAGGGTGTCTTGTGAATCAAGCTATCTAGGTAAACCTTCCCCTCATGTCCATAGTTGATATTCCATTTCAACAGCACTGATCCTAAGTCCTTCTATAGGACGGATGTGGTTGTTGGTTTTCACACAGAGAGCAGTGAATCTCTGGAACTCTCTGCCGCAGAAGGTGGTTGAGGCCAGTTCATTGGCTATATTTAAGAGGGAGTTAGATGTGGCCCTAGTGGCTAAAGGGATCAGGGGGTATGGAGAGAAGGCAGGTACGGGATACTTAGTTGGATGATCAGCCATGATCATATTGAATGGCGGTGCAGGCTCGAAGGGCCGAATGGCCTACTCCTGCACCTATTTTCTGTTTCTATGTTGGGATCACACTGGTTTCCACAAATGTGCAGCAGCTATAACACACCACGTTTTCAGGCATCAGTTAATGGTTTTTCTAAATATATTAATTTAGTTGCCATTTCAGTTCATTTTATGTTTCATTAATTTTTAATGAATTAAGTCATAATAAACAATCAGAATATATGACCTGCAACTATTAACATTTAGATTTGTGAAAGTTGCTTTGAAAATGTACGCACTGATTTCCATTAAACTCCAGCATAATTTAAACACTGGAGACACTCTGTCTGCCTGGGCCAGCTGGAGCTGCTGGTTTCTAACCATTTAAATGTTCCTTCCCATTACTACACTGACCTGTCTGGCCTCGACCTCTTCCACTGCCTGGGTGAGGCCACATGCAAACTGGACGAACAGCATTGCATGAGCCTTAAATTCCACAATTTCAGGTAAACCTCCCCACCTTCATCTTGTGCAACTTTTTTTTCCCCACTCCATCCGTCTCTGTGATCCCAGGTCCTTTACCTTCCTGCACTTCATCCATCCATTCATTCATCACTCACCTCTTCTTACTCTGGACCCCCAATGTTTCTACCTTCTCTTCCCCCCTCCCCCCGCCTCCACCTTTCCCTCCTACCCCACCTCTAGGCAGGTTCTACATTTCTCTCACCCTTTCTTATCAGATTCCACCATTTGCGTCTTTTATCTTCTCCACTCATCGCCTCCCATGGTTACTATCTCCACCATCTCTCCCTCGTCTGCTAATCACCTATACCTGCCTCGATCCTTCCCCTAACCTCTTCTTGAGTCTTGGAAACTTTTTTGTCATTCAGACCTTTCGGTCTGAACGAAATTTTGTTGCCTTGCAGTCATACATAAAATAAAATAACAAACACACAATAAACACAAAATTAACATCCACCACAGTGAGTTCACCAGACACCTCCTCACTGTGATGGAAGGCAAAAATCTTAAGTCATTGTCTCTTCCCTCCTTGTTCTCCCTCTGCGCTGAGGCGATCCATGTTGTGACCCCCCCCAGGTGAAGGTAAGTAAGTCCCGCGGCTCAACCGTGCTCCGTGAACGGGCCGGTTCAAGCTCCGCGGCCCGGGGTGGTCGAAGCTGCCGTCCTCCAGTCCAGCGGACGAAGCTGAGACCTATCACCCATCTATTCCATTAGCCTGAAGAAGGGTCTCGGCTGGAAACATCATATGTCCATTTCCCTCCACAGATGCTGCCTGGCTCACAGCATTCCTCCAGTGATTTATTTTTTGTTCAAAATTTAAACAATAGCTTAAGCATATATTGGAGGCACAAACCTTGTTTCCCTTTAGCATTGAATTTCCACACCATGCAAATTCTTGACATTATGCCTCTGTTACAGCGACACACACACACATGAGAATGGTTTGCCCAGATATAGTTTGCAATCATAAGTGGAGCCAGTGCAGAGGCTATTACGTGATTCCATTTGAGGTGCGATCATTCTATAAGTGATTGGCCAGAATATTGTGAATTCCCTAACCCTTTCAGTTTAGTTTATTGCCACAAATTTCCAATTTGTGCAGTATGAGCTCACATGGATGACAAAGTGAGAAGTTAGCAGGTGAATTGCTGAATAAATTATTTACAACACAAGAAGTCTCTGCTGAATTTTATATTGTTGAATTTCTAGTGTGCATTTTCATCTCTGTCTTCCTGCATCAGCTCTTTTGTTTCACAAATCAGAAAGAAAAACAGTGGAAATACTTAGGCCAGACAACATCTGTGCAGAGAGAAGCAGAATAGACAATAGACAATAGGCGCAGGAGTAGGCCATTCGGCCCTTCGAGCCAGCACCGCCATTCAATGTGATCATGGCTGATCATCCACAATCAGTATCCCGTTCCTGCCTTTTCCCCATATCCCTTGACCCTGCTATCTTTAAGAGCCCTATCTGGAGCTCTCTCTTGAAAGCTCCCCACGCTTGAATGGTGAATGATTCAGCCCCCGGGTCCAATAACCTTTCGAGAAACAGGGAAAAAGTGGAAAATGTAAGTTATAAAATACTATTTACATTACAGAGAGGCTGTAGGGGGGAAGAGATGAGTATTGTTATATCATGGACGATGGGCAAGTGTACCCCTATTAATCAGAGACCCACACCAACAGAGACACTGATGACATAGAGGTTTGGTATAGAGATACAGCAAGGATACAGACCCTTCAGCCCACCGAGTCCCCATGCCAACCAGTGAACACCCGTACACTAGTTCTATCCTCCAACTAGTGAAAATTTACAGAAGCCAATTAATTAACCTACAAACCTGTACGTCTTTGGAATGTGGAAGCATTGGAGACCTCGAGAAAACTCACACGCTCACATGGAAAACATAGGAACTCTGTACAGAGACAGCACCCATATTCAGGATCAAACCCGGGTCTCTGGCGCTGTAAGGTAGCAACTCTGTCACTGTGCCGCCCTGATGCTAGCTGAGTCGGTGGTGAAGTTTTGTTGATTGCAACTGATATACCTGGAGGAGAGGTAACCAGACGGAAGTGAGTGAGAGCAAAGGAGAAAAAACAAAAACATTCAAGAGTCAAGAGTGTTTTATTGTCATTTGTCCCAGATAGAACAATGAAATTCTTACTTGCAACAGCACAACAGAATATGTAAACATAGTACGCTGTAAACGTATGTATTTACACACATAATCACAAAAACACACATATATAGATCATATATATATATATATATCTCACACACACACACGTACATACTCAAAAAAAACAATAATAGTGCAATAATAATAATAATAATAATAATAATAATAATAGTCTATGTAGTTCAGAGCTTATTTGAGGTTGTAATGTTTAATAGCCGAATGGCTGAAGGGAAGAAGCTGGTCCTAAACCTGGACATACAGTTTTCAGGCTCTTGTACCTTCTTCCCGATGCCAGTGGTGAAATGAGTGCGTGGCCTGGGTGGTGTGGGTCTCTGATTATGTTGCCTACCTTTTTCGCTCTGGGTATTCAAGTTGCCAAACCAGTCCATGATACAACCAGTCAATACTCTCTCTACTGTGCACCTGTAGAAGTTCAGGAGAATCTGAAGAAGGGTTTCGGCCCGAAATGTTGCCTATTTCCTTCGCTCTATAGATGCTGCTGCACCCGCTGAGTTTCTCCAGCTTTTTTGTGTACCTTCAGGAGAATCCTCTCTGACATACCAAATCTCTGTCATCTTCTCAGAAAGCAGAGGCGTTGTACTGGCATTCTACTCTCATTGTGAGAGAAAAAACCCAGATTGCTGGAAATTTGACATAAGAGAGAATCCTGGATGCTCTCGAATTATCTGGCAGCATCAAAGGAGAGAGAAAATGAAGTTATAGGTTGATGAGCTTTCATCAGAAGGGGACAGATTTTATACAAACTGAGAAGGCTGATTATTTGAAGGTAGACAAAAATGCTGGAGAAACTCAGCGGGTGAGGCAGCATCTGTGGAGCTAAGGAAATATGCAACCATTCTTCAGGCCGCCTCCTGGCCGCTCCAGCCTCCACCGACACTCCGCGACTCGACCACCTGCAGACCCCAGGTCCCAACACTGACCAGCGCTGCCTGCCCGAGTCCCGCGGCGCCATCTTGGCCACGAGGAGCAGCATCAGCGTAGCCCGCTGGCTGGTTGTTGAAGTTGAGTGCTGAAAACTGCAATGTGGCAGATGGAAATTAGATGCTGTTCCTCACACTTGCACATGGAGCAATGCGAGTGGTGGTAAGGTCATAAGTGATAGGAGCAGAATTATGCCATTCGGCCCATCAAGTCTATTCTGCCATTCAATCATGGCTGATCTATTTCTCCCTCCAAACTCCATTCTCCTGCCTTCTCCCTATAATCCCTGACACCCATACTAATCACAAATGTATCTATCTCTGCCTTAAATATATCCATACACTTGGCCTCCATGGACTTCTGTGGCAGAATTCACATATTCACCACCCTCTGACTAAAGAAATTCCTCCTCATCTCCTTCCTAAAGGAACGTCCTTTAATTCTGAGTCTATGATCTCTAGTTTGAGACTCTCCCACTAGTGGAAACATCCTCTCCATGATGTCATTGTGGAAGTGGGATGGAGAACTAAATGTTAAGCAAATTGGAAGTTCAGGGCCGATTTTGCAGACTGAGCCAATGTGTAGTACAAAGGGGTCACACATTCCACGTTTGATTTTCCCAGAGGAGAACAGAGCATGAGCACCGAATGTAGTACATTAGTTTAGTTTAGTTTAGTTTAGTTTAGAGATACAGTGCGGAAAGAGGCCCTTCGGCCCACTGAGTCCACGCCGACCAGTGATCCCCATACACTAACACTAGCCTATATACAGTAAACTATATAAAAGTGGGCTGTGCAGAAGTGGGGGTGAATGAAGCTGGTGACTGTGAAAGGAAGGTGTCTATAGGAAGTGAGACATGTGGCAAAGGGTGGCCTGATGTTGAGCGATGGAGTGATGGGGTCATGGGCCAGGAGCAGCTGGAATTCAATCACTGTAAAGTAGCGGTCGATTCACCCACACCCACAGCACTACCCTTGTCAGTGGGTTTGATCACAGTGTGAGGATTGGATCATACTGAGTGGAGTTCTGCAAGTTTTCTGTGGTGGATCAGTAGCTCAGAGAGAGTAAAAGCAGTGGGAAAATGGTCGTCTCCAGTTAGTAATGAATAGACTTGGAAAGGTGAGAGGCTGGAGGAAGGATTGGGAATCCTGAATACGAGAGAAATATGAAGTTCTTTCATTGGCAACTTTGTTCTTTGAGTGGAGAGGTAACTCTAAAACATTGATAGTGCCCAGTCAGCATTCCAACCTACAAATACATAATCATGCATGTAGTAAATGAGGTTTGCTGATGTTTGATTGACGAGTTAAATTTAAAGATGCTATTTCAGTCATCTCTCCCATTTGAATTTCCAAGTGAAATGTTTCCCTTGTACATTTGTGAATCTAGAGCAAATTTCCTGGTCATCTGTGGTCTTTTCATGCAGCACCCAGCAATCTTTAGCATTTTGTCACAATTTATTATTTTGCTACAAAATAATCTGGATACGATTTATTTTGTATTTAAAAATTAAAATACGTTCTTCTTGGTTTCAGAATGTAGCGTGGAGAGCAGGCTTGGGAAAGGAGACAGCTGGAGAGATGAATATTCAAACCAAGCCAGATGGATGAGGGTGTGGAATATAGCCTGCCTTCTTATCAAACAATGATGGCTAAAAATCACAGAAAATTATAGGACAGGATGGAGCAAATGCCAAATCCTTGAAAGCATTATCCATTTTGTTTTTCATACGCTTAAATAACTTTATTTTTAAACTACTGACTTGCTTCATGGATGCGGTGCTGAAAATGATGTCTCTCCCATTAGTTTATTTCACATTTAACTTATCAAAAGGTTAAAATCTCCCAATTTATGACGTTGCCAAATTTCCTCTTTATCCACGTTGTTCAAATTAATGGGTGCCCCCTTCTTTGGCATTTCAGCACAACTTAAACCGCTCATGTCAGTGATCTTCTCTCCACGCTCCTGCACCCTTTATAAGAGAGTTGATGTGTGAACACTTTAACATTTAACAAGGCAAACATTTTGCTGCCCTGTGCTTCACCGAGACCTGGCTGTGTGAGTCGACCCCGGACAATGCGCTGCAACTGGCTGGCTTTCAACTACACAGAGCGGACTGCGAAGCGGAGGCAGTGGGAAATAAAAGAGGCGGTGAAATATGCTTCTATACTAACCAGGGCTGGTGCAATGACATCACGGTGCCGTCTAACTGCCCCCCCCCACCAAGCCTGCGTTCGTGAGGCACAAACGCAACTCGCTAACCAGGTAATGAGAGTAGAGAGTGACTTCCTGGACTGCATGGTCATTGTTTTGGGGGATTTTAGCAAGTCTAATCTCAGCCGAGAGCTTCCAAAATTCAGACATCATGTTACCTGCCTCACCAGAGGGGAGAGAACACACGATCATTGTTACGCTACAATTAAGAACGCACATCGCTCTGTTCCCCGTGCGGCTCTGGGACTCTCTGATCATTTTTTAGTTCACCTTATTCTGAACAACAGGCAGACACTAAACTCTACTAAGCCTGTGGTAAGAACAATGAAAAAGTGGACAAGCGAGGGCTTTGTAAACCTACAGTCCTGCTTTGACTGCACTGATCGAAATGTGTTCAGGGAAGCAACCACAAGCCTCGATGAGTATACAGACACTGTGACATCATATGTCAGCTTTTGTGAGGACGGTTGCATTCCCACTAGGACCCGGATCGGGTTCAACAGCGACAAGCCCTGGTTTACAGCAGAACTCAGACAGCTCCGCCAGTCTAAAGGGGAGGCCTACAGGAGTGGTGATGCAGATCTCTACAGGCAGGCCAAGTACAAGCTGAGAAGAGGAATCAGAGCTGCCAAGGAAAGGTACTCTGAGAAGTTGAGGAGTAAGTTCTCAGCTAATGACTCTACTTCAGTGTGGAAGAGCTTGCAAGAAGTCACCAGCTACAAGAGGAAAACTTGTACAATCGTCAGCTGACCAATGACCTAACAGAGTTCTACTGCAGGTTCGATAGACAGAAACATAACCCCGGTCCCCCCTCCCTCCCTCCCTCCTCCCCCCCCACCCACTCCTCCCCAATCACCACCTCACACCCACTTACAGCCTGACTGCAGTCTGCAAAGACTGGACCCTCGTCCACTACCCACCCCCTCCTTGCTGCCCAGCATCAGTCTGGCCACTCCTCCATCACTAACAATAGCAATTGAGGAGGTGGAAAAGCTATTCAGGAGACAGAAAAGCCGGAAATCTTCAGGACCAGACGATGTTTCCCCTTCTACCCTCAAGCTCTGTGCCAAACAACTGGCACCAGTCAACACAGACATTTTCAATCGGTCCCTGCAATCCTGAACTGTTCTTGCCTGCTTCAAAGTCTCCACTATTGCACCCGTACCCAAAAAGCCAAGGTTTACTGGTCTCAATGACTACGGGCCTGTTGCACTGGCCTGTGTAATCATGAAGACCCTTGAAAGACTTGTGCTGGCCCACCTGAAAAATATCACAAACCTGTGCTGGACCCCCTGCAGTTTGCATAACGGGCCAATAGATCAGTGGATGACGCAGTCAACCTAGGCCTGCACTTCATCCTCCAGCACCTAGACCGCCAGGGGACCTATGCAAGGATTTTGTTTGTGGATTTTAGCTCTGCATTCAACACCATTGTACCAGAGCTACTACACTCCAAACTCTCCCAGTTGACTGTGCCTGAACCCCTCTGTCAGTGGATCACCAACTTCCTGACAGACAGGAAGCAGCATGTGAGGCTGGGAAAGCACATCTCGGACCTGCTGCCCTCAGCATAGGAGCACCGCAAGGCTGTGTACTCTCCCCTCTCCTTTACTCTCTCTACACCAACGACTGCACCTCCACAGACATCTCTGTCAAGCTTCTCAAGTTTGCGGATGACAAAACCCTGACTGGACTGATCCAGGATGGGGAGGAATCTGCCTACAGACAGGAATTGACACAGCTGGCATCCTGGTGCCATCACAACAACCTGGAGCCCAATGTTCCTAAGACGGTGGGATTGGAGAAGTTAGGAGAGCTCTCTCTCCTCTCCCCCCGCTCACCATCAACAACACCACAGTCACATCTGTGGAGTCGTTTAAGTTCCTGGGAACCATCATCTCCAAGGACCTTAAATGGGAGGCCACCATTGGCTCCACATTCTTCACATGTTTAAATTATAATGTTTTATATTTTATTGTCTATTGTATATCGTGTTGTTACTTGCGAGCAAAGCACCAATGCAAATTCCTTGTATGTATACATACTTGGCTAATAAAAATTTATTCAATTCAATTATTCAATTTAAATGACAATTTAATTCCACTGAAACAAATATATATTGCTGGTACACAAAAAAGCTGGAGAAACTCAGCGGGTGCAGCAGCATCTATGGAGCGAAGGAAATAGCCAACGTTTCGGGCCGAAACCCTTCTTCAGACTGATCAGGGTGGGCAGGGACAAGAAAGGAAAAAGGAGGAGGAGCCCGAAGGCTGGGGGATGGGAGGAGACAGCAGGGGGACTGAGGAAAGGGAGGAGATAGCAAGGACTAACAAAATTGGGAGAATTCGATTTTCATGCCCCCAGGATGCAGACTCCCCAAGCGGAATATGAGGTGCTGTTCCTCCAATTTCCGGTGCTGCTCACTGTGGCCATGGAGGAGACCCAGGACAGAGAGGTCGGAGACGGAGTGGGAGGGGGAGTTGAAGTGCTGAGCCACCGGGAGGTCAGCTTGGTTATTGCGGGCTGAGCGGAGGTGTTCGGCGAAACGATCGCCCAACCTCCGCTTGGTCTCACCGATATAGATCTGCTGACATCTAGAACAGCAGATGCAATAGATGAGGTTGGAGGAGATGCAGGTAAACCTCTGTCGCACCTGGAACGACTGCTTGGGTCCTTGAACGGAGTCGAGGGGGGAGGTAAAGGGACAGGTGTTGCATCTCTTGCGGTTGCAAGGGAAAGTGTCCGGGGAGGGGGTGGTACGAGAGGGAAGGGAAGAATTGACAAGGGAGTTATGGAGGGAGCGGTCTTTGCGGAAGGCAGATATGGGGGGAGATGGGAAGATGTGGCGAGTGATAGGGTCACGTTGGAGGTGGCGAAACTGACGGAGGATTACTCGTTGTATGTGACGGCTGGGGTGAAATGTGAGGACTAGGGGGACTCTGCCCTTGTTGCGAGTGGGGGGATGGGGAGAGAGAGCAGTGTTGCGGGGTATGGAAGAGACCCTGGTGCAAGCCTCATCTATGGTGGAGGAGGGGAACCCCCGTTCCCTGAATAATGAGGCCATTTCAGATGTCCTGGTGTGGAACGCCTCATCCGTGGAGCAGATGCGGCGTAGACGGAGGAATTGGGAGTAGGGGATGGAGTTCTTACAGGAAGCAGGATGGGAAGAAGTGTAGTCCAGATAGCCATGGGAGTCAGTGGGTTTTTAGTGGATGTTGGTCCGAAGTTTATCACCTGCAATGGAGATAGTGAGGTCAAGGAATGGTAGGGAAGTGTCGGAAATGGTCCAGGTGTATTTGAGTGCCGGATGGAAGTTAGTGGTGAAGTGGATGAAGTCAGTCAGTTGTGTGCGGGTGCAGGAGGTGGCACCAAAGCAGTCATCGATGAGGCGGAGGTAGAGGTCGGGGATGGGGCCCTGGTATGTATTGAACAAGGATTGCTTGACGTAACCGGCAAATAGGCAGGCATAGCTGGGGCCCATGCGTGTGCCCATAGCTACGCCTTGTATTTGGAGGAAATGGGAGGAGTCGAACGTGAAGTTATTGAGGGTAAGGACCAGCTCCGCTAGGCGGAGGAGAGTGTCAGTGGCTGGGTATAGGTTGCTTCTCTGGTCGAGGAAGAACCGGAAGGCTTTGAGACCATCCTGGAGGGGGATGGAGGTGTAGAGTGACTGGACGTCCATGGTGAAGATGAGGGGGTGAGGGCCTAGAGAATGGAATGCGCGGAGATGACGGAGAGTGTCTGAGGTGTCTTGAACATAGGTAGGGAGGGATTTAACCAAGGGGGATAGGATGGAGTCTTTGGAAGGTATTTGGAAATGAGTTCGATGGGGCACGAACAGGCAGAGACAATGGGTCTTCTGGGCCAGTCAGGTTTGTGGATTTTGGGGAGAAGGTAAAATCGGGCTGTGCGGGGCTGGGGAACGATGAGATTGGAGGCTCGGTCGGGTAGGGCATTGGAGTTGATGAAGTCGGTGATGGTGCTGGAGATGGTGGCCTGGTGCACGTCAGTGGGGTCATGGTCCAGGGGTAAGTAGGAGGAGGTGTCTGAGAGTTGGCGTGTGGTTTCAGCTTTGTAGAGATCAGTCTGAAGAAGGGTTTCGGCCCGAAACGTTGCCTATTTCCTTCGCTCCATAGATGCTGCTGCACCCGCTGAGTTTCTCCAGCTTTTTTGTGTACCTTCGATTTTCCAGCATCTGCAGTTGCTTCTTAATCAAATATATATTGCTATTGTTTTCCTCCTCAGGTGAATGTTGTGATCAAATAACGCAGCCAGCGCCTGCCAAAATGAATGGAACAGCATCCACACAAACCAACACTCAATCACAGGTCTGTAGATTTGTTCATTCAAGTTGGCTATTTGAGTGATGTTCCAATTGGCACAGGAGTGGACTTTCCAGTTAAATTCCCGTTAATCTCTCCAGTTTATCGACGTTAAATTATGAATTTGTGCTAGAGGCCTGGGCTACTGATTGGGAGATGAGCTCGATTCTCACCACGCAGCTGGGGAATTCAAATAAAAAAGAAATTAAGCCCAACATCTTACAGCAAACGTTCACAATCTTGTCTTAGAGCTATCATTAAGCAGAATCTGACAACAGCAAACCATTGACAGACAATTATGTAGACTGCACACAAGCCTTTGGCTAATAGAAGGCAAGATAAACAAAGAAATCAAGGTAGGTCGATGCCAATTTCGTAAAAGCTGACGTTTGATTAAATTACTTTGGGTCTAGACTTTTGGAAGTTCAGCACTTGTGTGGATCGATAGCAAGTTTCATGGCAATCAAATACATTGGAAAACGTGAATATTTTAATCCTTAAAATGTGTCAGTATAGTTTGAATTTTATTTTTCGCGGGGAACAAATTGGAATCAAGATGTATTGTATCAAATTTTATTTCTAGGATTTCCCTGATAATTTAAAATAAATACTAAATAAATGAATTAGCAAATACAGAAACTTAAATCATTAATTCCCTGTCAGGTTTTGGAATATTGGAGAGGTGCTTTTGAGAGTGCTTCCTGGAGAATTATAGTATTTTGTTACCTGAAAAGAGACTTTGAGTTTATCCTACATTTAAATATTTGGAAGTTATACCAAACCAAGCATCATGTGCCGGGCCAAGTGGCAGATCACATCCTGGACTATTACAACCAGTTCAGCATGAGGGTCTCATCAGGGTCAGTAACATCAGAATGGCACAGACTGGAGGTTGGGATCTTCACAGGCTGCACGATTTCTGTGATCCTTTTTGCCTTGGCGATGTACATGATCGTCAAGTCTGCTGAGCCTGCGTGCCAGGGCCCTCAGACCAAGTCAAGAATGCGCCAACCACCAATCAGAGCCTTCATGGACGACCTGACTGTCACCACTGAGTCAGTGCCAGGAAGCAGGTGGATCTTGCAGGGGTTGGAGGAACTGATTGGATCGGCAGGATGAGGTTTAAGCCAAGAAAATCAAGGTCACTGGTGCTGAAGAAGGGCAAAGTCATGGACAGATTCCGCTTCAGCATCAAAGGGACACAAATCCCAACTGTCTCCGAAAGGCCAGTGAAGAGTCTTGGCAAGGTGTGTAACAGCAGCCTGAAGGATACAGCATCTGTCCAGGCAACCTGTCAGGAGCTGGAGAGCTGGTTGAGAGCAGTGGACCGGTCTGGGCTTCCCGGCAAGTTCAAGGCATGGATTTACCAGCATGGTATCCTGCCAAGGATCCTCTGGCCACTGCTTGTATACGAAGTCCCAATATCCATCCTAGAGAGATTGGAGAGGAAAGTCAGCAGCTTTCTCAAGAGGTGGCTGGGACTGCCCAGGAGCCTTAGCAGCATCGCCCTTTACGGAAATAACACCAAGGTCCAGCTGCCCCTGAAGTCCCTGGAGGAGGATTATAAGGTGACTCGGGCCAGAGAGGCGATGCTGTACAGGGACTCCAGCGACCCCAAGGTGGCTCAGGCAGGGGTGGAGGTGAAAACTGGGAGGAAGTGGAGAGCCGGCGAAGCCGTGCTGCAAGCAGAGTCCCGGATACGCCACAGAGTCCTGGTGGGAGCAGTGACTCGGGGAAGAGCTGGTCTGGGAATCTTCCCAACTACCCAGTTTGACAAGGCCAAGGGGAAGGAGAGGCGCAGGCTGTTCCAGGAGGAAGTGAGGGAGGAGGAGAGGTCTACCAGAGCAGTTGAGGCAGCAGGGAGCCTTGACAAGGTGGGAGCAGGCCATGGACCGAAAAGTCACATGGACGGAGCAGTGGCAGGCTGAACCACAGCGCATCAAGTTCCTGGTCCAGGCAGTGTATGATGTCCTGCCCAGCCCATCGAACCTCTTCATCTGGGGCAAAGCGGAATCTACAGATTGCCCGCAATGCTCAGGCAAGGGGACTTTGGAACACCTGAGCTGCTGCCCAAAGGCTTTTGGGCAGGGCCCTGGCCAGTACACCTGGCGGCACGACCAGGTTCTTAAACCCATTTCATTGCAGAAGCCATCAGCATGGGAATCAGCAGCTGCAGACGAGAACGCCCCACCACCCAGATGATCACCTTCGTGAAGGCCGGAGTGCAGCTGCCAAGAACCACAGCAGCCAGGAAACCGTCAGGAATCCGGGCGACTGCGAAGGACTGGCAGCTTTCTGTAGACCTGGTGAACCAGCTGAAGTTCCCACAGCACATTGCCACGACCACCCTGAGGCCAGATATCCTCCTGGTCTCAGAGGCGACCAAAAACATCGTCTTGGTGGAACTGACAGTGCTGTAGGAGGACCGTCTGGAGGAGGCCCACGAGAGGAAGAAGACCAAGTAAGAAGAGCTGGCCATAGACTGCCGTAAGCAGGGCTGAAAGGCAAGGTGTATGCCCATCGGGGTTGGCTGCAGAGGTTTTCAGGGCAATCGCTCTACAACGCCTTGAGTACACTGGGCATCAACGGAGTGGCGAGGAGAAGAGCCATCAAGAACACCACAGAGGCAGCGGAGAAGGCCTCGAGATGGCTCTGGATCAGGAGAGAAGGTCCATGGGGAGGAGCGAATGCCACCTGAACACAAGTCGTGGTCTGATCAACCACGGCTGGGTCGCCTGGGCGAGGGTGTCTGATGTTGAAAGACCCGAAACACCCAATGATACCAGGTTACATCACTGATGATGTGTTCAGGAGCATCTATCGATGTATTTTCATCAATTAAATGTAACAGAAGTGTGGTATGTTTACAGGAAAGAACTTTGAAGCTACACAGTGTCATGTTGAATATTGTCCCCAATGCAAGATTTGGTCAAACCTTAGTGCACAGATACTGAGTATTTGTATTTGAGTAAACCCTTTACTCAAGTACTTTGTACAGGGAAACAAATGCTGGATAGTCCATCTGGCTAATTTAATGAAGTTAGCAAACATAGAAACATAGAAAATAGGTGCAGGAGTAGGCCATATGGCCCTTCGAGCCAGCACTGCCATTCAATATGATCATAGCTGATCATCCAAAACCTGTTCCTGCTTTTTCCCCATATCCCTTGATTCTGGTCCTTGAAACCTGTATCAAAATTCACCAGCACCAATGTGTATCTATGTAGTACCTTTACCATGTACTGGAGAGCTGCAGAACAGTGTTATTGATTTAATATCTGTCTACTTGTAAAATAATTAAACTAGCATATAATATACAGAGAAAGATGGCTGCACACACACTCGTGTTGGAATCAAAAATAGGAATGATTTATTTCCAAGTCAAAGGTCACTGACTGATTTACTGAGCATGTGCGAGAATGAGTACAGCTCATATGCATAAATTACATGGATATTGTCACAGTTATCAAACAAAACATGACACCAAGGTGATTAAGAAGAGACTTCTATAAAGTTTGATCCAAGAGAAAGAAGTTTAGAAATAAATTTCCATAGCTGGTCCATGATAATGAAGGCTGTGCGATTAAAGTTATTTTGATGCTGATCTTTTTGTCTCTCTCCTTCCATGCATCAGTTTTCCTCTATTTATTTATTCACAGGACACGGACGACAAATGGCAAGGTCTGCTTGTATTGTTGATTCTCTCTGTTTGCAAGACCATTTCAAAGCATTGGGACTCCAATCACATAGCTGTGAATCTGTAGTCACATATAAATCTAAAGAGTAGCTGTTAGTGTGAGGTCAGGTTAAATTCACTTGTGAGTGAGTAGCTGAGAGGAGGACCAATGCGGGAGATTTAAAAAGCAGCCATTATAGAAACATAGAAAATAGGTGCAGGGAGTAGGCCATTTGGCCATTCGAGCCAGCACCGCTATTCAATAGATTAGATTAGATTAGATTAGATTAGGTTAGATTAGTCTTTATTAATCCCCTTATTCAGGGGAAATTCAGATGTCCTTGCAGCACACTAATAAAAATACAACATAGTATTCATGAAGAAATTCTACACCAAACATAAAACATCCCCCCACAGTGATTCCCACTGTGGGGGAAGGCACAAAGTCCAGTCCCCATCCTCTTGTCCACCCAAAGTCGGGCCTATTGAGGCCTCCACAGCCGCCGCCGCATGACCAATATGATCATGGCTGATCATCCATTAGTGTTCCAAGTGTTTGCGCCTGGTGGTGAATAAAAGGCAGACACTAATGGAATGGCCATTTGGGAGCAGCCATTTTTGGAGAGGCTGTGTGTTGTGGTCCAAGTGCTGTGTTTGAGGGTATGTGCTGAGGCTTTGCCTCGTGAGGTTTCAGGCAGGAAGGCTGAATGTCAGATGATGACAAAGCAAGATAAGATCTGTTTTGATTTGTAACTCTATCTTGGTCTTAGCGCTGCAGGGATGGCCGTTTGGGTACTGGTGTGCTTCTCCTGCAGGACATGGGAAAGCAGGAATACTTGCCGTATTCCTGAGGAGAACACTTGTGGGCTCCTGACTGACCAAGAGAGGAAACAGGGCTCTGTCTTTCCAGGCAAGAGAGGGGAAAGATGCCTGAATGTGACTACTTCTGATATGCACTAGCATTGCACAAATGGATTTGTCAGAGCAAGGCCTAATGGCAAATGCGTCCAAGATAACTAGAGGCCAAGTTCCTTATGGAACTTGCTATTCAGCACTTTGGCCCATCGAGTCCCTGCTAACCATCATCACCCGTTCCCACTAATCCTCATTAATGTCATTTTTAATTCTCCCCACATTCTCCCCTCCTTCCCCCAGATTCCACCACACACCTACACGCACGGGTCAAATATACAGAGGCTAATTTACCCACCAACCTCAAAACTTTGGGATGGGCGAGCTCACGAGTATCTGTACGGTCACAGGGAGAATGCCCAAACTCCACACACACACAGCACCCAGGGTCAGGATAGAACTCTGGTCTCCAGCACTGTGATTTTGGTGGTGTCTGTCTCAGGGTTTGCTGGATCTTGGTGGCTGGTGGTGATATTCACTTCTTGTTTATTATTTTACCACTAACTGCACCATTGTGTCACCCTGTGCGGCATGGACACGAACACAAACACACACAGGTGAAGTCTGATATGACCAGGTTTATTACGTGTAGAGAACCTCCACATTCACACTTTAATTTGGGAATACTGAACATGCGACGCACATACCAAAATACAGCAAACGCCTGCTCGGTGGAAATCTTTTAGCTGCAGCGATAATTAGATGGATATAATCAGTTGATAAGAACAAATGAACATTAGCCTCTTTCTTACATAGTAATTTGCTGTTTGTGCTGCCCAGTGATGTGCTTGAAGAAATGTTGCAAATTTACTAAACAAAAATTGATGAATCATTTGACCTTTATTAATGACTGTAATTTACAGCAGGATGCTGGTTATATGCAGAAAGTGGTACATTGCCCCAAGTGAAGGGAAAGTATCCCTAGTCATCCCCCACCTTGAGTTTGTTTAAGGAGAAAAGATACGCAGCAAATTTGAGGGGCTGTCCCACTTGGGCGACTTAATCCGCGAGTTCCGGGGAGTTTGCCCTCGACTCATGCAGCATGGTCCACACGAGGTCCTAGGAGGTCTTTGTAACTCTCCTTCATACTCGAGAGTAGTCCCTGTGTACTCGAGGCCTCAGCTAGGTCGCGGCATATTTTTCGACATGTTGAAAAATGCCTGCGGGTAAAAAAAGGTCGCCATGGAAAAAAAACAATACTTTTTTTACTCGTAGGTTTAGTCGTAGTAGGTCGGCATGTTAGTCGTAGTAAGACAGCAACTCTACCCCTGCGCCACCGTGCCGCAACCACCATACTATTAGTTACTTTAGTTTATTGTCACGTGTACTGAGGTACAGTGAAAAGCTTTTTGTTGCGTGCTATCCAATCAGCGGAAAGACTATCCAGATTACAATCGAGCCGTCCACAAGTACACATATAAGATGAAGGGAATAACGTTTAGTGCGAGGTAAAATCCAGTAAGGTCTGATCAAAGATAGTACGAGGGTCTCCAAAGAGGTAGATGGTAGCTCAGGCTGCTCTCTAGTTAGCGGAAGGAAAACAACTTTTGCTACAGAAGTCTTGGTAGTGAACTCTCCTGTTGCACTACTTGCACACTAAATCTGGGATGTGAAGCTTCAGTTGTGGAGGTGGCCATTATAAACCAAATAATAGACAAGGGTCAGGCATAGACAAGGTGCTTGCCCTTTTTCTCACACACACTAATCGAAAGTGAGTGAGATTATGCCAGATAGAAAGGAGGCATGGCACACATTTGGCATCTTATGGTCCACATTTCCCCACAAATAATAATAATAATAATAATAATAATAATAATAATAATAATAATAATAATAATAATAATAATAATAATAATAATAAAAAAATTTATTTTCGGGCGCCTTTCAAAGTCTCAAGGACACCTAACAAAAATTAACAGATGAGGAAAAAAAAAAGGAAAAAAAAAAGATATAGTCGGAGAAAAATAAATAATAAGGACATCATCAATACACAAATTAAAGATAGAAATCACTCCAAAGACACAAAATCAAAAAATCAAAAAACACAATGTGAAGAGAGAGCAGCGGCAGCTAAAGCGCGCCAGCGTCCACTCTCCCTTCCGACAGCCATCTTGGACACAGACCAACATGTTAACTTACACACAGAAAAATCATCCCCCCACAGTGGATACCACACAGTGGATACCACACAAAGACAAACGGAGAGACACTCTTCAATTCCAATGCTTTTGTTTTAGTTTTAGAGATACAGCGCAAAAACAGGCCCTTCAGCCCACCGAGTCTGCACCGACCAGCGATCTCCACACATTATCACTATCCTACACACACTAGGGGCAATTTACACATACCAAGCCAATTAACCTACAAACCTGTACGTCTTTGGAATGAGGGAGGAAACTGAAGATCTCGGAGAAAACCCACGCAGGTCATGGGGTGAACGTACAAACTCCATTCAGGCAGCACCCATAGTCGGGATCGAACCAGGGTCTCTGACGCTGCAAGTGCTGTAAGGCAGCAAGTCTACCGCTGCGCCACCGTGCCACCCATGCTGTTATAACAATGTTTATCGAACATTTATACAGAAAGCGAGACCAGGAGCATTTTCAAGACTACCTCACGAAAACATTGATTTAAACAAAGAGAAAGTAATATATACCCTGTAGGCAGTAGAGAGTGTTTTTTCTTTTCGTGGTAGAGGTAGCAGTATTGGTGTAAACAGACCCAGTATGTGAGCATATTCGGTTGCACAGTTTGGACGCATGTTCAAATGAGAATATGAAACATTTCCATCACAGTCATTATGAACTTCCTACATATCAGGCCTGCATCAAATGGGGCCACAGAACAGTTATATTAAAAGAACAGTGAAGCAGAATAATGGAAGAATTTCACTTGGAGCTCTTGAGCACTGTTGCCATGGAAGCAGTAGCTTGTGAGGTCCATTGGTCTATGATAGAAAATGATGAAATGTTAACTCTTTGATCTGAAACTTTAACTCTCTTTCTCCCTCCACGGAAGCTGCCTGACCTGCTGAGCTATTCCAGAATGTTCTGGGTTTTTTACACTCAAATCTTCTCGTTGCCTTTGAGACATGGAATATAGATTTTGTTTTGTGGACTTTCAAGTCACAATTCAGAATATGTGCCTCTGCGATTTTGGAAAAATAAATAAAACAGCCATGCACTTATATTTGTTCTGCATTGTTCTCTGTGAGCCACAAATACTGCAAAATTATTTATTGCCAATCTCACTGAAGTTGTCACCAGATCAGATGAAGTGATCACCGGATCACTGGATAAGATCACCAGTGATCTTAGATTGCACTGCGCTGAGCAAAAAGGCCCGTCTCCATCAAGACCGTCACTAGAACACTCTAACGTTTCAATGTAAAAACTGCTGATGAAGCTCCAACCCACAGCTGATGATGAGGTGTGGAGTGGATGTGGCACGGAGGAGATTTATGAGGAAGTAGCCAGGACTGGAGAACTGCAGCCCGACTGGAGAGAGACTGACCAAGTAACAAGTGGTTTCTCTGGACAAGAAAGACTGAGTGTTGATTTAACTGAGGTGTTAAAATAATGTATTTGTGGAGCCTGCACTGAATGATCATGAAGGGCCTGTTTCTCTTTGCAGATGTCGATGACCTGGCCGAAGGAGGGTTTCGGCCCGAAACGTTGCCCATCTCCTTCGCTCCATAGGTGCTGCTGCATTCGCTGAGTTTCTCCAGCATTTTTGTGTACCTCCCATAGATTAATGTTCAGTGGTATCAAGGGGTAGAAGGAGGTGTGTTCTGGGACTTACTGCATTGAACAGGTGGCAACAGCAGAAACCTTCATTGATAAAATCATTTGAAGAGGTGTAACCTCTAAGAGCTGTGGAGTACAGGCAATCTACACTGCTTCTGTTTTACCTTGCATGCTCTCAATGGGCTGAATGGCCTCCATCTACAGTGCAAGCCTTTATGATTTTATTATGCTATGGTCATGCTACCTCATTATCACATTTGCCTCCGCCAAATCTGGAATGCAGGTCTTAGCTCGACTGTCCCAACCAACTCAAAGGCACATTTCCCCTTTCCCTTATAGGAGAGACTTCCACACATCACCTCATGGGAGCAGTAATGCACTTCCACTTCAGTCCTGTTCTATCTGAATTATCTGCTTCACAAACTAACTGATGTCAACAAACCGGAACCAGTGTTGACTGAATCAGAGCAACGAGCAGGTACCTGCAGTCCGTCTCAATCCCAACAATCTTCCCGTGGTGCTGTGATTAGGAACTCCGATAAGAGAAAAAGGAAAGACCTGGGAAATTTGGTACATTTTAGGGAAATTAAAATGCGTCCATAAATTAAAAGCCAGGAAGAAGATCTTCCCATCTTCAGTATGATTATTCCTCTGTCCATTGTTTAAAGGATTTAACCCCTTTTGCTGGCGTTGCAGCTCCTACTCACAATCAACCCCTCACACCCTATTCACTGCTCCTTGACTCCCCCCACCTCACTCACTGACGTTCCTACCTCACTCACTGACTGTCCACTCATTGTCCCAGCCAACCCATTCACTGATACCACCCCACACTCAACCTACCACCTCTTTACCGCCCCACATCATCATCCTCACCCAATACCCCAGCTCTGCTAAAAGCTCACCTCAGCTGCTCCTTGTTCTAACCTCACTCTCCCTCCACTGATAATACTTCCTCTGCTTACTTCCCCCACATCCCAGCTCACTCTCACTGCACCCCCACCTCAATTCCTTGCAGCCCCTCTGCTTAATTCACCTTTTACTCACTGCACTGACCCTGGTCACTTTATTCACTACCCTATGCCCCAGGCCATTTGCACCTCTCTCCCTCCAGTACACTATCTCCTCACACATGAACTGGCTCTTTTTTCATGGAGTATATTTTTGCCTCCATTACCATAACCAGGCCTCCCAGCTCCTCAACATGGAAACATCCACTTTGTCCAAAACCTCAGAGCAAAGTTTCACTGTTTAGTTTCAGATTTCCAGCATTTGAAGTGTTTGGGTTATCAAATGTTGCCAGTTCTGATGTAGCTCAGCTTCTTCTCCACATATACTGCCTGACTGGCTAGTTATTTCCCAGAATGTTTCATTACTTCAGGTATCATAGGTTGCTGTGTTCTACACCTCACAGTTCGGTTTGTGGATTTTAGAGTCAGGGAATCATACTGCATGGAAATTGAGCCACTACATCCATGCTAATTAACTGGCACCCATCCATATTAATCATATTTCCCTGCACTTTGCCCGTACATCTATGTGTAAGCGATACTTCTGAAATGCTGTTGACGCAGTTGTTTCCATCACCCTCTCTGGGTACTCATACCTTTCTGGGTGAAAAAGGTCCCCATCAGATCCCCACCCTAAATCCCTTATCACTTACCCTAAATCGATATCCTCTAGTTTTATTCAATTCTGATAAGGGGGTAAGGTTTGTTACAGTCTTCCCTATTTTTACCCCTCATAATTTTAAATACTTCAATAAACTCTCAATTTCACTCCATGGGAAACAACCACAGCATCTCGAGTCTCTGCCCCCTGTTCTTCTCTGTTCTCCTTCTACATGCATCATCTCTCAACAGATTGCTTCCTATCAATAAGCCTACTGCTCCCTCCCTCTGCTGACTCCAATCAGTGCCTTCATCTTCTTTTGATTTCCAGTCCATTACTCATTTTCCTTTTCATTCTCCCCATCCTACCCTTCTTCTCTGCAACTCAAACCATGCCAGTATTCTAGAATGTTCCCAAGCCCGTCATAAGGTCAGGGAACTGAAACATTAACTTTGTTTTTCTCACCACAAACGTTGCCTGAGCTGCAGAGGACTTCCAGCAGTGGTCCTGATCGAGGGTCTTGATCCGAAGCATCGCCTCACACCTTTCACCACCACAGACGCTGCTTAATCTTCTGAGTTTTTCCAAAACTCATTTTTTTTTGTCCCCAAATTTCAGCATTTGCAGTTCTTGTCTTAATGTCGATAAATTCTTGCTACTATTTCAGGTCTCCATTTGAGTTATTTTGCTTTTCAGCCCCTTTTATAAGGTATCCGGCACCTGTTTAAATATTGGACTTTCAAACATTAAACTTAATAACATCCTTCCTGAATTTATGATAAGAATCGCCAGAGGAGAGCTGCTGTTAAAGTTTCTGTAGACTTCATTCAGAAATAATAATGGGAGCAATTATGTTCTTGTACTCCTTCTGCCGACATCCTCTCTTGAGACCACAACACATTGAAAAATACTGTTTGATTTTTACAAAGAAGTTGCAGTATAATATTACATATTTATTTAATGTAAGACACTTTCAGCATGAGCTTGCAAAAAAAAAACCTGGGTCTCAATGGTGATGGAACTTTACCTGAATTTCCAGTCATCAAAATGTTAGCAGAGGGTAGTAACTGAAAAAATAAGTTGAAATGAAAGGTTTCTTAGTATCACCAGCTGTAAAGGTGCATTCGGCAGGTTTGCTATGTTAGATGAATAATAATCAATTATGTGTAAACAGGAGGTTGAAATTATTTTTTAATCATTTCTCAGGATATGATTTCTTAATTGCCCATCCCTCATTGCCTTTGAGAAGGTGACCTGCTCTTTTGAATTAAAACATTCCTTCCAAGGAAAGCGCTCCCACATAATCCAGCCCAGAGGGCAGCACAGTGGCACTGCGGTAGAGTTGCTGCCTTACGGTGCCAGAAACACTGGTTCTATCCTGACTCTGGGTTCTGTCTGTACGGGGTTTATATGTTCCCCCTGAGACCATGTGGGTTTTCTCCGGGTGCTCTGGTTTCCTCCCACACTCCAAAGACATGCAGGTTTGTGGGTTAATTGGCTTCTGTAAGTTGTCCCTAGTGCGCAAGATAGAGCGAGTGTACGGGTGATCGTTCGTCAGTGTGAACGAGGTTGGACAGACGAGATACAGTCTGTTGCCATGCTGTATCTCTAAACTAAACTAAACTAAACTAAAGCATCATTGATATATTTCCAAGTCAGTGGCATGTAGCTTTCACAGGAACCCCCAGGCTGTGGAGTTGCCTTGACCCTGCTGTCCATGTCCTCTTGGTGGATGAGGCCATAGATTTCATATTTACTTGGGAGGCAAGAAACTGCACTGCATTTTGCAGATGGTACACACTGTGGGTAATGTAGGACGCATGTGAATATTTAGGAAACTCCTGACTCATGCCTGTAGCCTTGTGGAAAGGCTTTGGATTGTCAGGAGGTGAGTCACTCCTGCATGTTACCCAAAGTCCTTTATTGTGGCTGGAACACTTGAGTTTCTGGTCAATGTTGATGGTGGGAAGTTGTCAATGGCAAGACTGTCAAATGACAACCCCTTCTAATAATTCAGCCCCTCGCACATCTTTGTAAATCTTGGTAATGTTTTTGTAAATCTTTTTTGCTTTCTTTCCAGCTTAATGGCATCTTTCCTATAGTACAACAGTAGGGTGACCAAAACAGAACCTAATACTCCAAGTCTATTAATTACATTACATTTCGGGTACATTTCCTCTATATCATTTTTGCATCCTCCCTGATGCCCTTCATATCATCCTCTTTATAAAATGGTGACCAGAACCATGAACACTGCTCCAAATGTGATCTAATAAATTTGATGCAGGTTTAACATAACATTTTTACCTTGACATTCTGTCTCTCTGAAAATAAACCCAGCTCTTGGTTTGCTTTCTTCCGGTGACCTTGTGGTGATTTGTGAACTTGTACATTGAGATTCCTTGCACCTTTAATCCATTTAAACGACTATTTTCCAAATGAGGCGAGACCCAATGAAAAGTAATACCTCAGACTCACTTGTGCTAAGTAATTTGTCAGTTCTTTATCTATGCTTTGAGCTCATTAGTATCTTCTTGTAATTTGTTGTTGTCCTTCTCACTGCTGGCCCTGCCCCTGCTGTAAACTCAAAACACTATGATGCCATCGTAAATTTAAAAAAAATGCTTATAGTCATATTTAAACTCATGTTGACTCATATTGAGTCATATGTCATTAAAACTGATTGTTAATAATAGAAAAACAGCTCTGATTCTCAAGAGACACCATTTAACATCTCATACCTCCAAATAGTTATTCTGTCTCCCTGCCCTCTGTGACTTGAAGGCAGCTGACCATCCACTGTTACTTGATTTCACACACATTGATCTTAATGATCTTTTTAGGAACACCTTCAGGATGATGCGTGATGAACAATTTTTTAATACATTTTTAGGATCTTTGCACTTATTGCCCACACTTCATTGCTCTCAAAAATATAGTGACGAGATTTAGCTTAAAACTGGCGAAGGTGCTCGCACAGTGTTGTCGAGGATGGAGTTCTAGCATTCAAGACAGTGGCGGTGAAGGAACAAGGAAAACACTTCCAAGTCAGAAGTGTGTATGATCTGGAGGGGAACTTTCAAGTGCTGGTGTTCTGAGTACCGGCTGCTTTTGTCCATTTTAGATAGAGCCCCTCTCCCCCAGGTATTTGTGGGAAGGGGCTTCTGCTAAAATGGCCGGGAAAGTAGCTGCATTGCTTTTTGTAGACAGTTTAAGTGAAAGGAATGAACGTTTAGTGTGGTTGATGAGGTGTCAATGAAATGGGCTGTTTGATCATGGATGGTGTTGAGCTTTTTGAGAATTGTTGGTGCTGTGGTCATCCAAACAAATAGAAAACAATCCATCAAATTCTTACCTTGTGTCTCTCTAGCCACAGGCAAGGTCCAGGAGTGTGGGGGAGTAGCCAATCTTGTGCCTTTGTTTAACAAGGGATGCAGAGATAATCCAAGAAATTTAGACCAACAAGCCTCACTGACAGTTGTGGTGAAGATATTGGAGAGGATGTTTAGAGATAGGATTTACTGTACATTTGGAAGGGCATGGGCTATTTCGAGCCTGTCGACCTGCCGTTCTCCATGGCAGGTAATGCTGGTCTTTATAGTGGCCAATTATCCTACCATTCCTTCTATATTGTAAGAAACAAAAGTGGCCAGACAAACGGCTTCTGCCATTTAAGATTCAGGCAAATAAGAATATATTATGAAGGTTACCACTAAATGTTTCCATTCTCTGTAATACTCCATAGTCCCATTTAACTCAATCTTGATGGCCTCCTCCCCAAACAACAACCACCAGCCTAGCCTCCAACCAGTACTAAAAAAGTAGACAGACCTTTACTAAATTCAGAGCTTTTGAGTGTGCCAGACACATAAATTAGATTTGACTTGCCTCGGTCACTGCTGCCTTAAACGCCGTGTATATGAAGCAAGAGAACCCATTTGTCGGAGAAGTCTTTCTGTGATTACCACGGCATAATATCCTTGTTAGTCCAGTGATAACAACTTCCCTATGACTCATGCATGAGTGGTTTATATAATAACAAGCTTTATTACTTTCACTACTAATTTATAATAAATGACAAGATGACATGCAACCTAGTTTCCAGATTCTTTCTAAGCAGCCTCTATTCCAACAGATGCCGAAATATTTATTTGTATGATCCAACTCTGCCTCCCCTCCCCAAAAAAATATGCCAGTGAGTTAGGGAGGCTGTTGTACCACTTCTCACGCCTGCTACCTTTAGACCACTGATAGGTAGCAGCATTTCCTACAATGCTATCGGAGCCTATTTAACCTCCGAACCTCACAGTTTCCTCGGGATGCGAGCAGTGGGAGGATGTCGGGTGGAGCTGTGATTCCAGTTTAGAGATACAGTGCAAAAACAGACCCTTAGGCACATTGAGACCGTGCTGAGCGGCGATCCCCATATACTAACACTGTCCTACACACTAGGGACAATTTACAGATGCCAAATTAATCTACAAACATGCACCTCTTTGGAGTGTGGGAGGAAACTGGAGCACCCAGGGAAAACCCACATGGCCACGGGAGAACATACAAACATTCATATAGACAGCACCCTGTGATCAGGATCGAACCCGGGTCTCTGGCGTTGTAAGGCAGCAACTCCACCACTGCACCACCGTGCATGTTGTTGGGACCGCAGGCAGTGCAGCACCTTCAGGAAAATGGAAAACACTTTCTGCCTATGTCTGTACACAACCTTCTTACCCCTAGAACTTGCTCCAGATTATAGATCTGAAACTCAAATACCATAGAGAGAGGTCGGACGATGAAATATTTTGCCATAGTATTCTGAAGAACAGTTCTTTGGTCAGGTCATAGAGTCAGAGAATTTTACAGAATAGAAACAGGCCCTTCAGCCCACTGCCTCTTTGCTGACCATCATGTACATCTATACTGACACCATTTACCTGCATTAATTCCCTATCCTTCCATGTATTGCTCATTTAAGCACCTGTCCAGATGCCTCTTAGCCTCTACCATCTCCCTTGGCAGCTCATTCCAGATTATTTTCTTTTCCTTTACAGGAAAATAAATTACCTTTCATATCTCCTTTAAACGTCCTTCCTTTCACCTTAAACGTATGCCCTCTAGTTTTAGACACTTCTACTATGGGAAACAGACTGCGGCTAATTACCTCTGCTAACTTTATATACCTCCAGACATGACACCTCTCAGTCTCTCCTTCACTCCGGAGTGAAGAGACCAGGTCTATCCAATTCAAAGATAGATAGATAGATAGATAGATAGATAGATAGATAGATAGATAGATAGATAGATAGATAGATAGATAGATAGATAGATAGATAGATAGATAGATAGCCTTTTATTGTCATTCAGACCGAAGTCTGAACGAAATTGCAGCAGTCATACATATAATACCATACAATAAAACAACAATAAACACACATTAACATCCACCACAGTCAGTCCACCCAGCATCTCCTCACTGTGATGGAGGCAAAAGTCTTAGGTCGCAGTCTCTTCCCTCCTCTTCTCCCTCTGCGCTGGGGCGATACCCCCCCCCCCCCCCCCCGGGCGATGTTAAGAACAGTCCCGCGGCTCAAACACCGCGGCCCGGGGTGGTTGAAGCTGCCGCCCACCAGTCCTGTAGAAGCAGCTGCTGGCCCGCGGCCGAACCCCGGACTCGGGCCACCGCCGCCAGAACACCGTCCCAGCCACCCTCACGTGAGTACTGTGCCGTCTTCAGCCTCGGGCTGGGCCGCCCCGACTTGGGCGCCGAACCTCCCTCGGGCTGCCAGCGCCGCACCTTCCCGAGCTCGGCTGCTCCGACGGGAGCCTCATTCCACCCTCGGGCTGGCCGTCCTCACGGGAGCGTCCCAGTCTCTTCCAGCCCTGAGTCGGACCATCCTCACGGGGCGAGCTCAGGGCGAGTCCTGACGGTGCTCTGCCTCCGGAGCCTCGAGGTCGTCAGCTCCATTAGGCCTCAGCGCAGACGGAGGCAGAGAAGGGGAATACGACAAAAAGGTCGTATTCCCCTGCAGGGAGAGACTGCAAACCCCGTTTCAACCCCCCCTCCCACAAAAACACAAGCTAAAACCAAAAAAACTAGACTAACCAAACAAAATAAACAACATAAAAAACACAAAGACAACGGGACCGCCGGTAAGCCGCTGCAGCCAGAGCCGTGCCACCACTATTGACCGGGCTGATGGATAACTCCCCACTGCCACAGAGCTGTCTAATTGCCACTGCATATCACCTCCATTCCCAGCCATCTGAAAGCTAGTTTCAGTCAAAGCATAATGGAACGGGGGACTACAATCTCTCAGCCAACCTCTGGAATAGGTCGGAAACTCATCACTAATGTCTTGGCCTACCAGCCCATTAACGTGGGCACAACCACCTTTCCTGTGAGTATTGTTACAGGAATCCATCCCAACCCAACCATGCCTTGACTGCTCAAGTTTAATTGAGCCATAAGAGACCGCAGTTGCTGGGATCTGAAGTATTGATCCAAAATCCTCCGTGTTCTCCAGAGATGCTGCTTGACTCACCAAGTTTATTTTTGTAAACCAGCATCTGCAGTTCCTTATCTCTACACCTCATCCTCGAACCCTGCTACATGTGCTTTAAACTCTCCTTGCCTCCACATTCACCTGCGCATATAAATACATCTCCAGTGACCTGGGTTGAGTCCTGAGCTCTGGCACTGCAGTTTACACTTTCTCCCTGCCAACATGTAGCACCCTTGGGTGCTCTGGTTTCTCCCCACGTCCCGACGATGTGCTGGTTGGTAGGCTAACTTGCTGCTTGAAATTACCCATTTTGGTCAGAGTTCTTTAAGTCTGGCATCGACAAAACCACAATCTGCATGAACTACCTGCAAACTAAACAACAGAAGCCCCAGGTCTGAATAAACTGAACGAGGTTCTGATTCCTCAGGGAAGTAGGACTGGAAATCACCTTAGAAATGTTAGTCCCCTTACACACACCCACATACTCAGCACGTCTGTCCCCCAAACCGTAGAGGTGGTGAGTGAATGGTAGCTGTTGTAATTGCAGCAGCAGGAGCCTGTGGCTTGATCAGACGGAGAGTGGACTTACAAAATTTCATAAAGTCATTCAGGTTTTGACATATGCTGCCAAGTGCATCTTTTCTCTGACAAGCCTTGTCATTTAATCCTCTATGACTGGGCTGCCAGTTTGCCCATGGACGCATTCAATGCTGTTCAGTATGAAGCAGCAGGGCCACCTGGCAGGTGCTGGCTGGTTCTGCCAGCTCTCTCCATGTCCTTGTTATACAGCATGTATTTCATGCATGGACTACCACCTGGTGGTCAGGAGGAGAAGTGGCAAAGTTGATGCTGGATGTCTCACTGTTGTCCCACTCAATGTATCTGTGACGTTGATCAATGCGTGCTTCAGGCTGATTGTTGCAGGTGGATTTGAAGGTCAGACTTGTCAAACTGGAATAAAAGTGAGACTGTGCAGTTTGTCTTGTGTCGAGAGAAGGGCCGAATGGCCTACTCCTGCACCCTATTGTCCATTTTGTTACTGATGTCACTGCAATTCCCAGCAACATGGCAATAAACCACCTAGAAGTGGCACCTTCTTATGACTGGGGGTATTGTTTGCATTTGCTGTATCATTATTTTGGACCATAAGATGCCAATTAACCAGATACCAAGAACCTTTGGCCAGTAATGCACCACAAACTCTCAAATTACTATTTAAGACTATTGCAGATTTTTATAAAATCAATTCTCATCTAATCTTGGGGTCTTGAATACCGTTTTAAGATCTGATGTTGAACAAGGTGGAACTAAGCCACCATTTGCACAGTAAGATCAATTAAGTTTGTGCTCATTGAGCCTGCAGATCCTAGACATGCTATCTGTTCTTCGCACTAAAGCTTCTTTAGTGGCGCTTTTAGAAGATTTCCAAATTTAACCCATGTTGGCAGAATTTGCCCGTAAAGGTGAAAAGGGTTTGATCCATAAACCAGGTGTCCTGTAACTGCTTTGTGCACCTGAGCAGGAGAGGTTCCTCTCACCACTAGTTCACCTACTCTGCTGAAAGCCAACTCTAGGAAATACTCTGGTTATTATCTTACAAGGCTTATTTGAGAGACACAAGGAACTGCAGATGCTGGAATATGGAACAAAACACTAAATACTGGAGGAACTCAGCAGTCATGCAGCATCTGTGGAGAGAACAGACAGGTGATGTTTTTCATATTCTTCAGACTGGATTATTTAAACCCAGCAAAATCTAATCAAAAATATCATACAATGCCTTTTTATTTTCCAGACTGTAACATTATTCCAATTTATATCCTAACTTCAATTCGATGATAGCTGTCCTTAGCTTAGGTATTTTTTTTAAATAACATGACACTAACTATTTTCTCATCTCTCTAAGACTCCTGGCACAGATATTCCTGAGCTAGGTGGAGTTGCTCATCAGGCTTCCCCTGTTGATGCACTGTCCTCTCAGCAAAGTTGCATTTTGTTTGATGCACGGTGGAATTGGTTTGACTGCAGAAAATAAATGAATTCTGTCTCCTCCATGAAAAATTCAAGAAGAAAAAGCTGAATTAATCAATTAGATATTTTGCTTTAAGATAATAAGTGACTGATTAATCCAAATTATTTCTCCTAAAACATTTTTTGGCCTTGTTACTCTGTCTTGTTGCTGATATTAATGGATCTATTAAATGTAAGCAATCATATTAGGGGGTGGCTCAATGACACAGAAACTAGAGTCGCTGCTTCAGCACAAGTGTCTGGATTCAAACCAAACTGTTAGTGCGGAGTTTGTGTGTTCTTTCCGTGGGTTTCCTTTTCTCAAAAAATGTGTAGGTTGGCAGGTTAATTGAGGTCAACACAGTAATTTCTTGCTCGTCATTGCTGATCACATTCATAATTTCGGATTCAATTCTGTGCGGCTCAGCTGGCGGAGCTGCTCCAGATCATTTTCAACCTGAGCCTCCAGTCAGGGAGGGTACCAGGTCTATGGAAAACATCATGTCTCGTGCCGGTCCCCAAAGCAGGGCGGCCGACTGAGATCAACGACTACAGACCGGTGGCCCTCACATCCCACATCATGAAAACAATGGAGCGGCTACTCATTCGTCTCCTGAGACCACAAGTCCAGCACGCACTCGACCCACTACAGTTTGCATACCAGGAGAACACTGGGGTGGATGACGCAGTCCTCCACATGCTGCACCGCATCTACTCCTTTTTGGACAAACCCGGTGGCTATGTGAGGATTATGTTCTTCGACTTCTCAAGTGCGTTCAACACCATCCAACCCCTGATTCTGAATGACAAACTTAAGAAGATGGGGGTGGATTCCACATTTATCTCCTGGATAGACGACTACCTGACGGGTCGACCACAGTTTGACAAGCTGGGGGACAGTGTCTCTGGCACAGTGGTGTGCAATGTTGGAGCCCCACAGGGAACGGTTCTGGCCCCGTTCCTCTTCACCCTGTATACAGCAGACTTTAACTATAAGTCTGACACATGCCACGTACAGAAATATTCAGATGATACAGCGATTGTGGCATGTGTAAGGAACGGGCAGGAGGAGGAATACAGGAACTTGATCAGTTCCTTTTGTGCCTGGAGTGAAGAGAACTGTCTCATCCTGAACACAACTAAGACTAAAGAGATAGTGGTTAACTTTGGCAGGTCCAAGCTCCCCCTTCAACCGGTCAACGCTGCCGGGGCTGACATTGAGGTCGTGCAGACATATAAATACCTTGGAGTGAACCTTGATAACAAACTGGACTGGCCTGTCAACTCTGACTCCCTCTACAAAAAAGGCCAGAGCAGACTCTTTTTCCTCAGAAGGCTCAAATCCTTCAATGTGTGTAATGACATGCTGCACATGTTTTACAACACTGTGGTTGCAAGTGTTATTTTCTACGTTGTTGTCTGCTGGGGCAACAGCATTAGTGCAAAAAACAACAAGAAGCTGGTCAAACTGGTTAAACGAGCTAGCTCAGTGCTGGAGGGGAGAGTGGACTCTGGGATGGATGTGCTTGAGAGGCGTATGAGGCACAAGGTGCAGGTCATCCTGAAAAACCCCAGGCATCCCCTCCATGTAATTCTGGAGAGTCAAAAGAGCACTCGGAACAACAACCGGCTCCTCTCCCTGCCCTGTAGAACGGAGCGGTTCAGGAGACCCTTCACCCCTGCAGCCATTAGATTTTATAATTCGGACTGCTAGGCTGTAGGGGGATGAATTCTTGCAATTTTTAATTTTTAATTGTTAATTATTGGTCTTTTTAAGTATTTGTTGCTCTCAGGTAGTGTCCACAGCGTATTCCATGCATTTTCTGTCTGCGTTCGTTTTGAATCTGTGGGTTTGTTGGTTGGGGGCTTCTGGACATCTGAATTTCCCTGAGGGGATCAATAAAGTATTTATTATTATTATTATTATTATTATTATTATTATTATTATTATTAAAATCTAAACTTGTATCTCAAGGTCAAAAGTCCAGGCTTTTAATCACAATTCTCCGCTCCATAAAGAGAGGATTGGTAGCTACTTATAAACTAGCGCAGACTGGTCCTGATGTCTAATTATCTCACAGGAAGGCCACAAGACTGCGGCAACATATTGGGAACTCCACTGAGGTTGGAAATTAAGTTGCAATCTTCAACATTGAGTGCTAATGACAGGCCTGAAGTCACTAGATACTTTTCTTATTTTTAATATATTTCATTTTGGGGGGAAATGTGGGCATTTTTGATGTCAGCATTTATTGCATGTTCCCTAATCCTCCACGAGAAGGTGATAAAGTGACACATTGTTGAACCACGAGTGAAGATTCTCCAACAGTGCTGTTGGGGAGGTCCAGGAATGAGCTTCAAGCCATGACAAAGGATATATTTTTGAATCAGCATGGTTTGTGACTCAGAGGGAAACCCAGTATGCTTGCCAAGTCACATACCTTTGTCTGTCTAGATGGTAGTAGATGCAGGTGAAAGAGAAGTGGTCAGGGTAGCTGGGTTGAACAACTGCATTAGAATTTCTAGGCAGAATACAGCATAACCAATGTGTGACAGAGGAGATAAAGTGGTCTGCTTCATTTTCATGGTGTTAAGCACTGAATGTCATTGGAGCTGCATTCATCTTTGTCTCAAAATACTGAAAAGACTTTAGGGTATCAGGCGGTGAATCACTAACTACAGGATATCAAGTTTCTCACCTGCTTTTGCATCCATTATATTTATTTGGCTGGTCCAGATGAGCTTCTTTTCAGTGGTGAACCTCCAGCTGTTGATGTGGGGAACTCACCAAAGGCAATACCATTTAATATGGTTGTTAGACCTGTTATTGGGTAGGGTATCATTGCATGGCACCTTTGTAATGTGAATATTACTTGTTGCATCTGCCCAAGCCTGATTGCTGTCCACATCTTGCTGCATGCAAGCTTCACATGCTGAAGAATTGTGAATGGAATTGAACACTATGCATTGCCCTGAGGATGTTCTGGGCTGGGATGGTTGACCTCCAACCATGACAGACATCTTCCTTTGTGCCATATATGGCTCCAACCATTGACTTCAGTTTTACCGTGGCTCCTTGATGCTACATTTGGTCAAATACTGTCTTGTTGTCAAGGGCAGTCACCTTTATCTCACCTCTGGAATTCAGCTTGTTGATCCATGTTTGGAACAAAATTGTAATTGTGTCTGGACCTCAGTGGTCTGATAGAATGAAAATTATGCATCACTGATCTGGCTATTGGAGACGAGTGCTGCTTGTTCAATTCCACCACCTTGCTGATGATTGAATGTAGACTGTAGATTGGAGAGTGTCGGTTGGGCAGTAATCAGATGGATTAGATTTTTCCTACTTATTGGAACTGGGCAATTCTCCACATGTCATGTTTATCCCTAAGTGTTGGTTCACTCACAACTCAGTCTGCCTGCTATGATCATCATGGAGTGATAGAGCATGGAAACAGGCCCTTCGGCCCAACTCGTTCAATGCAGACCAAGATGCCCCATCTAAGCTAGACCCATTTGCTTGTGTTTGGCCCACATCCTTCTAAACCTTTCCTATCCTCGTACCTGTCCAAGTGTCTTTTAAATGGTGTTAGAGTATCTGCCACAACAACCTGCGCTAGCAGCTCGTCCCATATATCCACCACGCTCTGAGTGAAAATGTTGTCCCTCGGTTTCATATTAAATCCTGTCCCCCACACCTTTAACATATGTCCTCTTGCTTTTTATTCTCTACACTGGGTAGGAGCATGAGTATGCTGATTGATGGTGATGCTAGTAAGTCACTCCCCATGATGAACATGCAAATCCTCCAACAAAGTACATTCTGTGCCCTTGCACTTATGATGAGACAACATTTTTAATTAAGGGAGAGATAATTAGGTGAAAACATTGATGAGACGTCTCATAGTATAAATAAGTAGGAACAAACAAATAAAATGAAATGTTTCCATCAAAACAGTTCAGAACATTTTCATGTTTCTTTTATTTGGTGTAATTTTGAAATATAACAAACAAAAGCACAGAGCATACAAAATACATAATCATACAGCAAGAGTTACTGCATTGTCAATGTAAGTCAAGTTGATTTCTGGAAGCTCCCAGCTGCTAATGTTTCCTATGGCAGAACGTTTGAATGTAGCAGCTGGGATGGAAAATGCTCATGAAAAGAAACTTAAAGAACAGCACTGTGGCAATAATGAAGCCACAGGATTATTAACAATGGTCAAGTGTTGCAGTGATTTGAGAACTGCACGTTGAATAAACTATATATCAAAGCAGGATCTGTATTCGGAACATTGTTTTAAGCTGCAGTTCTGGTGTTCATTTGACTTCTCTCGACTTCTCTGCAGCAGGAGCAGTCTCTGCCCTATTGTCTTTCCCTGTAACTCTGCGATATTGAGCTTGATTTTAATGCTGCAAGATGCTTCTGGCTGATCAGTTACCTCAACATAAAGCAGAGGGCACACATATCCCTTGAACCAATCCAATTGGTGAGTTATACAATTAAATTAAATCAAAGTTCAAGTCGATCACTGTCAAAGCCTAGGTTTACCACTTGGATATATGTCGATTTTTGTTTCCTGTCACAGGATCTTTCAATCTTACACACACACACAATTTATTTGCACCACGAGTGACCCATCCTACTGTTTTCTCCTCACTGTTCCTATTATTCAAAAATACGAATTTTCGAGCAATAATCCGATTCTGGTCTATGTAACAGAGCTGCCATCTGCCTTACTGGTGGCAACTGCAGCACCAGTCTGGGATTGTCAGATTGTACAAGGCTTGCAGTCTTGTTTGGAAGTTTCAATTAATCCCCCACTCATCTTTTATGAATAGGCAAGGGACATTTGCACAATGGACGTCAATCTAAATAAAGAAATAGATCTTAGTTTGAGTTCTGATATTAAGGAAGTGATGAGATAAAAGGTTAGTACAGGAAAATGACAATTGGGTAAAATATCAGTCTTGATCTTGTTGAATGGTGTAGCAAGCAAGAGGGAATTAATGGCCTACTCCTCCTTCTAGTTCTTATGTTCTTCCGCTCTCTGCTGGCCTAACTGGTGGTAACTAACTGAGCAATCATAGATCTTATCTTGAATCCACACCAATCACAAAGCTTTAATAGTATATTTTAATTCATGTGGAACAAGGCTGTTACTGTGGCTTGCATTTGCTAACATATAATAACAGCAACTGTATTTGGAAAGTTAGCATTGGTTATAACAACTTTAAAATCATCAGTTTTAAAACATTATGAGGCTAAAGTGTTAAAGAAATGCAAGTCACTTCTTACTCCATCCAGTAAATGAAACATCTCATGTCCTGCAACTCAAACAATCTGAAAAAGGATCACAGTCCGTACGGAGCAATTAAAAATACAAGCTAAACTCAGTGACTATCGTTGTTATTTGGTCAAATATTTCATTATTTTCCCTATGCTCCCACAATTAAGGCCTCATTTACATTCTCCATGCTACTTTTCCACAAATGTCATTTGTGAGGAGCTAAAGCACACAAACTGTGTCTTGTGAACCCAAGCAGCAACAAAATTAGTCTTGCTAATTCCCATGAAAGTAGGGGTTACTGTGACTTTTTCTACCACATTCACACTTAGGCAGCAGGCTGCTCTACTTCTGACCTAGCATGCAAAGTCACATTAATAACTGTGTTCTTATTGCTCATGTTTTATTGTGTCTCTGGATAATCAGGATTAAAGAAAGAGAATGACAAGGTACAAGAGGTGTCCGGATGCTATTCCACTTTCTTTCATGGCTACTGTATCTATCTTGGATATATACACACTAATCAATAAATATTACAATGACTAACAAAGAATCCACACCCATGAGAAAAGGTATTTAACACATGCACAAAAGTAGTGCTCTAGTCCATCAGATAAATATTTAACCTTCTAATTTAGTATGATTACCACTCAATTGCTTTTTACCAAGGCAGCGTTAGATTTGTCTATAAAACACATATTATTTCACAGTTTATCAATAACCAAATGCCCAACCAGTCATTCAAACTTAAGGCCTGAAACATCATTTGTTTCTTAAAATACCTGGATATCTTCCATCCTACATCCTGTCACACAACCTGACCATTTATCTTCCTAGAACCCCATGGCATTGTGGGTTAAGGTTGCTACCTTACAGTGCCAGTGACCCGGATTTGATCCTGACCACAGGTGCTGTCTGTACGGAGATTGGACGTTCTCCCTGTGACTGCATGGGTTTTTTCCAGGTGCTCTGGTTTTCTCCCACATTCCAAAGACATGCAGGTTAATTGGCTTCTGTAAATTGTCCCTAGTGTGTATGGGTGATCATTGGTCGGTGCGGACATGGTGGTGCTGAAGGGCCTATTTACACATTGTATCTCTAAACTAAACTAAACTAAACTACAAAATCTATTAATCTCCAAAGATGGCCTGCAATCCAGGTACATTGAGCATCTCTTCAAGCCAGATTATCCCTTGTAATTTTTGCCATCTTTAATGAGAGATCCTATCACCAGACACATCTTCCCTCTCCTATCGTCATCCCAAAGGGAATGTGAAATGAGGGCATTTGGAGAAAAGGAAAGCAATGTCCTTTTGTGATTCATTGATCCGTTTATAAGAACACAAGGAGATAGGAGCAGGAGTAGGCCACAAGCCCCATCAAGCCTGCCTTGCCATCCAATATGATCATGGCCTGGTCCATGCTGATCCCAACTTAGTTTCTGTGCCAGTTCCCCAAGACCTACAGTATTCCAGGAGCAGCCTCACCATCATCCTGTATAACTGTGCCATAACCTCCCTATTCTTAAACACTACTCCTTTGCAATGCCGTTTGCCTTATTAACTACTTGCACCTGTCTGCTAACTTTCTGTGATTCATGCACCAGGACATCTAAGTCCCTCTGAACTTCATTCATGGGCTGTCTCTCACCAATGAGATAATAATCCACCTTTTGATTCCACTTAGATGGCCTCACGCTCATCCACATTAAACTCCATTTACCAGGTTTTCGCCGTCACTCAATCTATCTATGTTCCATCACAACATGCCTTGCCATCTATTTCCGTATCATCAGCAAACTTTATAACCTTACAGTAAATGGCCAAAAACAGATGTCAAACTAACGCTGTAGTTCCCTGCTTCTGCTTTCCTCTCATTTTGAACATGGAAGTTACATTCACTGTTTTCCAATCTCTAGAATTTTAATAAATTTTGACAAATTTCAAACATTGTATCCACCATCTCAAAGGTAGACACAAAATGTTGGAGTAACTCAGCGGGACAGGCAGCATCTCTGGAGAGAAGGAATGGGTGACGTTTCGGGTTGAGACCCTTCTTCAGATATTCACCAGCTCTGCAGCTCCATTTAAACTTCTTGGGTGCATTGGGTACTAGATTTATCTGCCTCGAGCCCACTGCATTTCTCTAATACTTTATCTCTTGTCATTTGGAAACTTACAAGTAGATCCCTGTTATTTGAAAGAAGCCCATCTGTTATGTGAGGGATATTTGCAGTGTCCTCCACAGTGCAGACTGATGCAAGAAAGAGATGTAACATATCTTTGTTTTCTATTATAATTCACCAGCCTCATTCTCTCGAGGTCCCACACCTCTCTTCAGCTTCCTTCTTCCGATTTATATATTCATAGAAACTCTTATTGTTTGGTTTGATATTATCTGAAAGTTTTCTCTCAAAATCAGTTTTTCTCTTTCGTATCAGCTTTTTAATTTTTGGGTTTAATTGCTGGATCCTGAAAAATTCCCAGGACTTCTCTCTGGCCTTCCACTCGCCATTGCATGCCCTACTTTTCAATGTAATATTTTCCTTGACTTCCTTTCTAACCACAGATTGTGCCTCTTTCTCATAGAATCCTTTTTAATTAGAATCAATTCCTGTTCATTGTTATGGACTGAATATATGTCATTATTCGTCTACTGGCCTGTTTCTTAGCTTATTTCTCAGTTCATCACCACCCTCATGCCATTTTAACTGCCCTTATTGAGCCCTTATTGGCGCCTCCGTTTGGGGTGTTAGAGTTAGGGTTAGGGTATGGGTTAGGGTTAGGGTTAGGGTTAGGGTGCCACAGCGGTGGGCCAGTGGAAACCAATTTCCAAACTTGTTAACATAAAGCTGATCTCACTTGCAATATCCTTGGCATAGGAACTTGTTGCAGAGGGTGATGAATCTCTGGAATTCACCATCCCGGAGTATTGTGATGCATGGAATACTTTTATTTATCTGGAGGTATTTACAGAAGTTAGGGTTAGGGTTAAGGTTCTGATGAGTACAGATATTATAAACGGAGGTGCCGACCCGAAATACCCGACCCGAAGACAATGGTTTTGGCTCTGTGGACGTCACGGTCAAACTGCATATGGAACACTATCACCTTGTGGTCACTACCTGCAAGGGGATCTTAAACCACAAGATCTCTTATTAATCCTTCCTCACTAATCATGACCAAATCTAATATATCCTGTTCTAGGATAGGATCCATAACATACAGTTCTAAGAAGTAATCCATAACACGCTCCACATATTCTTCTTCTCTGATATCCTTGGCAGTTTGGCCCAATCAATAGAGATTAAAATCTCCCATGCCGATTGCAGTTTTATTCAAATGTGCCCAAGATATTTTCATTTTTATGCTCCGCCCAATCAAAAGGTCACATTTTGGGGCCATTCACTAAACCCACCCATATCTTCTTCCCCCTGCCATTCATAATTTCAACTGAAACTGATTCCACATCATTATCCACTGCCTCGACATCATGACTCAATACCACTTGGATACTTTCCTTGATTAACAATACTCATCCACTTCCTCTCTCTCTCTCTTGGCTTGCACTTTTGGAACAGTGCATTACCAATTTCCAAGTCCACTTGCACAGCTAATCAAGAGCCTGCTGCATTTTTTGATAACCAACTTTAGATAACCAGTTGTTGCAGTGTTTACTGAAATTGCAGTTTAATGATTGTTGCAGGGTCTACTGGAAGTTGCAGAGCTGAATGGAAGTTTCCCAGCATTTGAGAAAACAGAATCAAAAGTAACAGATGGCATCAGAAGTCAAGCTCTTTCTATCACCCCTTGTGGAACAGACCAGGGCCAGAGGTGCTGACTCATTTTGGGGTAATAACCTACAGGCACCAGCTGAAGTCGGGCAGTTACATTCAATGGACCTAGTTACTCCTCTTCAATGGGCTGGAGCAGTGAGTATAGCAGGTACACAACCCGATCTTCACTCCCTTACATCCAACAGGACAATGATGGGAACTCTTTCACACTTTTACATTAGTTACAGGTCATTAAAGGATCTGAGATCTGTTTGGTGATTATCTCCATCCATAGCCATTGGTGCATCTTTCAGATGAATGAGCTAAAAGCAATATTAAAATGTTTGAATGCAATATTAGCCATTTTTAACTGACACTCCCTCCTCCAATGCTATGAATTCTCCCAACTCTGGTGGTTAAGGTACGTTTCATGTCATCTTGCTGTTTGATGCGTGCAATTGGTTTTACGATGCAGCATTGGAGGGAAAGGTCTCAACCAATAGCAAAAATCAAAACACTCACCAAGTCAGGTAGCATCTGAAGGAAAAGAAGCACGGTTAATGCTTTTGTTCGAAGATTCTTATCTTCTCTTCCATCTGAAACACTAACTGCTTCTCTCCGTACAGCTGCTGCCTGAGTCAGAGAGTTTCTAGCACTTTCTTTTTTTTAGTTCAGATTTCCAACATTTGCTGTTTATGATTTTCAACAATACCTGAAGCTTGCTGCAAAACAAGCTGTTCATTAACTCAGGAATACAGCAACAGGAAGCACTCACTTAGACTGTAGTCAGTCTGTGTCGTACCCCAGAGGTACACAAAATGCTGGAGTAACTCAGGCAGCATAAGTACCCCCATCTAATCTATAATAATCTTGGCCTTGTCAATAAAGCAATCCATCCCAGTTTTGAAATGTTGAATTAATTGAGCGATATGTGGAAGAGAGTTCCTGATTTCCTGAATTACTCTACCATTTTTTTCTCCCAGAGTTAGAGCTAACTTCATTCTCAAATTAAAAAGGTGTGTCAAGGGCTATGCCTTTGACCCATCCCCTTCTGAAAGCTCATATGGGCTCTCAGTTGCTTTTTCCATATGGGCTTCCCTCAATAGCACAAGCCTTGTTGGGGAGGCAAATGGTTACTTTTCATAATTTGGGAATTAAATCTGTGACAGGAGATAGTAATTAAAATATATAAAGTGCACATTATATGGGAATTTTGGTTTGGTAGTTCTGAGCTATTTACACATTTATAGATTTACATATATTCAGCGTGCCCCCTTTCCAACAACTAGGGGCGGGCACTTGTTGTGAGATTGTTCATAGGGAGCACATCACACTCGCATCTTCCCTGTGGTCGCAGTTGTGGACATCCCAGCCGATGTGTGAGCAGTGGGTGAGCAAACTCTCGTTTCCACTGCATTTTAAATTGTCGAGGTGAATGATGCCAGTGCCCTGCCCGAAATACGCCTCCACCTTAGCGGCCAGAGGGTTGCCACAGCCTAGCTGCCTACAGACCACTCTAGCAGCCCTTATGTCCCAGGCGTCATCGCACACTGTCCCCCACTGCGATGTCAGGAAGATCTCCACTCGGCCTTCACAGCGGTTCCGTCCATCCACAAGTCGGATCTGCGACTCTGAAGGGCAACGGAAAAAAGAATCAAGCCTAATGATACCAAGAGATAATCCGGTACCTTAACTGGAGACAGGCCAAACATTTGCCAGGATAGTTATAGCTAGCTAAATCTGCACACCATCTGATGATAGGAGTATCTGTCTTTAATTGTAATTGGCATAAAATGCAGAACCGTTTGCACTAGCTTTGCAGAAGCCAATCAATAACCTCCATAAATATCAAAGTTGGTGCATTTGTGCAGTAAATAGGACTTCAACTTTGAGATGAAGGGGTTGGGGGAAAACATGCTGCTGCAGCAAATCCAGGCCTCATTAATATATTGATATTTTGCTACATCCAAAAGAAAATTGGATAATGCACTCATTGTTCTCATTTAACAGTTTGCTGTTCTCCAAGAGCAAAGAGATAGATGCTACACATCAGCAGTTAGGAGTATTCCAGGACAGAGAGATTATGCTTGTCAGCAGCGCACTCCTCTGCAAAAACAGAGACTTGACATTCAGAATCAGGTTGTGCTCCCATGGAAGCAGAAATGCGCTGCTCAGGATCTCACACTTCTCCCCCAGGAGCTCTGAGATATGCCCTGATTTAGGACACTTCTCCATCACGAACAGACACTGCTCAGGCTGAGCTGAGTTAGAGGAGAATGAAGGAAGTGAGAGCTAGTCAACTACCTCTGCAAATCGTCTGGTGATCGACACACTGGCACTGTGGGCTGTGTCTCAGCAGATTAGGGGACAAATTTACTGTTAACCTTTAATATTCCACCACTCACCCATAGCCCCCAATTGCGCAGGCGTGGCTCATTTCCCCTCATCCTCCAGCACTCCCTCCCCCTCCTCTTCACCCTCCCTCTTCTTTCCCCTCTCCTCCTCCCCTTCCCCACTTCCTTTCCCCTGCCATCAGTCACTCCCTCCCTCCTTCCATAACCCCTCTCCCCTCCCTACCCCCTCCTCTCCCTCTATCTGTTTAAATAACATTAAACAACAATCTGCTCCTCGTCCCCTCCCGCACTCCCTCCCTCTCCTTACAACAATGTTACAAATCTCTCATTGCACTGGCAGTCCTGCCGTTGTTAACATTGTAACAGTGGAGCAGTGCTGCTGGGCAATTTATGTAAATGAGATCCCATAGCTGTAACTGCCACTGCAACTTCAAGTCATTTTTCTCAAAGTGGGTTTTGTAAAGTTGAAAAGTGAATAACCTGTAAAATATAACATCAATCTGAACAAAACGTGATACACCAGACCACAGGACAATTGTGAGTAAGGTGGTCCAACAATTGTAGTGCTATCGTGTACCATTTTGGCGTGGAGCTTAGTTTCTTTGGGGTCTTGCTTCTTCTTTTCCAAATCCTTAAAATGCCTGGAGGTTCTCAACTATTTTTCATCAGTATAGTTCACAACCTTTGGTTAGTTATACCCACTGTCCAAAGATTTATGTAGCTGCTCAACGATCTCTTTATCTGGAGCAAACATGCTATCCTGGAATCATGTTTGCAACTACAGAAACATCAGTCTGTCACATTGCCAACTCTCAAGTCCTCTCTGACTTTTGTTCCCTTGACCTTCCCCCTCCCCACCCACCATTTGTCCAGAGGTGGTGCTGTGGCCTTGGGCTGGCTCAGAGAACAGCCAAAGCCCCCTTCACCAAAGGTATTCAGAACCAAATGCTGGTTACAGACCATGATTCTCCGGGGAGTTCCAGCCCTACCGGTCTGCTTTCTATTTCCTTGACCCAGTCTCACCCAGATTACACTTCTTTGTGCGGTCACCTCCTGAAATGTTCTATCTATGAAGTGTTCATCCTCATGGATGGACTGCACGGACTTGAAACTAAAGCTCAAATACCTAGTACCATATTGCTCCCCCAACTGATGACATTTCCTCCTCTTGTGGCTCATTTACCCTGCAACATTTCAAACAATGGACTAAGATTCATGAATAACACATCTTTCCATTAAGTCTGTGCATAAACTTTAAAGCTTTAAATAAAAGGCATGTGAATAAAAGTAGTGACTTAGCAACCCTAAGATATGTGCAGCATGCAAATGTGTAAACACTGCATCGAAAAATATCCTTATGGATTTCAAGCTACAATATGGGTTTTCAGTAAGAATGCAATCCACACTGGAAGCAGAGTTAAAGCATGATCAATAGAGGCACACAGCGGAGGAATTGTTGTCATCAATAATTCAGTGAAAATAATCAACTTGGCACAAAATTCAAGTCAATGCTGAAATGTTTTTCACCTTATTCAAACCGTGGCCGAATTGCGTCTACATCCCCATGGTCTCAAAAGCCTATTGTACATTCATATAGTTCAGAATATTTGTTAAAGTTGGCTTTAGAGCACCTACCTTCAGGCACCCTTAATGCTTCTGTTGTTCTCATCGTGGTCATTATTGGTGCTTGTTTACCAGAACCACTTGCCTCATGAGCTTTATATTCTAAAATAAGAATGCAAGAGCAGGCAGTCTTAGAAGCACATCATTTTGGCTTTCTTAATTGCTGTTAAAATAGTTATGCTTATTCATCAGGAATATTGAAATGGAAATAAATCTTATGGTTTTGAGTGCGCTTGTTTTTTTTGCAATGGAAAGCCTAGGACAACAAAAAAATCTTTCTAAACATTAAAGTATTAAACATTAAAAAATATATGCCTGCCTCCTAATAGGGTACGTTGAACATTTCCTGTCCAGGGGTACACTGGCCCTATCCCCCAAACTCTATCTTGTTACATTGATGTCTGCAGACACAAAATGCTGCAGAAACTCAGCGGGACAGGCAGCATCTCTGGAGATTACACAAAAATGCTGGAGAAACTCAGCGGGTGCAGCAGCATCTATGGAGCGAAGGAAATAGGCAATGTTTCGGGCCGAAACCCTCCTTCAGACATCTCTGGAGAGATGGAATGGATAGTGATTCGGGTCGAGACACTTCTACAAACTGATGTCAGGGGAGTGGGTGGGACAGAGATAGAATGTAATCAGAGACAGTAAGACTGGTGGGAGTACTGGGAAGGGGGAGCGGAGGGAGAGAGAGGGAAAACAAAGGCTATTTGAAGTTGGAGAAGTCAATGTTCATACCGCTGGGGTGTAAGCTACCCAAACGAAATATGAGGTGCTGTTCATCCAATTTGTGCTGGGCCTCACTCTGACAATGGAGGAGGCCCAGGACAGAAAGGTCAGATAGGGAATGGGAGGGGGAAATAAAATGCTGAGCAACTACAAGATCAGGTAGGCGTAGGTGGACTGAGCAGAGTTGTTCAGTGAAACGATCGCCGAGCCTATAGAGACAGAGTCCCCCTAGTCCTTATCTTCCACCCCATCAGCTTGCGCGTACAACACATTATCCTCCAAAATTTCCGCCACCTCCAACGGGATCCCAACACTAGCCACATTTTCCCTCCACCCCTTTCTGCCTTCTGCAGAGACCGTTCCCTCCGCAACTCCCAAGTTAACTCATCCCTTCCCACCCAAACCATCCCCTCCCCAGGTGCCTTCCACTGCAACCGCAGAATATGCAACACCTGTCACTGTCACTCGTTCCTCGACTCTGTCCAGGGGCCCCAACAGTCCTTTAAGGTTAAGCAGAGGTTCACTTGCACCTCCTCCAAACTCATCTACTGTATCCATTGTTCAAGATGTGGACTCTTATACGTCGGCGAAACCAAATGCAGACTGACATGAAATGGCATCTAGCCATGTTCTCTAGAGATGCTGCAAGACCTGCTGGGTTACTCCAGCACTATGTATCCTTTTGTCTATTCTGTTTCCTAATCTGTCAGGTTCAGATTTCTTCCCAAACATTATGTATGAAGGATATTTGGTATTTTTGACTCAGTTAAACCAATCTCTTGCCTGAGTTGGAAGTTTTAGGTGACAATTAAGAGAGTCGACAACATAATATCATCAATGGAGTGCAGCACTATTGGAAAAGTCAATTTGAAGATTAGAAAGTAAAATGAGGCTCATCCAAGTGAATATACAATAATAACCATGGCACAATTTTTGATTGATAGATTGATTTAAAGCTACAGCATGGAGACAGGCCCTTCCACCCATCGAGTCCATGCTGACCATCGATCACCCATTCATAGTAGTGCCATGTTATCTCACTTTTGCATCCACTCCATACACTCTAGGGGCAAAGTATAAAGAGGCCAATTAACCTACAAACCTGCATGCCTTTTGGGATGTGGGAGGAAACCGGAGCACCCGTAGGGAACCCATGCGGTCACATGTTGAATGTGCAAACTCCACACAGACAGCACCGGAGGTCAGGATCAAACCCGGGTCTCTGGCGTTGTGAGGCAGTAGGTCTACCAGCTGTGCCTCCGTGCTATTCCAGATACTCTATTGCCCCAGTTTTGCAGAGTAGCCGCATTGTGTTCTGTTCAAACACAGTCTCAAACACCAACATAGCAGATTTTCTGTCCATTCAGAGTGATGCTGTCTGGTTGCCGAATATATGCTGACATTACATGGTACAAATAACATTCAAACAGTCATCTTCTGCATCAAACTCCATTGCGGTTGATGTTGATCTTACCTACACAAATAGCGCCTGCATCCTCATGGTGTCTACAGTTGTGCTTTCCCCATCCAAGGTTAAAGCATTCAGACAGGGAGGATTCTGTGCCTTTGCAGTTCACATTATCCAACAATATAGGTCCACTGCCATATCCAAAGTAACTTAGTTCTTTCGCCGTGATGGCACCACCGCATCCCAGCTGCCTGCAAACCACTGCCACGTTTATGATATTCCAGTCATCGTCACACACGGTTCCCCAATTATTGCCGTAAAATATCTCCACTCTGCCTTGACAGCTGTTGTTACCATTCACCAGACGAATGGATCTGGCTGGAAAAATATTAACACAGTTATTATAGGTATGTTACAAAACCTACCTGAATCGTCATTGGGAATCTGCCCAAAGCCATGTCCGCGATTTTGGCGCTGTTTGGAGGGGGCGGGTTTAAAACGCGATTTTTACTAGGCTGTTCTAATCGCAGATGTTCAGCCTAGTAAATCATTAACGAAAAATCGCAGCAAGACCCGGTCGCAAAAGGTATTATTAGTTTTATAGGCCTCGAATAATAGTTATAATAATTTTAAAATCACTCTCTCACTTTGCAACCTCTCGCAGCCCCAGGGTTTTATAAAGCAAACAATTAAAGGTATGTACCTTATTTTTACATTAAATGGGGCGTGTATATAACCCTGTTTATAAAGTTTTCTATAGCGAGTAGCTCATTTTGGGCTTTTTATATCCCGCAGTATTTTTCTCGGCATTTGAGGGCACTAATCCAGTGCGATGTGAACGTTCTAAACAGCGCGTTCACAGGAACCCACTAGAAAGCCGATTTATTTACAGCAATTGAACACTAAATTCCTTCCATTTGGCCTATAAATTAATGTAAATTAGATATAAAAATCATGTTATATTGTGAATTATTTGTGAATAATCTTTGGACACTTAGGCTATTTAAGAAATGGATAGATGTTTATATCTAGTAATTGAATTTTGATTAAACATGATTTTCTTTTTTAGTATTTACTATTTGTTTTAGCGTTTAACTTTATAATCTCTACCTTTTTTTCTAAAATTGAAAAATTGAGGAAAAACAACGTGTACAGAATTGCTTATTGGTTGCAGTCTGAGGAGTATGATGATGCTACTGATTATGATATGCCAATGTACCAACTAGCAGCTGATCTTCTCCATAAAGACTTGGTCTTTTGCTAGAAATTGTAATTTATTTACCTATCCATAACTGACTTACAGCATATTATACAATAATATTAAAGTTCTGATCTTGAGAATATCACATTTTTGAATTTTCAAGGCAGTCTGGTTGTTTATTACCATTACCATCTGTCACATCGGTCAATTTTGTAATTAGCTACAATTAGGTAATTAGCTAATTTAAATATGCTTTAATTTCATAATCCAAGTAAGATTGTTTTATATTTTTTCAGAATGCTTCAATCTATGATAGGTGAAAATTTCATTCAGTTCTCTTAATTCTTAAGAAAGTTACGGGCTTTTGACTATCCAAGATCACAGCTTTTTTGTAATGTCCATTGAAAATCAATAGGGAACAAGATGCTAATTTCCGAGTATGAAAATAGCCAGAACTTTTTTAATACTTGAGATGTGAAAGTGAATTTGGTGTCAAATTAAACTTGTTGTTATGCTTTATCTGATGGGATAAATTGCAGACTTGATTTTTTAAATCTCAAAATTTTGTAACATTGCTAGTTATTACATTTTTTTCTACCTTAATTTATGATACACATGGTGCTTTTAAATTGTTTAACAAGCAATCTATGTCACTTTACTGCAGGCAAGGAGAAGGTGAGACCCTACCTCACGGCCAACTCAAAATGACATACAAGCTGAAAACACAAGGTAGAAACGGGCACAGGTTAGGGAAGGCTCAGTGGTAGAGTTGCTGCCTTACACCACTAGAGACACAGGGTTTGATCCTGACTATGGGTGCTGTCTGAACAGAGTTTGCACGTTCTCCCTGTGACTGTATAATTTCTCTCTGGATGCTCCAGTTTCCTCCCACATTCCAAAGTTATACACGTTTCTAGGATTCTAATTGGCCTCTGTGAAATTGCCCCTAGTATATAGTGTATGGGTGATTGTTGATTGGCGTCGACTCGGTGGGCCAAGGGGCCTGTTTCCATACTGTATCTCTAAACTAAACTAAGACTAAAGGATATAACAATTTAATAAAGGGGCTGATTGCAACTAGGGATTAGTTCGACTGTTAGAGTTGTTGAAACCATGTTATATGTGTTCCCAATAAGCAACGTACTATCTGATGATACTAATAAGGTTCTTTAGAGTGCTTTAAGAGATCACTTCCCACTCATGTTCCTCTAGCAGTATTTTTGAGGAAACCCTTTGCACAGAGCACAAAGTACCTCCCCAAGCAGCTTTATGGCTAATCCCTCTTTGCGGCAGACTAATGAACAGACATCTCAATCACACAGTCCTGGCAATTGGTCTGCTCACTGCTACCACATGGGCAATTGGTTCCCTGGATGCTACAAGCCTGGTGATCAAGCATCTGGCTGTTGGTCCTCGGTGTGCTTGTTGCCGTAGCCCTGGTGATTAGCATCCATATTGCAACATTACCAACAACTGGCCGTCTCTTTGTTACAGGTGTGGGAGATCAGCCTTCTCATTGTCTGCTGATCAAGTCTCTCACTGGCAGAATCCAGGTGATTAGGCTGGTGGGTTGGTTGTTGCTGTCCTGCCAACCAAAGATCCTATAGCGGAGCGGCCAACTGGCCCCATTACTATCAGATCTAATATCCCTTCTGGCACTTACCCAAGGACTGTGTGCAACTGTTTAATACTAGTTTTTCCAGCTGGGTGAGCTGACTGTGGTGGTACACGGATGGCAGTAAATGGTGCAGGTGAAGTTTAAGGTTCAGATTTGGGCTTCTCTGTAAAGAATGTGTTTGTTTAAATGATACCAAATCTCACTCGAGAACTGAAAGTTGATTTTGGATTTGATCTCTCTTCTCTTGAGACACTGTGACATGGATGGGGGTACAGATGAACCAAATGGTGCAGATAAGGGGCGGCACAGCGATTGAGTTGCTGCTTTACAGTGCCAGAGACCTCGGTTCGATTCTGACCATGCGTGCTGTCTGTATGGAGTTTATATGCTCTCTCTGAGACTTACTTGGGTTTTCTCCGGGTGCTCCGGTTTCCTACCACACTCCAAAGTCGTACAGGTTTGTAGGCTAATTGGCTTGATAAAATTGTAAATTTTCTCCAGTGTGTGTAGGATAATGTTAGTGTGCAGGGATCGCTGGTCAGCATGCATTCGGTGGGCCACAGGGCCTGTTTCCACGTTGTATCTCTGAACTAAACTAAACGCTGAAGATGATGGATATTTCATAATATTGCTCAACCTATTTCTAGAGTTAGGAAGCATTTATGTTATCCTTTTCATGGAAAATTGAACAGAGTTTGACTAGAGTTAGGCAGGGCATATATGGTATTTTGAAACTACACAATGTTTTCTTGTATTTTTAAATATATATAATACCTTGGATTGAATTCATAATTGATTATTTACCAAACACCATTAAGGCTTAATTGAATGAAAACTAATTAAGCTTACCCCTTTGAGATGTTGTTAGCTTTGTTGTTGTAATCTGTTCAAAAGATTGCTTCATAACATCTGTAACCAAATATAAGGAATGATTGTCAATCGTGGACCTTGCAAAGACCTCTTTGGCATTATAGAAACATAGAAACATAGAAACATAGAAATTAGGTGCAGGAGTAGGCCATTCGCCCTTCGAGCCTGCACCGCCATTCAATATGATCATGGCTGATCATCCAACTCAGTATCCCGTACCTGCCTTCTCTCCATACCCCCTGATCCCCTTAGCCCAAGGGCCACATCTAACTCCCTCTTAAATATAGCCAATGAACTGGCCTCAACTACCCTCTGTGGCAGAGAGTTCCAGAGATTCACCACTCTCTGTGGAAAAAATCATGTTCTTTCATCATAAATTTCTAGATTTCTCCTCAGATGCTCACTAGATTCCCTGGTCTGAACTGCTTCATCATGTACTTTGCCCAGATGGTCAGTTTCCCAGTATCTGGGATAATAAGATGGGTTTGGGTTTGAAGTAGAATCGTTGAAAAAAAAATCTAATCCAAACCCAAACCAACTGGCAATCATATATGAAGAAAGGTTTGGAGTATTTTGATCTTCATAAAAGTCTTTGATAAGGTGTCCCAGAGTATACCGATGAATAAGGTTAGGAAATTTAGAGTCAAGGGACAATAGCAGTATTGTTCGTCGGCTTCAGGATGGGAGCAAAGCATGGCTATACCAGACAGAAGAAAGTGGTGGAATCACTGAGTTTACGTTGCTGGGGCAGTCATGAAAAGAGACATTGTTGTAAAATAGGAGGACAGTCATTTAAAACTGAGGTGGATGGAAATGTATTGTCTCTGATGTTAGTGAATCTTTGGATTTCTCATTTCCTGAGGAAGGCAGAGGCCAGATCATTGTATTTATTTAAGGTGGAGATAGATAAATATTTGAAATATCTAATATTGGAATTGAGGGTGATGAGAAGAAGGCACAGAAGAGGTGATTAGATTTGCACAGATTTGCCATGATTATATTGAATTGTGGGGCAGACAAGGGGACTCGGAGCCTACTCCTGCTCTTGTGTTCTTCTCATCCTCAAAGATTAGTGCTGGGATAACCGCTGTTTATAGTTTATACTAATGAATAGATTCAGCAATGAAATGTATGCCTTCTAACCTCATAGATGAAACATACTTGGCTGAGGCCTAGCAGTAGAGTAGTGGGGAGATGGTGAAGTGATAGTCCGAATTGAAAAGAAACAACAAATTATAGGAAAAATTAATAATTAACATGGACACATCAATAGCAAATGAAGTTCAACACAAATAATTGTGAGGTAATACGTTTTAGTAGAAAGACTAGATATATCTTTTGTTTGAAGATGCAAAACGAGATGGAATTGAGAAACGAGTCCTGAACTAAAATACACTAAAATGCCTAAAGATAAGGCGCAGGTTAGAAAATCCATATAAGATTCAAACTATACACTAAAGTTTGATTCTACAGGGATGGAATTGAAAAGTAGGATTGATAGAAATACATCGATAGATGCTCCTGAACACATCATCAGTGATGGTAACCTGGGGTCATTGGGTGTTTCGGGTCTTTCAACATCAGACACCCTCACCCAGGCGACCCAGCCGTGGTTGATCAGACCACGACTTGTGTTCAGGTGGCATTCGCTCCTCCCCATGGACCTCCTCTCCTGATCCAGAGCCATCTCAAGGCCTTCTCCGCTGCCTCTGTGGTGTTCTTGATGGCCTTTCTCCTCACCACTCCATTTATGCCCAGTGCACTCAAGGCTTTGTAGAGCGATTGCCCTGCAAAACCTCTGCAGCCAACCTCGATGGGCATACACATTGCCTTCCAGCCCTGCTTGCGGCAGTCTATGACCAGCTCATCATACTTGGCCATCTTCCTCTCATGGGCCTCCTCCAGACGGTCCTCCCATGGCACTGTCAGTTCCAACAAGACGATATTTTTGGTTGCCTCTGAGACCAGGAGGATATCGGGCCTCAGGGTGGTCGTGGCAATGTGCCATGGGAACTTCAGCAGTTTCACCAGGCCTACGGAAAGCTGCCAGTTGCCAGGATTCCTGACTGATTCCAGGCTGCTGTGGTTCTTGGCAGCTGCACTCCGGCCTTCACGAAGGTGATCATCTGGGTGGTGGGGCGTTCTCGTCTACAGCTGCTGATTCCCATGCTGATGGCTTCTGCAATGGGTTTAAGAACTTGGTCGTGACGCCATGTGTACCGGCCCTGCCCTAGAGACTTTGGGCAACAGCTCAGGATGTGCTCCAACGTCCCCTTGCCTGAGCATTGCGGGCAATCTGGAGATTCCGCTTTGCCCCAGATGAAGAGGTTCGATGGGCTGGGCAGGACATCATATACTGCCTGGACCAGGAACTTGATGCGCTGTGGTTCAGCCTGCCAGAGCTCAGGCCATGTGACTTTTCGGTCCATGGCCTGCTCCCACCTTGTCCAGGCCCCCTGCTGCCTCAATCCAACTGCTCTGGTACACCTCTCCTCCTCATCCACTGCCCTCACTTCCTCCTGGACCAGCCTGCGCCTCTCCTTCCCCTTGGCCTTGTCAAACTATGGAAAATTATGTTAAACCTGTATTTAATCTTACAGTGGACAATTCTGGCCACAATGTTACAAAATAGATATGGAGGCTTAGAGAGGGTACTGGTAAGAGTAGCAAGGATGATTCCAGAAATGATGGGTACACATACCAAGAGACGTTGAACAAACTGGATGGCTTTTCTTAAGACTCAAGAGTCAAGTGCTAGGATTCAAGAACGTTTAATTGTCAATTGCTATATGTATCAGCAACGGAACAATGAAATTCTAACAGATGATCTAGTTTTGATAGAATGGATGTTAAAAAGATCCTTCAGTTTCTGACTAAAAGCCATCAGTATAAAACCTGCTTCTGTGTTGACTATTCTCTGCAGTTCCATGACTGAGACAAATGCAATGAGGCAGGATAGAAGGTTACAAATGGTGGGGGGTAGTGGGAGGAATTTACAGATGAAGTTCATGAGGCAGATAAGGTTACATTATTCTACAGACGATGCATGGTTTGATTTTTACCTGCTACATTTTCCATTGGAACTACAGGAAATGTTTTTGGGTCAAGGACACTATCTCTATAACTGCTTTCACAAACCAACCATACTTCTACAATGTGTATGAAGGAACTGCAGACACTGGTTTAAACCAAAGATAGACACAAAATGCTGGAGTAACTCAGCGGGACAGGTAGCATCTCTGGAGAGAAGAATGGGTGACGTTTCTTGTCGAGACCATTTTTCAGACTTCATTTCTACAATCTTCCACAAATTTCACCCCCATCATTACCACTCAACCGTCTGATCTCTCAAACCTCTTCCTGATAACCTCAACACAGAGCACAATTCTTCCCCCTAATGCAGAGCATCCCAGTTTCCCTCAGCAATGTTGCTGCTCCCCTTTTTTCTCTACCCTTCACTCATCCAATTCTAAATGTGCTGTTGCCTTTTTGTATCTCTCAGGGAGATAGCTATCTGCCAGAAAACCTGGCAAAATAAAATTCCCAATGTCTTCAGCTAAAAACCAGAGTGTTCGGGGAAGCCAATCTTTTACAGTTTGTGTACATCCAACATCCAGGTTCTTGACAAGAATACAACTCTATAAATATCAGCTGCCTGTTCAACCGCAGTTCCTTCATTTGTTATGAAAACTACTATTGATATTTCCTCCATCACCTTTCAGAGACCATAAACTATAATGGTTCTGACATGTTCAGGCAGTGGGGGTGATTTTACAGTTTCACTCTTTGCTTGGGTAAACTGATGGGCGGCACTGCTTGGATGTCACAGGCGACTTCATTTTGTCCGATTTAAATTCAGTATCTACAGTTTATACAAACTCTCCTTACTGCGATTGGTAGTTGGAGTAGAATCCGTGGACATGAGTGATGTAGAAATTCCAGTGGTTAGAACTTCTGGAGCTGCTGTGGGAGTCCATGAATCTTTAAGGAAATAAAGAAGAAAGCTTATATAATGTTAAAATGGTGAACAACAGAAAGCTTTGTTACATTATTACCGGACAGCAGGGGTTAAACTCGCATTGAAATATTGTTTTTAAATTATAAGACATGCTCAGATACTTTACAGGTGGAAAGGCAGATTTAGATATCTGGAATAAGGTGGTTAAATAAATAAATAATTAACAGCTTAGTCGAGGAGATAATGATTCAGACACTGGTTTACAGAATGAAACAAGGCGCTTATGAAAGTCAAAGAGATAGCATGATGGGGACAGCATTGAAGATGTGAACAGTGATTTTTAATTTAATCATGAGGAATAGGAATCCAATTTAGGTCAGTGAAGAAGGGGAAATATCAGCAAAGGTTAGTGAAAGGCTGAGCCTGGATGTTAGAGTTCTGGGGACAGGATGAGAGTCACCCATTTAGAGAACACTGGGCAATTTGAGCTGCAAAGCTGTAAAAACATGACTGATGGTTTCAATGTTGGAAATTGGACAGGGCCACGTATGGCATGGAGGTGGAGATCCGCCTTAATGACATCCTGTAGGGGATGGAGCTGAGCTGCATTTCAACATAGTGCCATGGCCACAAATGGCTGGCTTAGCCTAGGCTGGAGATGAGTCAGTAGCCGAGTGTTGGACTTTATGACATGGGTCTGAAACAGTGAACCTGGTCTTCATAAAGTCGAGGTGGAGGAAACTATATTTTGTTCATTTTATTTAAAGTGGATCATAAAATGTAGCAGCAGTGAGGTAATTGTGATGACAATGGGCAGCGGAAGGGGAGGGTCCAGCTGAACATTGATGTGGAAATGAAGGGACTTGATTTTGATCCATTTTACATTTAGTTTTACAAGGTTTCATTACACCAATCCTAATTTCTATTATTTTTAACAATTTTTAACAGTTTTATCTTCTTGGCAACAAGACTGTGAATATTTGGGCCCTTGGTGAATATTTTGAAGTGTTTGTGCCCATTTTCAGCAGAAATCTCACCCACAGAGAGAAAGTGGCACTTCTGCTAGCACTTCTGTTAACACTTCCTTTCACAATTCACCCACATGTGGTATTATTTCTCTGCAGTTTTCATGCTAGAGGTGGCACCATAAATATATATTTCAGACAAATTGCATCGAAAGACTATAGCAGACTGTCCAGCAGGATGTTGGGAACTAAACATGGAATAAAGGTCTCAGCTGGGACATTGATTGTACCTTCACAGACTCTTGCGGGTTGATTTCCATGTGCTGCTGTATGTATGGAATTTGTACGTTTTCCCCTTGACCGTGAGGGTTTTATCTAGGTGCTCCGGTTTCCTCCCACACACCAAAGGCGTACAAGTTTGCAGGTTAATTGGCATTGGTAAAAATTGAAAATTGTCCCAGTGTAATGTTTGAGACCACGTAAGGCCCTGTTGTGACTAGCACAAGCAGAAGGAAAACACGTCCGACATCTTGTAAGTATGATTTATTCCGCCCCACCCACGGACACTTCTCCAAGGTCACCTGCTCTCGATCACGAGGCACAGCCCTTTACATTAAAGGGGCACTGGCATTTACATATACATCACACCCAGGATAGCGATAGTGTACGGGGTGATCGCTGGTCGGTGCAGACTCGGTGGGCAGAAGGGGGCGGAAGCAGCAACTCTACTGCTGCGCCATGGTGTCTATTATAAACAGGATTGAATGTGCAGGCTTTAAAACAGGAAGAGCTGGAAATCATCAAAACTTAGATTACAATATATTTAGTCCTTGGAACCTGACACTGAACGTAGCATATGTAGTGCTCCTGTGATACATACACCTATACAGTGTCAGTGCAACTGAACGGTGTTGGAAATAGATAAAACTCGTGAGGATGAAGGATGAATTGACATTTGTGATATAAAAGACTAAAACCTGGATTATTTTGGTGAAAACATTACCTGCACAGATGACCCCTGCATCTTCATGATGCCCACAGTTGTGGATACCCCAGCCCAGACTGTGACAGCTCAACAGTGACAACTCACTCCCTTCACAGTTGACGTTGTCCATTAGAATCATCCCTTTTCCATATCCAAAGTAGGAATTGGTGGTGTAGGAGATCGCTGTACCACAGCCGATCTGCCGGCACACAACCTTGGCATCGCCCATGCTCCAGTCATCATCACAAATTGTTCCCCAATGTCCTCTGTGCTTAATCTCCACCCTGCCTTGACATGAGTTGTGGCCATTGACTAATCGAATGTTGCCCTCTCCTGTAAGAAGACAAATCAGTAATATCTTTAAAGGTATATCTTTTGATAGGAAATATTTTATCAACTGCCACACTAATCTTCACATGATGGGCTTAATTGTTTTATTAAATATATTTTAACAGGATAATAAATATAGTACTCTACGTATTGACAACATTATACTGAGGAATAAAAGGATCTCCGATGCTCCAAATCCACGCCTTTTTTTCTATCCGTTCTGTACTCGTTGATGCCTGATAAGGGAACCGTGACTATCGTGGAGAAAACCCTTCATCAGCATTGATTTATTCCCCATTGGGCAGTAAGTGAATGAGCATCTTACATTCCATCATGCAATTCTGCCTCCAAAATTTGCAAATGGGAGAAATCTACAGTGGTAATGCTAAGTATGTTGTGTGATGGGCCTCCACCACATTAGAGAGACGTTGTCGCCACCTAAACCTAACGTACATCCACTGAATGTTACACAACATGTTTACTTTGTCATCAACTAGAATGGGAATTCTGGAATTTGGCTAATGTGGTAATTCATAAATAAAACATTGGGGAGTTGTTGATTAGTTAAGTTCCATGCAACAAACCTCAAGAATTTCTTCCGCAATGCCATTCTCTGTCATTGGAAGATTAACATCAGGTAAAATGTAATAAATCTTAACCCAGTTGGGTTAGTAGAAAAATAAGGAAGGACAGTAGCAACTCTGAAGACATTCCAAGCCTACAGCTTCTAGTCCAGAGACTGACTCTTCAGAAGGTCATGGAGAATGAACCTTGTTCAGACCAGTTAACTGAAGAATATTAAGACTCTTATAAAACACATTAGATTAGAAATCTAAGGGGAAAACACCACTGCAGCAGATTTGTTTATCTTTCCTTTCTTATGCAACCCTTTGCCTGGTTCCTCCCACGTGTTAATTCCACCCTGTTTATGTTTATGGAGTCTAATACGTCCAGTGCTTTAATGCCCAATATTCAGTGGTTAATCACATTCTTACAGATTTTCATGATCAATAATTGGGATTCAGTGATAAATATGCAGATCTTGCTTTAACGCAAGAGGGGCAATCATTTTAATTTGCATTCAGTCTTTCCTAAATCCTGGCCACTGAGTTGCTTGACTATATGGCAGCAAATCTCGATGACCCATTGTCATTGTTATAGTGTATATTTGAAGTGAGGTCTTGTCAGCTGCCGGGATCTTTACAGAGCAAATCGCAGGAACTTTAATCAATGCTACAGTTGTTTGAAGAGATTGAACATTCTAGACTACAGCCCACAAACAAACCTTTCTTGCAGTATCCCACTCTAACGTTTCATTACACAAAATGATCTAACCATGGAAGAAGAGAAGAGGTGATGAGTGCTAGCCAAATTTATCAGAGCAACAAGGAATGACAATTTACTGTAGGTTGTCATGGCTGCTCATGCCTACCCTGCTCCCGCTCTATGGCTCAATGTGTCCCAGTCATTCCTTTATATGGATCATACATGCACTTTCCCTTCATAAAGGCTATGGGTTCTCATCCACCTTCTCACCATAGAGACCACTTTGCACACCCACTCATTCTGCATTTGTGTAACTACTCATGGTATTCAACACAATGGTAACTTAGGTGCCATTGTAAATTTCTAATAATTACCTTGATTGTATTCCCACATAGATAGTTTGGTTTCATTTATCCTGTTTTTAGGAGCTGAACTGAAATCTAAAAAGGCAAAAAGATAATTTAATATTATATTATTGATCATTCATTGAAAACAAGGTTTGACTCGGAGGTAAATACCTTTTATCATAATGATCCTTGTGTACTTTGTGGAGATGTGACAGAGAAGAATGAAATAAGAATCACAATTCTCCCATGATTTGCATTCCTGACTGGGTGGAAATAGAATGTTACTTAAATAGTTAGGGTGGATTCTTACAGTATCTCTCAGATGCTTGTTGGGAAGGAGCAGAAATGTAGAGTATGAAGAGAGGAGGGGGAAACCCCATGGGCACTTGGAGGTACACAAAGGAGTCATCCTGACTTCACCAAAGAGTTCTAATTATAGAGCATGTTTCAAACTATTCGACAGATATCGGGATCATAATAATTGGAAGGAGAAACTGCTTTTCACCCAACTTGCACTCATTACTTTACAGTTAATACTATTTTCCCGGTGTTGAATTTGCCCATACCCAGGCTGATGAAAGCAAAAGCAGGCAGTGGAAATACTGATACTTGATGACCCTGTTTCCCTCCTGACATTGGGACACAATGTGGGAGAGAGGTGAAAACAGAACTGGAACACACTTCTATGCTCCTCTTGCAGCTGTGGCATTTCCCAGCTATCTCCAGGCCCTGCAAGTCACCTCATCCCAAATCTCCATTCAGGAACAGACACAAAATGCTAGAGTGACTCAGCGGAACAGGCAGCATCTCTGGAGAGAAGGTATAGGTGACGTTTCGGGTCGAGTCCCTTCTTCAGACTGATGTCAGCGGAGTGGGCGGTACAGAGATAAAATGTAGTCAGAGACAGTAGAATGGTAGGAGGACTGGGAAGGGGGAGGGGATGGAGATAGAAGGAAAGCAACGGCTACTTGAAGTTAGAGAAGTCAATGTTCATACCGCTGGAGTGTGAGCCACCCAAGCAAAATATGACTTGCTGTTCCTCCAATTTGCGCTGGGCTTCACTCTGACAATTGAGGAGGTGCAGGACAGAAAGATCAGTGTGGGAATGGGAGGGGGAGTTAAAGTGTGCATTCAGGGATATGTTTTGAGTATTCAGTCTACCACTCTGCAGGAGTTCCATTAGTGTCATGCTATATCTCCAAATAAATATTTGAATGATGATGTTCATTTGGATGTACAACTTGTTTCCTGGGAATGGAAAACATCATTTCAAAGCTCTGGATTATGCCACTAAAAGTCATTACTTTGGCTGTCATGGACACAATGAACTGGATGACTTTATGCACTGATATAAATTTCCATGGTTACATTCTGGGATTCGTTGTACATCCAGGAAATAAGTTTTTTAAATATTGTCCTGCTGTACTATCAGTTAAATTTTCAATGCAGCTCATTTATACATTGTGGAGTTGTTGATGGGTTATGTTCTATGCAGCAAAAGGTCATGTTCCCCAGACCATATGGGTCCAAAATAACTATGTGTATTTCTCAGATCTAAGATGAAAATCAAAATTTGTACCATTGCACATGACGGCCACATCTTCGTAATGGTTGCAGTTGTGGATAGCCCACCCCAGGCTAACACAGTCGATCAGTGATGACTCCGTCCCTTTGCAGTCCACATTGTCCAGCAGAATAATCCCCGTTCCCCTGCCAAAGGGCAGATTTCCTGCCAAGGAGAGAGCACGGCCACATCCGAGTTGGTGGCACACCACTCTGGCATCAATGATGTCCCAGTCATCATCACACACTGTCCCCCAGGTACCATTGTAAAGGACTTCCAAAAGCCCTTGGCACGGATTTCTCCCATTCACCAAGCGGACATCTGGGATTGAAATAAAGGCATCAAAAAGTGTAAAAACTGCTGATTTTCTCTTAAAACAAATAGAATTGTTTTTTTCCTTGAGCTTTCAGGCTCTCCTTCCCCATCAATGTGCATTAAATAAATGTAAAGGAAAGACATCAAAAAAGAAGCAAAGGGGAGGAGAGTAGGAAATAAAAATTAGAAAGATGAGTTAAGGGCCTGTCCCAATAGGTGATTTTTTTTAGGTGACTGCTGGCGACTGTCATAGTCGTAGCAGGTCGCTGAAAAAACGGCGACTGGACTAAAGGGCCTGTCCCACTTAGGCGATTTTTTAGGCGACTGCCGGCGTCTACGACAATGGAATTCACCAGTCAGTACCAGCGACAACCTACGTCATCCTGGCGACAACCTATGCCATCCTGGCGACAACCTACTACAGCACCTACGTCAGGAGAAGACATTCTACGAACGTGTGGCGACAGCTTAGTCTCCGGCAGTCGCCTAAAAAATCGCCTAAGTGGGACAGGCCCTTTAGAGGTTAGAGGGTACTTCACTCTCTTAGACCATCCCAAAGTTCTCTAGAGTGAATTACATATATTTTAAGCATAGCCATTGAAACACAGCAGCTGAAATACATACTGCAAACTCCACAAACTGGAAGCCGATAGATTTATCCAGTCTCTCCGTCCACATTGTTTGCTTATCCTGTATTTTTATTTCTATATTGCACTATTACTACGGACTGACGCTAAACTGCATTTCGTTGTACCCATACTTGTATCTGTGCAATGACATTAAAATTGAATTGAATTGAATTGAATACTAACCATATAATCTGAAGATGTGTAAAGTTGAATGAGGGATACATATTGACCATACTGTAAACTTAGGTTGACTAAAAGGTTGCATGTGGCATTTGGACTTTTCACTGCTGAGCAGTGGCCAGCTCCAATTAGTCCTAACTTACCACTCCCTAGCACTTATTCATCAGATCATTAACTGCACTAGCTACAGAAGTAATGACTCATCTTCTGACCTCTGAACCCTATCCAACATGTCAACGCTAAAGGCTTATGTATCATTCGCAACATGCTCCAGAACTTGAGAAGTAATGTCTGGAACAAAGGGTTTTAAACATTAACTCCCTCCACTATTAGCACACGATGGCTGCCTCCTAAACCACATGCAAGATGCGACACACTTACTTCCCATGGATTCTCAAACAGCACCTCCCAAAGACCATGGCGGGTGGAATTTGGGAACTCCACCACAGCTCCAAGTCATTCAACAAACTGACGTAGAAGTGTATTGGTTTCTTTCATTATTGAGTCGAAATAACATAATTCCCTACCAGCTGTACCTATTATGAAGGTCTTAACCACCCACTAACTGCAGCAGTTCAAGAAGGCGGCTCTCCACCGGCTTCTGAAGGACAATTAGAGATGGGCTGGCCAGCCATTAACACCCACAACCTGAGAAGGAAGTTTAGAAATAAAGAGAGGTGTTTATCCAATGCATTTCTCTTACCTATGGAAGATGGCATTGGTGTAGGCTCACCTAAAGTGGAAAAGCACTCGGTTAGTTTTGAGATACATATAAACAAGATCTTAAATTGTCTACAAATGATGACGTCATTGAAATACCTGTCAACATCCACATTGCAATTTGGCTCTCAATATAAAACATTCATATTTCAAAGATCAGACAAACAATAAAAATAATTAAAATGCGTATGGAAATACAGAAATGTTTGACAGTAATTTCAGCTACCATTTTGTTGGAATGTGGAGTAGTGGAGTGAAAATAAAAGTAAAAAAATATTCTAGACCAATGAAAACTTGTATCCTCAAGAAATGTGGGTGGGAAGGTTAATTGCCTGCTCTCAGTTCATGCCAGCGTGTAGGTGAGTGGTAGAATCTGGAGAAAGTTTATGGGAATGTGGTGAAAATAAAAAAAGGTGATTAATGTAGGATTGGTGTAAATGAGTGATTGATGGCGTAGATTTTATGGGCTCAAGTGCCTGTTTCTATGCAATAGGCTTTCTATGACTCTTGACCCCAGTCTGTCCTGAGATTGGGTCTACGGTGGTTGTACTTTAGTAGTTCAGCCCTTGGTGACGATCATAGTGTCCCAATGGGCATTAGGTATCTCATGGCATGGTAGAACATGACATTTACATCCTACATCAGTCAGCTTGTGCACATCTCAGAAAAGCACCTCCCCAAGCAAGCTTTATGTTCAAATTCAATCAAAACCAATGAACAAGTAGAGCTTAAAAATAATATCAGAGAGACGCTGTCAATGCCTCTCTGTAGACATTTGGGATTCAAAGTGAAAGTTGGGAGGTTTAGACAATGAAGAAGCTATTTGGGTAGCAATGTCTGTATGAGTGTTCCTCCTGCTTGGGACAACATGCCTCTCACAGAGAGCAGAAATAAAAATAACAAAAGAGAATGGCAACAGAGAAGAAATGACAATGAACAGTCAAGTCTTCCCATAGGTCTTCCTATGACCAACACAAGCAGCATCTGTCAATGGGTTCAATGTTGGTCTTTTGACCAGGGTTTTCAGCTACTGGGGGGTGGGGGGGGGGGGGGGGGGGGGGTTAATCTACCATACTTCAGTTATCATTGTGCTTTGAAAGTAAACTTCCAAGTTTACCAAGGCTTTTGCCTGTTGGTGGGGGAGGGATGTCCTGTGGTAGGAAAGGGGACATTTTCTAATGCCTGAATTTTTCTGTCGCTTACAAGCAAGGAATAGGCAGAAGGCCTCTCAGCTTCATAGTCATGCAGTTGAAATGAACATCATCACTCCAGGGTTTTGATAATACAAAAATATTCTCATTTGAACCTCATCGGATTGATTGCCTGTTGGGAAAAGTCTGTTCAAGGCAGAAACAAAAGATGTGGAGAAGCTTGTCAAAGAAACTTAACTCAAGAGTATTGTAAGTAACAAACTCTTGGGTGTGGCTTCATAAATTAGAGGTCTACACCCAGCAGAGAAGGCACCCCCAAGAATTAGATCAATACATTGACCACACACATGAGGTATCCAAACCTGTCCCATATACTGGACAATGTATTCTTCAGATTGCCTTGCTAAACAAATACATCAATTCATCTGCTTAAATTGATATTCTTTATTCATAGGGTAATTAGTTATTCCATGTTGATCAGATTAACACATTTGTACCAGAAATTTATTGAAGATGGGAGCAATATATTTTTAATTTTGAATCTTGAACTGTGGGTGGCACAATGGTAGTTGCTGCCTTACAGTGCCAGAGACCCTGGTTCGATCCTGACTACAGGTGCTGTCTGTCTGGAATTTGTACGTTCGCCTTGTGACTATGTGGGCTTTCCCCGGTTTCCTTCCATACTCCAAAAACATCCAGGTTTGTAGGTTAATTGGCTTCTGTAAATTGTAAATTCTCCCTTGTGCATAGGATAGTGCTAGTGTACAGGGTGATTGCTGGTCGGCATGTGATTTAAAAATTATGTTATATTCTGAATTATTGTGTGAATGTTATTTGGACACTTAGGCTATTTAAAAATGTTAATCTATTCTTAAGAAATGGATAGATGTTTAGATCTAGTAATTGAATTTTGTAATTAGCTACAATTAGGTAACTAATTATATGCTTTAATTTCAAGTCATCTAAGTAAGATTGTTTCATATTTGTTTCAGAATGCTTCAATCTATAATAACTGAAAAATTCTTTCAGTTCTCTTAAATTTTAAGAAAGTTATCGGCTTTTAAATGTTCTCGATCTTTTGTGTTAAGTCAATGAAAAAGCAATAGGGAACAAGATGCCAATTTCCGAGTATGAAAATGGCCATAATTTTTTTAATACTGAAGATATGAAAGTGAATTAGGTGTCAAATTAAACTTCTTTTTATGCTTTATCTGATGGGATAAATTAAAGACTTGATTTTTAAAATCTCAAAATGTTGTAACATTGCTACAAAGGGCCTGTTTCCATGCTGTGTCTTTCAGGTAAAATAAAATAAACTGTAGTTCTTTCTGGAGACTGGGACTCCTCGTTTTCCTTATGTCAGAGCATGAGTGAAGTGGTGTGAATGCTGAATATTAAAAACTACCCACCCAGTCCGTTCACTTAATTTATATCTTATATCAATCCAATTCTAGTAAATGTTGATCCCTAATCATCTGTGAGCTTGGTTTTTGTGACTATGTGTACATAGGTATGCATAATTCATTGTAGAGATTTGTATTTGAATGTCAATGTGCCTAGATGTGTATGAGTGAGTTTATACAGTAATGTATGTGCCCATATTCATTAAAAGATTCAACGTTTGGTTCCAAGCCAACCTACTTACTTCTGACTTCACGCTTTGAAACATGTTCAGTTTCTGAAAGAAAGGAAAGCCGAGATGTAAATCTGTGAAGAGAACAATTTGACAACAGCACTCCATAAAATGCTGATGTTAAATGTCAATGAGCTCTCCCCAATCTAATTATCATGACAGCGTCATTATAGGATACAGACGACAGACACATGCACACACACACATACTTGCACACAGACGCACACACACAGCCACACACTCAGACACACACAGACATACATACACAGACGCACGCACAGACACACAGATACTAACAGACACATACACACACACAGAAACACACAGATGTACACAGACGCACACACACAGAAACACACAGATGCACACAGACACACACACACACACAAAACAGAAACACATTGAGACATACATACACACAGAGACACACCAACACACACAGATATACATACACACACCAGGCCAGCTTTGTGTTGCTCTCCTTAATTCTTGGCTACCAATCTTATGCTCACATTATTTGTCCCTCATGCCTTTTGCAAGGTTGATTCAATAACCTGGAATGGCCCCCCAGAACATTAAAAACATTATAGAGATTACAAGACACATGACTAAGAATGGGTTTATATGTAACTAATTGGGTAGTTATTTCAAAGGTCCAACACAGGCACAATGGGTCAAATAGCATCATAATAAGTTGTAGGATTCTAAAATCCTGTATTAAATCACTATTTTTCTCATAATTCCTAAGAGTTGTGGGCTTTTATCTTTCAAGGTCATCTTTTTGACATTTCACTGCCTCCATCAAACTCGCTGTGAGACTGCAGTTTCCGTTAGAGACAGCAGAGGACACTGTAGGCTTTAAAATCCAGAGCTCATCTTGGCCTTTTGAGTGATTTTTCACCCATTCCTCTGCAACCAATATCTGCACAGTCCACATCACTGTTCCCCTTATGAAGATTCAATGAGGTAAAATTGTCTGCGGATAGACACAAAATGCTGGAGTAACCCAGCGGATCCAGCAGCATCTCAAGAGAAAATGGATAGGTGACTTTTCCAGTCGGGACCCTTCTTGAGGCCGATTATAGAGGGGGGTGGGCTGGAAGCAAGAAAAGACCACGACAAATCAGGGTCGGAGTGGTGACTGGAAATGTCACCCATCCTTTTCCCCCAGAGATGCTACCAGTTATCCCAGCATTTTGTGTCAATTTATAACTGAGTAAGACATTAAAGTCATAGAGTCGTAGAGTGATACAGTGTGGAAACAGGCTCCTCAACCCAACTTGCCCACACCGGCCAACATGTCCCAGCTACACTAGTCCCACCTGCCTGCACCTGGTCCATATCCCTCCAAACTTGTCCTATCCATGCACCTGTCTAACTGTTTCTTAAACGTTGGGATAGTATGAGCCTCAACTACCTCATCTGGCAGCTTGTTCCATACACCCACCACCCTTTGTGTGAAAAAGCTACCACTCAGATTCTTATTAAATCTTTCCCCTTTACCTTGCATCTATATACTCTGATCCTCGATTCCCCTACTCTGGGCAAGAGATTCTGTGCATCTACCCGATCTATTCCTCTCATTATTTTATACACCTCTATAAAATCACCTCTCATCCTTCTGCGCTCCAAGGAATAGAGACCCAGCCTACTCAACCTCTCCTTATAGCTCAGACCTTCTAGTCCTGGCAACATCCTCGTAAATCTTCTCTGAACCCTTTCAAGCTTGACAATATCTTTCCTATAACATGGTGCCCAGAACTGAACATAATACTCCAAATGTGGTCTCACCAACATCTTATACAACTGCACCATGACTTCCCAACTTTTAAATTCAATACTTTGAAAGATGAAGGCCAATGTGCCAAAAGCCTTTCTGACCACCTTATCCAGCTGTGACTTGAACTTGCACCTGCACTCCTGGACCCCTCTGTTCACTCCCCAGAGGCCTACCATTCACCGTGTAAGTCAAGCCCCTGTTAGACATCCCAAAATGCAACACCTCGCACTTCTCTGTATTAAATACTCCATCAACCATTGCTCAGCCCACCTGGCCAATCGAACCAGATCCTGCTGCAATCTTTCACAACCATCTTCACTATCTGCAAAACCATCCACTTTTGTATCATCAGCAAACTTGCTAATCTTGCCCTGTATGTTCTCATCCAAATCATTGATGTTGAAGACAAATAGTAACGGGCTCAGAACTGTACCCTGAGGCACACCGCTAGTCACAGACTTCCAGTACGAGAAGAAACCTTCCACCGTCACCCTCTGCTTCCTTCCATGAAGCCAATTTGCTATCCATTATGAAACAAATGGATGACTGTGCTCAGTGTGGTTACTGCACTTGTCGGCAGGATATGAATGCAGTGGAGGGGATGTGGAGGAGATCCACCAGGATGTTGTCGGGGATGGAGCAGGTTTTATTTCCTTTCCTTTGCAGCAGTGGAGGCTGAGGTAGATTTCTGAAAGAGGATTACAAAATTAGGAGGCAGAGATGGGGTGGATAGTGAGAAACTTTTCCACATAATGGAGGCCACTAACACTAGTGGGAATTGATTTAAGATGAGGAGTTAAGATGAAAGAGGAAATCTGAGGACAATGTTTTCACCTGAGCGTGGTTGAAATCCAAACACAGGGTCTGACAAGGCGGCGGACTGTCACAACATTTAAAACAAATCTGGATGTGTAAATGATTGGCGAAGGCATAGTGGACTTTGAACCATGTGCTGGTAAATGGGATTAGCAATGGACAGGCACTTGATGGTCGAAGGTAGATTGCTGGAGTAACTCAGCGGGACAGGTAGCATCTGTGGAGAAAAGGAATGGAGGCCCTTCTTCAATCTGCTCCACTTGATGGTTGACATGGACATGGTGGTCTGAAGGGCCTGTTTCTATACTATATGATTCTATGACTAAAAGGTTTCGCTGAATATTTTACTTTATTAAGAAACCAATGAGAAATAAACCTGTTTTTATATTATTCACCCCTATGTTAAGACCTAATGCAAACATTCAGCTATGACCTTGCTAACTGGTGGAGGATGTTCAAAGGATCATCCTCCTTGAGGATGGTCAAGGAGGTCATGATCAATAAGACTACAATAGACTTATTGTAATCTTTAGTAGTCATGCCCGCATCCACTTCTCTTTAACTAACCCACTCCAACAGCTTTAGTTTGTATTTCGGATTTCCTAATAAATTAAGCTATTGACATTAAAGACAAGTAAATATATGCTTTGATTCAAATAGTCATATCATTTTATTCAGAGTAGCATGTGTTAGTGCCCTTATGGCTAATCTACAGTAATTTATGGAAGGTAATGGCATTCCAATACCAATATGTCAATTTAATTGGGGAACATTTGTACTCCTAGTTATAAACTCCCCAATCCAGGGAAAAGGTATCATACCATCCACCCTCTCCATTTATTAAGTTCTCTGCCACTTTTCCTTGTCTCCATCTCTCATGTTTTAAAAGTCCAGATAATACTGGCACATTGTCTACAACGTTTCTTCCGCTATCTCTTTTATCAGGCAATCAATCTAATGAACCATTTCTGCACCAAAGGTTTCAGTTAGTATATTATTCCTGAGGCAAGGAATCTAAAACTCTGTTTTCACAGCTGTGCTCTCATCAAAGTGCTGTCTCAAATCAATTCCTTGCCATAAAAGGCTAACACACCCTTTGACTTAAATTCTTCATGTAAGTACGTTAAGCATCTAAAAGGACATTCAAATCCTTCCAAATCCAAACATGTTGAAGTCACTAACCTTATAAAACCCGGACTATTTTTATATTCCCATTTCCCCACATTGTCACCCTGCTCCTTTCCCTACATACCCTCATCTCCCATCCCTGTCCCCCATATTCCTTTCATCCACTCCACTTTCCTGTCCCTATCCATCCACATACTATATTTGTATTTCACTCCTCCTATCCTCTCCATATTCGTCATCTTTTTTTCTCCTTTTCTCCTCTAACCTTTGTCATTTACTCCACCCATCTGCCAATCTTTGTCCCAACTCAACTTCACTTTCCCAGCTTTCTCTTTCCTACTCCTATCAATCCAATGGTTTCTACCCAAAATGCCGCCTACCCATCTTCCTTCACAGATGCTGCTCGACCCTCTGAGTTCCTCCAACACTTGGTATTTTGATTTAAATGTTAGTATCTGCAGTTTCTTGTGTCTGCATTATACTCCATCTGCTAGCTTTTAACCTACTCACTCAAATGAGCTTCAACACTTTGCAGCATTCTTATATTCTCCTCAAGGCTTACTTTGGCACCATGCTTTGTATTAACAGACTTGAATATAACAAATGTCATGCCCTTGGCTACATTATTAACATGGATTGAAAAAAGTCATAGTCCATGCACTAATCCATCCGGCATTCAATGAGTCATTCGATGCATGCCATCCTGAAAATGATCCATTTATTTCTGGCTGTCAGCCAGTCTTTAATCCAATCAATACATCATTACATTATCCACGGTTGCATGAGCACTAATCTGGTGCAGCAACTTTTGTGGCACTTTACTGAATGTTCACTGAAATCCAAATTTACAATATCCACCTTTATGTTTCCTGCTTGTTACAATGCCTAAAAGCTCAGTAGATCTTTCAATCAGTGAATCTGTGGAATTCTCTGCCACAGAAGACATTGGAGGCCAATTCACTGGATGTTTTCAAGAGAGAGTTAAGTATAGCTCTTAGGGCTAACGGAATCAAGGGATATGGGGAGAAAGTAGGAACGGGGTACAGGTTTTGATGATCAGCCATGATCATATTGAATGGCTGTGCTGGCTTGAAGGGCCGAATGGCCTACCCCTGCATCAATTTTCTATGTGTCTATGTTTCAATCATAATATGTCCTACATTAAACCATATTGTCTCTGCCTTATTGTGTTGTGGTTTTTCGCATGCCTTGCATCTATGTCCTCAATATCTACATTTTCCCACCGCTGACATCAAGCTCATGGTTCGATGGTCTACGATTCCCTGTTTTCCCCTTCTTCCTTTCCTGAACAAAGCAGTTAAATTTGCTACCTTTCACATCAACAATATGTTGTCTTATTGGTCCCAAGGGAAATTTTCTTGGGGAAGGTTTTGAAACAATATTTGGGGTAATAGTAGGGCAGATTGTTGAAATTATGGTTAATAACATAGGGGTAAGTTAAATAAGAAATGAATGATAGAGACAGATAGAGGAGTTTGGAAGGGAGTTCCAGAGCTTATGCTTTTTTAAGCTGAAGGCATGTTTGCTTCATTGAAACGATTAAATAAGGACACGATCAAGAGCATATGATGTAGGATTGCTGAGATCTCAGATGTTTGTAAAATTGGAGGAGATTACACAGAAACGGGACACAAAACTATAGAGAGATAACAACACTGGAGCTTGTACGTCATAAAATAAATGCAGATGGAAATCAAAAATGGAGCAAATAGGGAAACAGCACAAGGACCTTTCAGGTTAGCTTTATGAAGGCCAAAGATTTTTTTATTTTTTTTAATAGTTCTCCAGGAAATGGAAACGAGTTCAGCAAAGAATGAACATTTACTCACCACTCAAATCTCATAATTGGTAGTCATTGTAGCCAGAGTATAGTCATGAGGTCCATTTAGGGCAAATAATCCAGGGAGTGAGAGATCAAATCTCACATTATCAAGAAGTGAATTTAAACACAATAAAACTCTATAATTTGTAAACGTGCCTACGCAGGTGAGACTGGTTGTAAAAACTCAACTGGTTTAATTAAGATTGGTTACTATTCTTATCCCGACTAGTCCATTTGTGATTGGAAAGCCCTACCAATATCATTGAATCGTAATGTTCTAATGAACTGGCACAGCAAACTGTACAGGTGTTAGGGAGGCAATAACTGTTACATTTCCTTTGATTCTTACACCCTGAAAATGAAAACCATCTAGCTCCCAGTGGGTGAGCAACAATTGTGGAATTATTATAGCATAGAAGGACACCATTCAGTCATCATATGCTAACTCCTTGTTGAATAATCGATTCGGTCCCTGGTCTTTCTTCAAGGCAACGTTTTCTCCCAAGTACCTATCCAATTCTATTTAGAAAGCTCTGATTATAGACAATAGGCAATAGACAATAGGTGCAGGAGTAGGCCATTTGGCCTTTCGAGCCAGCACCGCCATTCAATGTGATCATGGCTGATCATCCACAATCAGTACCCCGTTCCTGCCTTCTCTCCATATCCCTTAACTCTGCTATCCCTAAGAGCTCTATCTAACTCTCTCTTTTGAAAGCATCCAGAGAACCAGCCTCCACCACCATCTGAGGCAGAGAATTCCACACACTCACAACTCTCTGTGTGAAAAAGTTTTTCCTCATCTCCGTTCTAAATAGCTTACCGCTTATTCTTAAACTATGGCCCCTGGTTCTGGACTCCCCCAACATTGGGAAAATGTTTCCTGCCTCTAGCATGTCCAAACCCTTAATAATCTTTTATGTTTCAATAAGATCCCCTCTTGTTCTTCTAAATTCCAGAGTATACAAGCCCAGCCGCTCCAATCTATCAACATATGACAGTCCCACCATCCTGGGAATTACCCTTGTGAACCTACTCTGCACTCCCTCAATAGCCAGAATATCCTTCCTCAAGTTTGGAGACCAAAACTGCACACAATACCCCAGGTGTGGTCTCACTAGGGCCCTGTACAACTACAGGAGAACCTCTTTGCTCCTATACTCACTACTTTTGTAATGAAGGCCAACATGTCATTCTGTTTTTAACCATCCCTTCAATTAGTGTTCCAGGACACAGTGGCCATCCGCATTAAAAGAAAGATATCAAAATATTGCATCTTATGACCAAAATATTATATCCGTGTCCCTTGCAGCTATTAATGGCAATGGTTTCTCACTGTTTATCCAGTCTGAATACATGATGATCTGGTGTATCCTGACCAAATCGGACCCCAACAGACCTTTCAGGTTAGGCAGAGGTTCACTTGCACCTCCTCCAACCTCATCTACTATATCTGTTGTTCAAGATGTGGACTCTTATACATTGGCGAGACCAAACGTAGTCTGGGAGATCGTTTTGCTGAACACCTTCGCTCAGTCTGCCTGAACCTACCTGATCTGCCTGTTGTTAAATACTTTAATTCTTCTTCCCATTCCCACACTGACCATTCTGTCCTGGGTCTCCTCCATTGTCAGAGTAAGGCTAAATGCAAATTGGAGGAATAGCATCTCATATTTTGCTTACAGCCCAGTGGTATGAATATTGATTTCTCTAACTTTAAGTAACCCCAGTATTTCCTCTCTCTCTATCCCTCCCCTACCCATTGCACCAGCTTCTCGTTTTCACCCAACAAACAGCTAACAAAGGCCTGTTTCCTTTATCTTTGTTACTTTTTTGCATATCTTTCATTCATTGTTCTATATCTCTCTACTCTATAGCTCTTGTTCCCCTTATCCCTAACTAGTTTGAAGAAGGGTCTCAACAAGAAACATCACTCATTCCTTCTCTCCAACGATACTGCCTGTCCTGCTGAGTTATTCCAGTTTTTTTGTGTCTATCTTCGGTTTAAACCAGCATCTGCAGTTCCTTCCCACACTTTCTCTCACAACCTTCCCTGATCCAAGTAGGACTATCACATCTTCGCCAGTGTAATCCCTGAGTTGTAATCTCTTATCTCTCTCATAAAGCTTTTCTGCTCCTTGTCCAACTCCTTCCCATCCTTTATATAGTGAAATGGTAATAATTGGACACAATATCCCAATTTTATATAGGTTCAATATAATCTTCTTGATTCTGTACTCTACCCTTCTATTGATGAAGCCCATGGCCAGAACCGTACGTGCTCCACTAACTGCTCCGTCAAGATAACATGCCACTTTTCAAAGACTTATGCATACCTACACTTAGGCTTTACTGTTTCTGCATATGCTTTAAAACTGCGTCATTTAGCCTGTAGTTCCTAATAAATCAATTGCACAAATCTGTTGCTTCTCATCCTCAAAGCGTGAAATGTGATATTTCCAGGTCATTTCACCACATTCTGGGACTTTAACCAGACACTCCCTACTCCATGTCACTCACATGCCATGACATGATCTTTGTGTTAGTGCACATGGAATAATGCCACTCCATGTGTGTTACTCCATCTGGACCGGTGCTGAGGAACTTGGAGCGCATTGTCTGGGGGACAACTGTTGTTGGCCACTTCGAGGAGAACACAACTTTGCCACCACAATACAGGGCTAGAATATCAGTCAAATTAGCGATGCTTCATTTTTTGATCCTGTGAAGCTTCACTGCCTCTCACCCACCTTCCGCAACACAGCCCCCTCCCCATTAAAAATAATTAATTACCCCAAGCTCAACCTCCCTCCCAGCACAGCAAACTACATGCTGGCCATGACCTCCACATTTCTGCTCCTCCATCTATCTGGCTTCATGATGGTGCAAAATCCTGCACTCACACCTCTCCCTCCCAAACTAACTGCCCATGCACACCCCCATCCTCAGTTTCAACCCCCCTTCAAACAAACAATGTGAGTCCTGTCCTTCCCCATTCTCCTGCATCAACAACGAGAGACTCAGTCTTTAGCTTCTCTCCCCTTTACTGACACGACCCAGCCTGTACTTGAGACCGTTTTCAATTGTTTAGTTACTGCTTCACCTGCCATTTTTTTTGTTCCAGCTTTACTCGGCCAAATCATTTTTCAGCCTTCCTCATATTTTAGGTTGCTCTTTTCACATCCATTAACAATCTAAACTTTCTGACACAATGACACATGGTCCACCTCATTCCCTTGAGTCAGATCCATCAATGCCACCATCACCCGAAGGATAAGAGCACACACAATTTAGTTCTTTGAGCACATTTCTCAAATATCGGCTTCTTTTCTGCACCAGCTCTGCACTATTCCAATCAATATTGTGGCATTTGATGTCTCTTGCTTTCATCAAACTGCAGGTCTATACATTCCTGCAATTTTCTTACAGCTTTTCTCTTCTACATCCCTTTCACTATTTGAATGTGTAGCATTAAAATTACCTACCTATGACACAACTCTAACCAAATTGATCCTGTCCGTGTGCCATCAAGGATATCTTCTATGACACTATGACATCTTCCCTTGCCAGTACACCACCCTGCCCTCTTTTTCTGACCACCTGCATTCAACAATGTTACATTTCCAGTCCTCCCCTAATGTTTGAACCATATTTCAGTTCCAGTCATTTCATGAATATTTAAACCCTCTTTCATCACACTTTATACTTTCTGATACATACATTCTCAACCAGGCAATGGTCTTCAAGTAGACTCACCATGTGCTCTTGTCTGATAGTGTGCTTCCTGTTCCTATGCTATCTGTAACTCCCATTTCTTCATGTTCTCTTCTGCTGCCCAATCACTTTCAACTTAATCCTCCACTAGCATAGTAATGAACTCCATTGTGGGTCAACCACACTTTGTTCTTAATACACAAAGAATAGGACATGATTGCTGTCAAGATCCTGTTTTTATTTGACTCTTTTCAGTTACCCTAGCACCACATGAACTTCCCCTTCCACCTATATCTCCCCCCACCCACCCCCACCCACACCGTCTTTACATTTCATTCCTCTTTTCTCCTTATCAACACAATTTGTCCTTGTGTCCTGTTTTTGTTTGCATTAGTCCCCCTTGGTCACCTTGTTCCTCTTTAGCCTTTGTCCACCGATCTGCCATTCAAATAAAAACACATTCACCTATATCCACCTATCACTTTGTCCTGTCTCCAGGTCTTTTATAATTTTCTCTCCCCCACTTCATCCAGTCTGAAGAAGGGTCCCGACCTAAAATATCTCCTATCCACGTCCTCCAAAGATGCTACCTAGCTGAGTTACCCTCGCAATTTGTGCTCCACGCAGGATTCCAGCATCTGCAGTTCGTGTCCACATGAACTATGGCCTGCTTCACCCTTTTAAGAGAAAGATTGGAAAGGCAGCTGGAGCAAGCCATGAGATATTGATCTATTGCACAGCTTCCTCTTTCTTATCTAGAAATTCCAATTAAAGGTTTAAAATAAATTGTTTCTTACAGCACCATAATGCTGAACCGCAAACTCACCGTGGATGCCAACCAGAATCATCAGAAGAGTTAGAGCGGTGATTAGGGCACTTAGTAGGAAGAGAGAAAGTATCCATCTTCTTTGTTGAGCAAATACACAGTGCCTTGGAGTCATTTTGTTCAGTTGAATTAGAAGTAGTTCTCCTCTTGATTATACACTGCAGTCAACTTCTCACAGGGCAACTTCGCCTGCACTGAAAACAAACACAAACTGCTAATTTTTGAAGTGTGGTGGGGCAATACTCTTTAATATGTTCTTGTCACCATGTATTCTTATATGGCAATATCTTGGTACAGGTTATCACACAGAGGAAGTCACTTGAGCTCCTCATCGGTGGAGAATCAACCTCATGTTAGGTACATGTTCTCTTTACAATGGGTTTCACTGTGAATGGCCGGCTTCTGGCCTGTTGCCTCCCCTCGAGGAATAATGTGTAACATGAATGGTTCATGGATGGGAGAAAATGAATGACAATGGGGTGGGGATGGGGAGGGGGATAGCTTGCTTCGCCCCGACATTGCACATATGAAGAACATGCGCTTGCAAAGGTCTCTGCAGAGTTGCCATGAATCTGTTACACCTAGTACAGAAATCCAATTTACAAGTTGAGAAATTGAGTGGGTGTGAGTTTGAATGAGGGGGTCTACAGAAGCGATCCAGCCAGTTCTTTAGCTTATGGAGCCAAGACTGCCATCCATCGACCCATTTTGTTTCCATAACCATTAATTGGCTTATCACAACATCATTACTGGGTAACATATTGAGATATATGTCTCTCTTAGGCTTAAAATATTGCCTGCATTTCAAGGAATCTGAACATAGTTTTCCATTATCAGACCTGTTGGGCACCTCTGTTTGGCCCATTGGACAGTGATTTAATATGTGTATGTATATATTTGTATATACTGATAGCTACTGAGAAAAACTAATCTAAATTTAATATATATGAAAGGGGTTTAAATGAAACACACTGACAGGTTTGTGAAGTATATTTCTTAAAAATTGTTACTTTTTCTCAGAAGCTTTCAGTTTTGATCCCATACAGTTGTCAGCAATTAGGAGTGTGTATTCCTTGTGTGGTTCATTCAGGAAGCAATCAAGCAACTGAACACAAAGCATTTTATAACCAATAGGGACTTTGTTATTAAGAAAGCCACCCACATTTAGTGTGCTGAAACATTGTGCTGCTGCCTTCCTAACAGTTCTTCCAATTAAATGTGATTCATTGGCAATGCATTGAAAATGCTCCTTCTTCAGAAGCCTCTGAATGAGACAATAAAAAGGTGTGTGGAGTCTGTGCTTTTACATTGAATGAAACCTTCTGAATAGAGATTCCCAGCTCAGAAATAAGAGAAAAGACTAGTCCGTGATGCAAATGTTTTATTTTAAATGGAATCGTAAAGTTTGTGAGGCCAAAAAAAAAGTAGCCGGAGGCTGGAGCAAAACAGCAAAGGGTGCAAAGGATTCGCATTTATTTGACCCATTGCCATTTCGGACCCGACACATGTTATCTTGCTTGTTTTATGCTGGATTTGAGTTTTATTTTAATTTGAAAAGCAATGATGAAATTTCACACGTTGAGGTGGGAGTATTTAAACCTGTAACTAAACTGATATCAGAACCTCTCAGCTGCTTTAGTCTAGGTACATTGCAATGTGGTGATAATTTGCTGGGTAGACGTGGGCATGCCCTCAGACCATTTCATACAGAAACATAAGAAATAGAAAAAGATGTAGGCCATTTGACTCTGTCATTCAATAACATCATGGCTGGTTTTATACCTCATCTCCACTTTCCCCAACTAACACTCAATCATTTCATTCACTTCATATCTAAAACTCTATTGATGTCTGTCTTGAACAGTCTCCACTGATTTCCTGCGTAGAGAATTCCAAAGGTTCACCATCCTCTGAGTGAAGAAATGTCTTCTTGTCTCTATCCTGACCCTTTATTTTGAGACTTTGACGTGAATAGCCAAACCAGCAAAAACATCAAACTGCATCAACCCTGAGAGCCCCATACAAGCTTTATACCTTTCAATAAAAAAATCACCTCCCTTTCTTCTAAACACAATGCAGTATAGGTCAAATGAAATTCATCTCTCCTCATCTGACAAGACTACCATCCCTGGAATCAATTTAGTGAACCTTTGCATGATTTGTATTATTATTCCTTAAGTAGAGAGACCAGTTCTGTTGGCAGTATTCCAAGTGGTGTGCTATATAGTTAAAGCAGGACATTCCTGCTCTTGTATTCAAACCATTTCAATAAAGACCAACATACCTTCCTAACCACACTGGTTGCTAAAGATGCAGGTTAGCTTTCAGTGGTTCATGTAGTAGGATATCCGAAACACTCTAAATACTTTTAATCTAACATTTAAAAAAATGCCTACTTGTATTCCTACTTCATTGTCTGTATTAGTAAACTCACTATTTTAGATCTTGTATTCTATCCATCATATCTTCACTGATTGATTTAGCTCATCTATCTTAAGTCTCTCTGAATCCTCCTCACAGCTGTGACTGCCACCCAGCATTGTCTCATTAACAAACTTGGATATGTCACACATGATTCCCTCTTCCAAATCATGGGCATAGAATGGGGTTAGGGCAATGATCTCTTTGGTACCAGCCTCCCAACGGGGAAAGGACCAGAGCATTCCTACTCCCAGCATTCTGTCGGCTAGCGAACTCCCAATCCCTAAAAGTCTATTACTCGCAGTATTGAATCTTCAAATTTCATTAAGTAACTCCTCTTATGGCATTCTGAGAGTCCAAAAATCTATCACTTCAACTGCTTTGACCCTATCTATTTTGCTAAGGACAGCCTCTAACATCTAATTAATGTAACCTAACCATCCATGATGTTATTGAATGACAGAGTCAAATGGCCTACACCTTTTTCTATTTCTTATGTTAGACCAAGAAAGAAATATATATAATTCAAAAATTTAACAGGTCAGGCAGCATGTCAAATGTGGCTTGCCCATCACTCAATCCATGCTGACTCATACTTACATGCCTTTTCCTCAATGGAGGCATATATTAAGATATTATTTTCTAAATGCCCCATTACTACTTCCTTAGTCAAAAGAGAAAGAGGGGTAATTTTCTTGGTGGGAATAAGTGATTGAGGCAGGAGGGGAGTGGGGTGTGGGGTTAGTTGCCACAGCTCAAGTATTTACAGGTTATATTGGTTTATAGCAATATCATTACTGGCTACTGTATTGACATATGTGTCTTTGAATAATGGTCCAGATATCTGGCTTCTAGTTTATCAACCTATCTTCCTAACTCCTCAATTCCAACTCAGAACGTACACATTCACTGTCCTGTCATGGGTTCAACTTGCCACAAATATCATTCATTCTCACGGCTAATTAAAACTGACCAACTCACCAGCAACTTCAACTCATGTTTGTGCTTCATCTCACCGCAATACGGGTTTGAATGACAGAGCCATATTCCACTTGGATCCCTTATAATGGCAGCTTTTCTTAACCCTCATTTAATGTCAGCTTGCAAACTCACCGGAAAATCAAGCTAATCCCTTGATCACTGTAATTTCCCCTCCAATAACAATATTCCAGCTCTCCAAATCACAACGTTCCAACTTCCCACAGCTGTTCTCTGATGACATGGTTCTGATTCACCATAAAACGTTCTAATTACTGTTTTCTATCTACTTGTAAATTTCCTCCTAATGATAGTACACTTAATCATCATAAATTTGCTCTATGGAAAGTTCGATTTCACCAAAACTCCCTCATGATGAGAGTGGTCTAACTCGCTAGAAACCCTTTCTAATATCACTGTTCTAACTCACCAGGAAGAACTTCTAATTTCAGTTTTAAAAATCCTGACAATCTATTTCTGGTGATGGTTCAACAACGCATCACACTGCACTTCTAATGATAGCGTTCTATCTGGCAATCACCGAGGTACAATGTTAAGTAATGTAACAGCCGCAGGGAAGAAGCTGTTCCTGGACCTGCTGGTCTGGCAACGGAGGGACCTGTAGGGCCTCCCGGATGGTAGGAGGGTAAACAGACTGTGGCTGGGGTGAGAGCAGTCCTTGACGATGCTGCGCGCCCTTCGCAGACAACGCTTGCTTTGGACAGACTCAATGGAGGGGAGTGAGGAACCGGTGAGGCTTTGGGTAATTTTCACCACCCTCTGCAGTGCTTTCCGGTCAGAGACAGAGCAGTTGCCATACCATACTGTGATACAGTTGGTAAGGATGCTCTCGATGGTGCAGCAGTAGAAGTTCACCAGAATCTGAAGAGACAGATGACATCACAAATAACTTCTAATTTCACTTCTCTAAATTACTAGGGGATTTAAATTTAATGACTGCTCCCGTGGAATGTAAATTTCATTTTTAATGACAGTTTTCTAACTCATTGCAGAGTATGTCTAGTAACAGTGTTGTAATTCAACACAAACTCTTCCTAATGACAATTTGCTTACTCTCCACAAATATTTTCTATCATTCCTCCAATTCACCAAACCCTGATCTGATTGTCAGCAAAATCATGACAATTTTCTTCCAATTACAGTGCTCCAAATCCCCTTTCAATGTCAGCTCACTGCATCACCAGACAGCCTCATGCAACAGCTCCCTAAATCACTGTAAATTCCCAAAAAACACTAAATACAAAAAAAACACCTTCAAATGACAATGATCTAGTTTGCCTCAAAACCAGTCTAAATAACGTGTTCCAACTCTGCACAAAACACATCCGATGGCATTTATTTAACTGGCCATGGCACCCATTCAATAACTCACTACAAATCCTCTCTAATGATTATTTCAATTCACGCCAAACACATTTAACGTTAGCTGTAGAAACACGGAACTGTAGATGCTGATTTTTTTTCAAAAAAATTCACAAAGTGTTGGAGTGACTTAGTGAGTGAGGCAACATCTCTGGAAAACATGGATAGGTGACGTTTTGGGTTGGGACCCTTCTTTAGACTCATCACAATATCCCTTCAATTGACAGTGTTCAAACACTACAAAACTCTTTCTGATATCAGTGCACCAGTTCACCACAAAGCAGTTATAATCACACCTCTTTCACACCACAAACTCCAGCTATTAAAATCATAATTGTTCTAGATTTCCTTATAATGATTGCTTCAATTTAACACAAGGCCTTCTGATGACAGTGTGCTACCTCCATGCAAAATCTTCTAAAGCCTGTGCTCTCACTTATCATCAACAGCTCTGAACTTTGAGCCTCAGATTCACAATTGTCCTCCAATGACAATATGTCAATCACTGCAAACCCATTACTGTACTTGTCCAACGACAATGCTATTAATCACTAACCCTTTCTAGGATTCCTTCTGACCAAAAATAATTTTGAATGGCAGGATTATGATTCACGATTAATTCATCTTTTAATTATAGTAATTCTCCAAAAACTGCTCTTGTATTTATTGACGATAAACACTTTCTATGAACTGTGGTCTAACTCACCACAAACGATGCCTAATGGAAAAACTTTATTTATGCAGAAGACTAAACTTCAGCACTCTAAATGTCTTGTCATGCCAATACACTAATTCACAACAAATCCCTCCTAATCACAGCTCCAGCTCACCATTAACATTTCTGAATGATGGTGTTCTAACCGACTAATTACTTCCTCCTCGAAAGACAATGCCTCATGTCACCAGAAATCCCTTCTAATGATAACTCTTTAGCTCACCATAACTTCCTTCTAATGATGATGTTTTAAATCACCACAAATGAGTTTGAATGAGATGTTCTAACACAAACTCTACAAATTCCTCTTCATGATGTGGAGTCAATTCCCCACAGGCTCTGATTTAATCACAAGGCTCCAACTCTATGAATCTCTTCTAATGACTGCCATCCTTCACCAGGATGAGAACATACAGGGCAAGATTAGCAAGTTTGCTGATGATGCAAAAGTGGGTAGATTTTGCAGTACAAAAGTGAGACAAAAGTGAAGCAAAAGTGATACAAAACTGATACAAACATGAGTGGTTTTGCAGATAGTGAAGATGGTTGTGAAAGATTGCAGCAGGATCTGGATCGATTGGCCAGGTGGGCTGAGGATTGGTTGATGGAATTTAATACAGAGAAGTGTGAGGTGTTGCATTTTGGGATGTCTAACAGGGGCAGGACCTACACAGTGAATGGTAGGCCTCTGGGGAGCGTTGTAGAACAGAGGGATCCAGGAGTGCAGGTGCAAGGTCGAGTTGCAGCTAGATAAGGTGGTCAGAAAGGCTTTTGGCACATTGGCCGTCATATTTCAGAGTATAGAGTATAGAAGTTGGGAGGTCATGTTGCAGTTGTATAAGATGTTGGTGAGACCACATTTAGAGTATTATGTTCCGTTCTGGGCACCATGTTATAGGAAAGATAATGTCAAGCTTGAAAGGGTTCAGAGAAGATTTATGAGGATGTTGCCAGGATTAGAAGGTCTGAGCTATAAGGAGAGGTTGAGTAGGCTGGGTTTCTATTGGAGGGCAGGAGGATGAGGGGTGATTTTATAGAGGTGTATAAAATCATGAGAGGAATAGATTGTGTAAATGCACATAATCTCTTGCCCAGAGTAGGGGAATCGAGGACCAGAGGACATAGATTCAAGGTGAAGAAGAAAGATTTAATTGGAATCTGAGGTAGTTGAGGCTGGGACTATCCCAGCGTTTAAGAAACAGTTAGACAGGCACATGGATAGGACAGGTTTGAAGGGATATGGACCAAGTGCAGGCAGGTGAGGCTAGTGTAGTTGGCCAGTGTGGGCAAGTTGGGCCGAAGGACTTTTTCCACACTGTGATTCTATGACAAATCGCATTGATGACAGTACTTGAGTTGACCACAATGTGCTTCGAATGAATAGTGTTCTAACTCACCATTAACCCATCCTTACGAAGGTTTACCAAATCGCCATAAATGTAGTTCTATTGACAGTGCTTCAGCTCACCACAAATCCCTCAAAATTGCACCTTCTAATTCAGCACACTCCCTGTTCTGATGTCAAGTGAAACTGTGGTACTACACCCGCACAATTATTGCAAAATCTATTACTAATGACAGTGGTTGATACGAAATGAAGTGCATTCTTGACTTAACTTGGCTCCAACTTGCCTTCTGCTAATGACAGTGCTCTAGCTCACCGCAAATAGTTTCAAATTTTATTTCTCCAACTCAGGATAATTCTCTTCCAACGAGTGCATTGATTCATCACAATTCTCTTCTAACACCTGGTTTCCTGCTCAATAGGAACCTGCTCTCTAAACAAACCAAGACAGGGGTGCTGAAAAACATTGAATGTCATGAAACCCAATAGATTAGAAGCACAATTTGGTGACAATCACATCAATCATAACGCCAGACTTGGGGAATTACGTAGGTCTCTGCTCCTCCTGATACCAATGAATCCTCGACTTTATCATCGGCAAACCTCAAAGTGTATCGATTGGCAACTACACCGACTCCTCACAGACCATCAGCATTGGGGCAACTCATGTCTGGGTGCTCATTCCCCAGCTCTACTCTCTCTATACCTATGATTTGTGTAGCCAGACACAGCTCCAAAGCCATCTTTAGATTTGGCGATGATACCACAGTCATTGGACAAATAATGGGTAACTATGAGTTGGAAAGCAGGAGGGAGTTTGACAGTCTGGTTGAGTATTGCCAGATCAACAATTTTGCTTTAATTGTTAGACCTGATTGCAACCCCACTCTGCATTCCATCTCCCTGTGATAACATTTCGCTGCCTTACTTATCAAGAAACAATCCACCTCTGCCTTCAATATATTCAAACCTGAGAAAGAGAATGCCTAAGGCTCATGAGCCTGAGAGAAAAATACTTGCTTTATCTGTATAAAAGGATATACGTCTTACTTTAATCACTAGTAATTGTATCCCTAGTTATGATTCTCCTACATGATGAAACATTCCTTTCACATTCCCACTATTGAGACTCCACAGGAACTTAAATGTTTAAATTATATCATCCTTTACTGTTCTAAGTTCCAGCAGATACAAACATATCCTGTCCCAAGTTCCTCATAAAGCAGAGACACAAGATGTTGGAATTTAGCACAATAGAGAGACTGCTGGAGGAATTCAGCAGGTCAGGCAGCATCAATGGAGAGACATGTTCACTGAATTCCTTCAGTATGTTTCTTTGTTACTCATAAAGCATTCCACCCATTTCAGATATCAACCGGGAGTCTGTAGTCAGGTGATTAGGAACATTTTAATTTTTTTGTATTACTTATTGTGAATATTTTGAGGAGTGTCTTTACAATCTTTTTCAAAGAGTGCGGATGTTGCAGAATGTAATTTGACTGGATTTCATAGTTTAAATGATCTGGAGTAGTGTGACTGGAATGTATTGTGTGAATTAGTGCATTGATGCTAGCAATATTAGAATTGATTCCAGAATGATGAGGGTGCCGTTAATAAAGTGTGTTAGAGACTGTCAATAAAATGGATTCCAAAGGGGAAAGGTTGGAGCAGTATGATTAGAATCGAGGCCATAATGAATTGGAGCATTGTTGTCAGAATGTATTATATATTGTGGAATAGTGAGCACTGACTGTAAAATGAACTCTGTAATGCGGCTCGTCACAGTCTGTTTTGAATAGATTCTACATTTTGGTGATTTAAAATATTATCATTTGAATGTATTTGCTAGGGTGATGAGTTGCAGAATATGATTAGAGTGTCTTCCACACTGTGGTGATTTAGAAGTTTTAAAATGGATGTTCTAGAATTTTGTCAAACAAGGGATCCTCGAATGTGGTGAGATCTAGAAACATCAATTGAACGGATACAATAGGGTAGTGTTTTAAAGCACTTTCATTATTTAAACATTTTCATTAATTCACAAGGTCATTACTTAGGGCACTTTTATTTGAATGGGTTGTATTTGAATGGGTTGTTCAGGTTCAGGAACAACTACTCCCTTACAGCCATTCGGCTATTAAACACTGCAACCTCAAATCAGCTCTGAACTACATAGACTATTATTGTTATTATTGCACTATTATGGTTTGTATTTTGTGTGTATGTATGTATGTATGAGTATATATATATATATACATATATATACATATATATATATATAATATTATGTGTGTGTGTGTGTGTGTGTGTGTGTGTGTGTGTGTGTGTGTGTGTGTGTGTGTGTGTGTGTGTGTGTGTGTGTGTGTGTGCTTTTTCTCTCTCTAGTTTATAATATTGTTTACTATATTTACATATTCTGTTGCGCTGCTGAAAGTAAGAATTTCATTGTTCTATCTTGGGCAAATGACAATAAAACACTAGACTCTCTCCCTCTCTTGACTTGTATACAGCGGGGATTCAGAGTATTGCCATTAGATTGGGTTTTAGTGTAAGGATTTAGAATGATGTCATTAGAAAAGTTCTCATAATTTATGAAAAAGAAGATTATGGTAAAAGTAGAATAAAAAATGTAGCATTGAGAGCGGTATTCTCAGAATGGATGTGATATTGTAGTGACATTGAATAGCTTTATTAAAATGGATTATGGAATGTTGCTCTTTGGTCTCTGAGTCTGGAATGGATTCCATAATGGGATTTTAAGAAATATTATTGGAATGGATTCAATAGAGCATGTTATTGAATTGATTTCTAATCAATTTAGAATCACTTGGTGATCTAGAACAGTATAAATGGAAGAATAAGACAATACTGCAGATCATTGAATTTAAGAGCATAAGGCATTTGTGGCAAATTGGAGGAGTATCATTAGAAGAGAATTTGTGATGTCATGAGGAAGGGGTTTGTGGTGACTTAGAGTGCTGCCTGGAATGGATTTTATAGTGAGTCAGAGCATTGTTGGCAGAACATTGTGGTTAGTATGAACACCATTATTAGTCTTGGGGTTAGGGGGAGTTGGAGGATTAAATATCATGTTGTTTTCTTAGAAAACAGATACCATCCAAGTGAATGAAAAGATTCAAGGATGTGCTCAAATTCTCTGACCCCTGGTTATCTCTGAACCATTACCATTCAAAGTAAGGAAGGAGCAATCGGGAGCTTTCCGTGCATTGGAAGCACACATGACAGAATGAGTCTTACCTCACAAACTGCACACTCACCCTGTCCCCTCTGTAAAAGAGTCTGCAATTCCCATATTGGCCTCATTGGCTACTTCAGAACCCAGAATATCATGGATGAAATAAGACATAATCCTGAATCCTGAAAGAGTGCATAAAAAAAATGATAATGAGTGAGATGGAGCCATTTTGAGCATTATTCAGAGAGGATTAAGGTGATCGTTATCTTTAGAAGCGACTGCACATTAAGACTGTTGAGAAAAGTTTCTGGTGATTGGGGTGGTGAAACAGGTTTTGGTATGTGATGAGTTGGAATACTGTCATTAGAAGAGATTAGGGTAAGTTTAGCAAGGTATTGTCGAAATACTTTTAGTGAATCAGAGCACATAGGCTTAAGTGAGTTAAAACACTGCCAATAGATTATGTACATTGGTGGATCTACACATTTTGTTGAGTAAGGGCTTGTGATGATGTGGAATTGATAACTACTAATTTGGAATAATAACATGATTTAGTATGGTGTCAAGATAACACTTTTCTGCAATACTTCCCTCATCTATTGTAGAAGCGGTTCCGTGTGTCAAACATCAAACAATGCCATTCAACCTGATGATTAGGTTTTAACTCCACACATGATGGAAGTACAGTGCATTCAGAAAGTATTCAGACCCCTTCACTTTTTCCACATTTTGTTACGTTACAGCCTTATTCTAAAAGGGATTAAATTCATTTTTTTAAATCATCAATCTACACACAATACCCCATAGTAAAAAAATAAACCCAGCTGCTTAGAAATTTTTGCAAAGTAATTAAAAATAAATAACCAAAATATCACATTTACATAAGTATTCAGAGCCTTTACTCAGTAATTTGTTGAGGCTCCTTTGGCAGCGATTACAGACTCAAGTCTTCTTGGGTATGATGCTACAAGCTTGGCACACCTGTATTTGGGTAATTTCTCTCATTCTTCTCTGCAGATCCTCTCAAGTTCTGTCAGGTCGGATGGGGAGCGTCGATGCACAGCTATTTTAAGGTTCCTCCAGAGATGTTTGATCGGGTTCAAGTCCGGGCTCTGGCTGGGCCACTCAAGGACATTCACAAACTTGTTACGAAGCCACTCCTGCATTGTCTTGGCTGTGTGGTTAGGGTCGTTGTCCTGTTGGAAGGTGAACCTCCTCCCCAGTCTGAGGTCCAGAATGCTCTGGAGCAGGTTTTTTTTATCAAGGATCTCTCTGTACTTTGCTCCGTTCGTCTTTCCCTCAATTTTGACTAGTCTCCCAGTTCCTGCCTCTGAAAAACATCCCCGCAGCATGATGCTGCCACCACCATGCTTCACCGCAGGTGTGGTATTGGCCAGATGATGAGCGGTGCCTGGTTTCCTCCAGACGTGACTGACGCTTGGCATTCAGGCCAAAGTGATCAATCTTGGTTTCATCAGACCAGAGAATCGTGTTTCTCATGCTCTGAGAGTCCTTTAGGTGCCTTTTGGCGAACTCCAATAGGGCTGTCATGTGCCCTTTACTGAGCAGTGGCTTCCTTCTGGCCACTCTACCATAAAGGCCCGATTGGTGGAGAGCTGCAGATAAAGTTGTCCTTCTGGAAGGTTCTCCCATCTCCACAGAAGAACTCTGGAGCTCTGTCAGAGTGACCATCGGGTTCTTGGTCACCTCCCTGACCAAGGCCCTTCTCCCCCGATTGCTCAGTTTGACCGGGCGGCCAGCTCTATGAAGAGTCCTGGTGGTTCCAAAGTTCTTCCAATTAAGAATGATGGAGACCACTGTGCTCTTCGGGACCTGCAATGCTGCAGAAATTGTTTTATACCCTTCCCCAGATCTGTGCCTCAACACAACCCTGTCTCGGAGTTCTACGGACAATTCCTTCGATTTCATGGCTTGGTTTCAACTGTGGGACCTTATATAGACAGGTGTTTGCCTTTCCAAATCATGTCCAATCAATTTAATTTACCACTGGTGGACTCCAACAAGTTGTAGAAACATCTCAAGGATAATCAATGGAAACAGGATGAACCTAAGCAATTTTTAGTGTCATAGTAAAGGGTCGGAATGCATATGTAAAAGTGATATTTAATTTATTTATTTTTAATTATTTTGCAAAAATTTCTAAACCTGATTTTGCTTCTTCAATCTGGGGTATTGTGTGTAGATTGATGATTTTTTAAAAAAGGATTTAATCAATTTTAAAATAATGTTGTAACGTAACAAAATGTAGAAAAAGTGAAGGGTCTGAATACTTTCTGAATGCACTGTAGTTTGAAAGTCTCAGCTTTCAAATATTTCAAGACAGAATGCATAATAATCACACTGCTTTCAACCGTCACATGATAGAGTCCATTCAAACAATATGTTCATTATGGTGTGCAGTCCATTCTAATCATACTGCACTAAACCACAACACAGTGGAATCCAATCTAATTCACCACACTTTTGACTTGGTTGTAAATCGCACATTAAGTATTCCAGTTACTTTAAAATATATATTCTTACACAAGAGCTCTACATCACATAGTAGGATCCGTTCTAAAGAATCACGTGATGAAAAGCTTTCAAAAATCAAAATTCTAATTTCATACAATGCAGACTATTTCAATGCTAGTGCGCTAGGTTGTCAAATAATACAATCCATTCAAATGACAATGTTTTAAGTAAACTGAGTTTGGAAGCTAATGAAGGGAGTACACATGGCAGACTTAAAATTAGGTGCTAACCTGATGAATTTGCAATATATGCACACCAAACAGCATTGTTTGACTATAACTCTCAACATAACAACTAAATCTTTTCGAAAGCCACAGCTCCAAATCGGAGCTGCATAGAATCAATTCACTAGTGACAGTTCAAATGATGAAACATTCCTGACATTGTTCCAACTCATCACATTTTAAACCCTTCAAATATAAACTCTTTGATATACCACAGTGTAGCATCCTCTCTAATAATTCAAATGGAAATGCTTAAACGTACAGTGCAGAATCCAATTTATTGATACTGCTCAAACTCACTAACAACTGTCTGTTCTGCATGATTCAGAATCCATTATTATGATCCTGCTTAAAATCATCAATGTGAAGAATTCATTTTCATGCTATAATTGGAAATTATCACACCATGGAATTTCTTCTAATTACATTGCTTTCAGACATCAAATTACTGATTCATTCCAATGACCATGTTTGTAATTACAACTAAAAATAATTCATTCTAATGACACCTGGATTAGTGGAACATATCAGACAATCATTCATGGTTAAATCCAAGTATGGAACCATTTTGATTCCTACTTCACTGAATCAGGATTCCAATGTAATAATACTGCTCTAAACCATCAATCTTTGGAGTCCATTCTTGTGAGATTGCTGTCTATCTTCATACTACATAATCCATTATACCCACATGACTCAACATAATGGTAAATCACCTCAACAATACAGCTCAAAGAGACCTGTCCGGAGAATTCATTGTAGTGATTTGTCTCAAACCGGCATAACCATCAGGTCCATTCTAATAATATTTCTTGAAATCATCACACTACAGCCTCTATTCTAATAACACTATGATAAGTCATAGCTTTAGAATCAAAACTGATGTCATGCTTTTCACACATCACGGAGAGAGTGGTGCTTCAGTGGTGTAACTAGAAAGCTTTTGCATGGTGTTGAATTCACTACTATAGAATCTTTCAAGTACTCTTGCATAATGCGGTGTGTTATTCATTCTTGTCACAATACTCAATCTCAATAGAGCTTGGAATTCATTTAAGGTTATGCTCCAAATCAGCACTTTAGGAAATCCATTCCAATAATATTGCCACAAATCATTATATTACAGAAATATTCTAAATACACAAAACAGAATATGATACGATATGAGCTTTATTTATCCAAGGAGAGAAATTGATCTGCCACCAGTCATGAAACACAGGAGACATGAAACATGAAATTAAAGTGACGAGTGGAAAGGATTGGGGATGTGCAAAGATTTGGGGAGGGGAGGGGGAGGGGAATCGGTCTACCTCATGACAGAAGGGGGAAAGAGTTGCACAGTTTGATAGCCACAGGGAAGAAGGATCTCCTGTGGCATTCTGTACTGCATCTTGGTGAAACCAGTCTGTTACTGAAGGTACTCCGCAGGTTGACTAGTGTTCATGGAGTGGGTGAGCTGTATCATCCTAGATGCTCCGTAGTTTGAAGAGCATTCTCCCCCCCCCAAGACCACCTTCCATGAATCCAACTGCACCGCCAGGAGAGAGCCAGCCTTCATGATGATTTTACTAACCCTGTTGCTGTCTGTGGCCATTGCCCTGCTGCCCCAGCACATGACAGCAAAGAAGATGGCACGGGCTACCACCGATTAGTAGAAAATCTGCAGCATCTTACCCCAGATGTTGAAGGAGCGGAGCCTTCTTATAAAGTACAGCTGGCTCTGTCGCTTGTTGTTTAGTCCAGGTACACTCCAAGGTATTTGTAATCCTTGGTAAACTGCATATTCACACCAATGATGTGGACAGGGGACAGAGGTGTTCCATTCCTCCTAAAGTCCACCATTAACTCCTTAATCTTGTCGGTGTTGAACTGCAGGTGATTCAACCCACAACACTCAACAAAGTCGTTGACAACACGTCTGTATTCAGCTTCCCTCTCCTCACTGATGCAGCCCACAATTGCAGAGCCATCTGAAAACTTCTGCAGGTTGCAGGAGTCCGAGTTAAATCTGAAGTCCGAGGTGTAGATGGTGAACAGGATGGGAGAGAGGACCGTCCCTTATCGTGCCCCCGTGTCGCTCACTACCATGTCCGAGACATAGTTCTATACCATGACATATTGATGTTGTCTAGCCAGGTAGTTGATAATCCAAGTCACCAATGGAGCATTCACCCAAATCTTCATTGGTTTGCTCCCTAGCAGTGCAGGCTGGATGGTGTTAAAAGCACTGGAGAAGTCCAAAAACATGACTGTCACAATGCTTCCCAGCTTATCCAGGTTGTGCATTGGAACGATGGAGCAGGTGGATGATTGCATCCTCAACACCCATTTTGATTGCTAAGCGAACTGCAGGGGGTCCATGTAGGGTTTAACCAGGGGTCACAGGTGAGTGAGCACCAGCCTCTCCAGGGACTTCATGATGTGTGAAGTCAGCACCACACAGTGTGGGTCTGCAATCATCAGAGGAGCTGGCATTCGTCCTGTTTGCTACAGGAACCACGCAGGATGTCTTCCACTTCACAGGAATAAGTTGTAAGTAGGTGCCACTAAATCGACAAAACATGGAATCCATTCCAATGCCACATCCCAATAGGATTCTTTTGACATTGCATCTGTAGAAGTTCGTAAGAGTTGTTGGGGACATACCAAACTTACTTAGCCATCTTGGGAAATAAAGGCGTTGGTGTGATTAAGTAGTAGCTTTATGTGCTTGGTCCAGAACAAATTGGTGATATTTACACCTTGGAACTAGAAACCATCACCATCTCCACTTTAGCAGCTGGTGCATGTACTCCATGTTGTTTTCTTAAGTCAATTATAGCTCCTTCGCCTTTCTAATATTGAAGAAGAGGTTTTAGTCTTGACATCTTGTTACTGAGCTCTCTATCTCCTTCCTGTACGTCATCTTGTCATGGTTCAAGATCCAGCTCTCTGCCGTGATGTCATCTGCAGACTAGTAAATGGAGTCAGCACAGAATTTGACTGCACAGTTGTAAGATGCATCCTTCAGGGCAAGGTATTGAGAATCATTGTGGGAAATGTTTTGTCACTTATCCTCCCTGATTGCGGTCTATGGGTCAGGAAATCAAGGATCCTGTGGCAGATGGGGTTGCTGAACTCCAGGTCCAGGACTTTGGTTCCTAGAAAGATCAACTAGTGACGATAACGAGGTTCTGATGAGCTCAAGAAATCAGATTTAATTTTCCCTCTGGGCCTGTTACAGCCTTTGGGACTCAATATTGAATTCCACAATTTCAAACAACCAGAGTTCATATCAGAACCTCTCAGTTTGAAGGCAAGGTCATCAACTTACAATGTTAATATCATTTTATTCTCCACATAAATCCTGCCCAACCTGCTTAATATTTGCTGCATTCTTTTTTAGTTCGGATTTTCAGCAACTGCAGTGTTTTGTATCTCACTGTGCCAGCATTCAGACTGATCACTTATCGTTTCTCTCTTTCTTTCTGTGTCACCTCCAGATAGATCAGCTGCAATTAACAAGCTTCTCTCAGCTTTCACGACTACCATTTTCGTCAATCACTCACTGTTGGTCTCCACTCTGCCAGTGATTCCCCTTGTTCTCTCTACTCTCCCCATTTCTCTGCAACATAAAATATGTTTGATTGCTACATTTAGCTGTTCTGATGACAGGTCACTGACCTGAGATGTTAACTCTCATTCCCTATTCACAGATGTTGCCCAACTGACAGAGTGTTTATAGCATTATCCCTTTCTATAACAAATGAGGCCAGATGAGTTGAATTAAAAAAATGTATTGCTGGGAATTTACTATGTGGCCTGGTGAGGGAGACCAAGCAAATGAATAATAATAAGGCATCTAAACTACCTGACACAGTAATAGAGTAAAGGGTATGGAAAGAGTGGGGTTCTTGAAATATGTTTTGAAGATGTTTTAATCAGTACGTAACAAGCCACACTAAACATGGGACAGTATTGGGTTTATTGGGAATGAACCTGGGTAAATAGGAAGCATGATTGTTGGAGGGTGTTTTGGGGATAGTAATGATAATTCCATTAGATTTGGTATAGTAAAGGAATTAGATAAAGAAAGGTCAAGCATAAAGGTTATAATCTGAGGAAGGTTAATTTTATCAGAGTGAGATATCAGATATGTAGATGTCAAGAACTAAACAAGGTACGGTAAGCCTAAAAAACACGTTTTGATAAATACTGAAAGGTCTAGGAAAAATCAATTTTGGTAAAAAGTTGCACAAGACGTCGGTGGGGACACGAGGACTATTCAAAGTTTCAGAGGTCTTTTATTGCCACGTGCACCAATTAAGGTACAGTGATATTCGTATTACAGTGATATTCGTATTGTGCTCAGATTTGCTTATGCTGCTATAGGAAATATGGCATTAAGCTGGAAAGAGTGCAGATAAGATTTACAAGGATGTTGCCAGAATACAAGGGCCTGCACTACAGGGTGTGGCAGACTAGGACTTTCATCCTTGGAGCTCAGGAGTCCTCAGGAGGGATGATTTTATACAGATGTATACAACCGTCAGGGGAATAGATAGGGTGAATGCACAGAGTCTTTCTCCCAGGGTAACCGAAAATTAGAGGGCATTGGTTTAAAGTGAGAGGGGAAAGATTTAATATAAACCTGAGAGGCCATGACAGACAGTAGTGGGTATATGGAACGAGCGGCTAGACAAAGTAATGGAGGCAGGTGAATAACAACATTTTAAAGATAGCTGGATATGTACATGGATAGATAAGGAATAAAGGGATATGGGCCCAACCCATGCATTTAGGACTAGTTTAGATGAGGCATCTTAGTCTGCATGGACGTTGGCCCAAAGGGCCTGTTTCCATGCTGCATGACTCTATCTGGAGATGCCAAGGTGAAATTCACAAAGGAACTTCACAAAGTGAAGAGAATAGATTCTGCATGGAAAATTATTGGGAGGTAGATCAATGAATAGTCTAATTGTTTAGTAAATACTTACATAAATTAAAAAAAAGAAAAGAGTAAAGAATAGGTCCTATTAGATACCAAAAAAGTAATCCAAAGACATGAATATAATTCTAAGTGGATTCTAAGTGGCATCTGCCTTGATGAAAAAGGAAAATGGTATAATAAATGTTGATGTAAAGGAAGGTGAAAATGAGGGATGACACATTATAAAGTCCAGTATCTTGAACATTGATAAAACACCAAACCTGAATGTGACACATCTACTCATCTATAATACAGTATGCCTCAGGCTTGTAAAAGTAACAAGAAAAGATATAATATTGTCTCTGATTTCCACTTTTGTATCTTCTTCACCTAAGGGTATGGTTATGAAGGACTAGAAAACTATTAATGATCTTTTGAATAAAAGGAGGAATGGTTACACTGAGTCTCCCCTCAACCTAACACCGGAACAACATCAACCAGCATTTAGAGAAGTACAGATTATTCAAGGGCAGTTAACATGGCAGTACTATGAATCCCCAGTCAATATTGTGAAAGTTAAAATCCCCTACTATGACAATACTCGTCTTGCAGCTACCTGTAATCTCCCGGCATATTTGTCCTTCTAATTGTTCATCAATAAATAATATTTCTGATCATTCAATCTACCTTGTTGCTGTCCTTGCATTTTTTTAATCTGCATTTTCCCTGTAACTGTAACATTATATTCTACACACTGTTTCCTTTCTCTTTTTGCACTTCCTGTTGTACTCATGTATAGTATGATTGGCCTGCATAGCACCCAAAACAACATTTTCCACTGTATTGGTACACATATACCAATACCCATACTTTGATAACCGAGTAAATTGGATTGGCTGTGAACCGGAATGGGAGCAACCTGGGGAGGAAGCAGACACTGTCTGCTCCATTCACTCTGGAGTGGTGAATGGAATTGAATCTTGTGCTGTCATGCCTACGGTGCACAAAAATGCTGGAGAAACCCAACGGGTGCAGCAGCATCTATGGAGCAAAGGAAATAGGCAACGTTTCGGGCCAAAACCCTTCCTCATACGTTTCGGCCCGAAACCTTGCCTTTCCTTTGCTCCATAGATTCTGCTGCACCCGCTGAGTTTCTCCAGCATTTTTGTGTGCCTTCGATTTTCGAGCATCTGCAGTTCCTTCTTAAACACGCTGTCATGCCTACTTCTGATGGAAGTTCAGTGAGAAAACAACTAAAGATGGTTGGGTCAAGGACATGCAGTGATGGGATGATTAAATGCAGATAGCTATTTGTTTCCTTGTCCTTATTTGACTTCCTCTGTGTAAGGTATGATTCCAACCCTTTGTTGCCTATTGATTAGGGTGTTACTGGGATTCCTTGCTGCCACATTTGGTTAAAAAGTGTCTTGATGTCAAGCGCAGTCTCCCTCATCTCAACTCTGGAATTCAGTTCTTTGATGCACGCTCAGACCAAGGCTGAGTGAAAGTCTGCTGCGGAGTAGTACTGGTAGACGTAGCTGGGTTGGTGAGCAGATTTAGGTGAGAAAAGGTGGATAATAACAGTGTTGAAGAATGGCATTTATCACTTTGTTGTTGGCTGAATGGGCAATAAATAATCAGATTGGATATGACTTTGGTAGACACCAGTCTTGCAACAGTAATGGAAGAGCTTACAGCTTGTTCTGGAGCTTTTGCCTGACCCTGCAATCTTTGCTGTATCCAATGCTTTCAACCATTTCTCAGTATCAACTGCACTAAATCTAATTTGCAGGAGATTGGCATATGTGATGGTGGAGATCTCTGGAGCAAGATGAGATGGATCATCCACTCAGCCCTTCTGGCACAATATGGCACATCTTTTCTTTAGCAAACATACACTAGGCTCAACCATCATTAAAGATGGACCATCCTCTTTTCATTAGCTGTCTAATTATCCATCACCAATCATAACCTAATGTAACAATTGGAGAGCTTTGATCTGATCAGTTATCTCTGTTCATCACGTTGTTTTTACTGTTTAGCATGCATGTAATAGCACTGTTGAAGACGACATGTATCACTATCTATCTCATGGGTGTTATATATGCACTCTCCATTGATACCCATTGATACCCAGGTTTGAGTAAGGGATGTGCACGAGGTTACAGATTGTGCTTGCATACATGTCTTCTGATGCTAATGGTCCACAGCGCTTCACAAATGTACAATTTAGAGCTGTTAGATCCATTCTGACTATCCCATTTAGCATATTTGTACCTTTACACACACAATGGAGGGTCCTTATTGCAAACTTTGTATCCAAAAAGTCTATTCAGTGGTCACTTCTAACAAAGGTAGGTTGATGAAAACAAGGTCAAATTGTTTTGTCCTTCATTTTGGTTCACTCATTTAAGGTGCTAACAAGCTACTTCTTGTGATGGACATTGAAGATTCCCCACTTTCCTTAGGGTATATTCTGTACCCTTGCTATGTTCAGTGGGTTTTCTTCACCCCAAGTGTTTTTCAAGATGGAGGAGCCGTGAACAGTGAACACTCATATCCTCATTAAGTGATATGTGGATGTAGCCTCCGCCGCTTGTGGCCTCCCTATCCCTTTCACACTGCTTTGTTTCACGAAACAGCTATAGCAGCGAGACCTCCAGGGCATTGGAAGGCAAGCAGGCATCAAAAATAAGTGCAATTACAATGGGAAGTGAACACAAAGCACAAGCTATATTGAGAATCATGTCACCTCAATAGTTTTCCCTCAACTATCATCACTTAAACAGAACATTCACCCCTTATTACATTAGCTGTTTATGCTCAAACCCATTGCTTGGAGCTCTTCATTATGATATTATGTAACTTGCCAGACTATAATAAGACCATAAGCCATGGGAGCCAAATTAGGCCATTCAACCTGTTGACTATAATCTATGCAAATGGTGGCACACATTTCAGCTTTAGACCCTCGCAATCATTACACTCTTTATTCCCTTCCATTGCCCATGCACAAAACAATCAGCCGATGAAATCTCATCCAGTAACAATATGGATGTCCTGCACGCTCTCAGGAATGGTTGCTGCTCAGAAACCTTAACTCTGTTGCTTCCTGACCTGCTCAGCATTTCAAACTTTTTCTGTTTAGAATGCATATTTTTCAAATTCCTATCCTAAATCACCACAAACTACCTGCTACTGAAGGAGTGCTCTAACCTCCAAGACCACTCAATCTCTTTGAATAGAGTGTTCTTAAAACAACAGGTTTCTTCGAAATCATTTCTATAAATTACCATAATACATAAGGCTACGGTGGTGTTTAACATGCTCAGGAAGATCTCAAGAGAGCTCAAAACACATCTCAATCAACACCAAAATGTGCATCTTTAACTCAAATGTGAAACAGGTGATGCTGTATGGATCAGAGACATGGGAAAACAACAAAATGCACTACAAACAGGCTGCAAACATTCATTAACAATTGCCAGGAGAAAACTTGACATCTGCTGGAGAGACAAAGTAAGCAATGTGGACCCGTGGAAAAGACCAAGCCAGGAGCCCGACTGACAAATTCAAAGGAGAAAATGGAGTTGGATTGGACACACCCTCAGGAAACCTGCCACAAACATCACCCGGCAAGCCCTGAAATGGAACCCTCAAGGAATAAGGAAAAGAGGTTGCCCCTGGAACAGCTGGAGAAGAGGTGTCCAGAGAGAAATGTCTGAGAGTGGGCTCAACTGGGGAAGTCTCGAAAGAACTGCCAATGACCTGTGCTCCCAAGAGGAGCCGGGTGAGGAAGATGATAATCTCCTCCCATACCCCCTATTCACCACAGATAACATCAATGATAAATTCACTTTTCCTTTAACTTAAAGTGGTAAAATTTCCCAAAGTGCATCATATCAATCAATTCAGATTATAATGGACGTTAACTCACAGATGCAGACATTCGGACATACAACCTAAAATTTGGTCGCAAAATTAGATTATTTTAGTGGATGTTACAGGCCAGATAAAGATGACAGTGGTTTCAAAGTAGAGAGATCACATGATGTTTAAGGAAGCAATTCCAGAACTTAAGTGTGGGCCATTGACAGCACAGCTATCAACAGTGTGAAAAAGTGGGAGATGGGCAAAATAGTCGTTCATTGTGTACTTGGTAAATTTGTAAATCTGGAAGAAGTTAAGAGATAAGGATAGCATAAACACAGAGAGGTCAGAATATAAGAGCGAGGAGTCACCACAGGTCAGTCAGCATAAAAGTGAGAGGTGTAGAGTAGTTGCTCCGGTTGGAAGATGGACAACATAAGTGTAGAGATTGAGATCAATCATCCTGGGAATTTGAAGCACAAATTTTCAAAAGAAAATATATTGAGGAAAACTTGGCATTCTTGATGAATTAGACACCTGCAATCCTAATTTTGAAAGGAGTGGGGGAATTACATGGCCATTGGTTCAGTTTCAGATAGTAATTAAGTATCGACTTGTTAATTAAGTCACACGTAACATGTGATTATCTTTGGTACGAATACAGATGGAACATAATTATACTAAGTAGTGTTAATAAATCATGTAGATTTTTCTGTGTCTGTATAATGACATTGATTGATTAATAGGTATGTAAATCAAATATATTATCCAATACATAAATTTTCACAGTGCCCATTTTTACATTTGTCCTATTGCAGGGTTAATCCGTCATTCCTGGATCAATCTGTTTGTCCGCGTCAGGCCACTTCATAATAAAAACATGCAGAAGAAATGGGAGAGGCAGGCAGGTTATGTGTAGCAGATTATTGGATCACCATGACATCAACATTTATTATAATATTTAATCAGATGTGATCATTCCAAATCAGAAAGAGATAGGATTAGCACTGTACTCTGAGAAATGTGTTACTTGATGGACAACTGAAGCCAAGCAAACCCTTCACATTTGCAACTGATTTTAACAAACTCTTCGGGCTCTGATACACAAATGGCTCAGTTATGAAGGATGAAAATTAATCTGGTCTCAATTGCTGCACTTTTCAATACTCCATTCATATGTCTTGTAGCAGGACTCTTGGGGGGGAATAATGTTCTCTTTTGTGTTTTGTAGCTTCCCCACCCTTTTCTTTCTGCCACGACCAAAATCTTTAGCTAAGAATGCCTGAAAGGCTGAAGGAGATACCCACAGGCTTCCAGACAACCAGAAATAGTACTTAAAATAGATAAATAAGTGCAAAAAAAAAAATGTTTCACAAAAAAGAAATGATAATCAAAACTAACAATGTCTGATGTTCTCAAGGTTCAGTTTTAATTTATTGTTGGCTTCTCGTCAGCTCTATATAGAATGCACACCAAAACTATGACATCTTAAATAATTGTACCCATATTGTTATACCCCAACAGTCCAATTTGCACTCAAATGAAAACTATAGCATGCCGCAGAGTGATTTAGCATTCTGCTTACAGATGAACAAAGTCTAAAAACTAAACTTTATTGCTCTGCAAACAATACTTCCACATCTATTTTGCACAAAAAGTTTTGAAAGTTCTTTTACTTTTCACTCATCACAAGGTGGTTTGATGCGGAACTGCTCCTTAACGTTTAGTACAATTATAATTTGATGCTTCTGAACATGGTGCAGAATATTACAGAATGCCAGTTGAAGGACATGAAACTTCAAAATTAAACAAATTGAAAACAATTTTTTTTTTAAATTGAAAAAAATAATAATAAATGAAATTTATTAATCTTGGACCTTTGTGATCTAAATGGGGAAAAAGGGAAAAAGTGAGTGGAGACCTTTGCTAAAGATTTTTGCGGTTCAAAATACAACCATATGAAATTGGATTGCTGCTACTCCGTCACGATATAAAGCAGTATCTTAATACCTCAGGTTTACTTTGAATACTAAATCCTAGTCACACAATAAATGTAACCTTTCAATTTACCAAATTTGTGTTAAGTTCTGATTTTCAGCTATTGAGAAAGCAAAACATCACAGAGTTAAAGAATGAAGGTATTCTTTACTCTCTTTGTTAAATTTTTATCCAACGTAATATTCGAACCAAACATTTACTCTTAAACTTTTTCATAGCTATAGAAGAGATCATTGTAGAGATCCACATACCTGAATTTGAATTTGATTTCAACGTCCCCTAGACCATTTATTGTTGATTCACCAAAATGTATCTAATTGATTTAAAATGACACTTATTGAAGTCAAATGACGGATTTACATGGAGAAGCTGTTCGGTGATCCAGTTCCAGAGAAGCACTGACAGGTAACTTAATGCACTCTAAAGGAGAGTAACATCCGGCAACGTAAAGAGCCAAGACCTGATATCCTCATCCCCTCCTACAATATCAGTCTGAACTTTAAAAACATCTGATTAACATATGTTTTTGTCTTTCTGAAACATGATATCAGGCCACCATTAAAATCGTTATCCTATATATTAGACACACCTTTCATGGATTATCTTTGAATTTCGAAACAACTAAGTGCAGAAGTTTTATAACAATTACTCGATTTTTAGGGTGGAGCAGATTTGGTTAAAAATAAAGAATAAAACAGATCAAAGCAGTGGCAATCTACAGCAGCTGAGGAAATCAGTTGGCCTAGGACAGCAAAAGCAGAGAATATGCAGACATTAGGAACTGCAGATGCTGGTTCACAAAAAAAGACACAGAGTTGGAATAACTTGGCGGGTCACATTGGAGTACATGGACAAGTGATGTTTTGGTTCGGGACCCCCCAACACCAACTGCATCTAAAAATAAGGTAGACCTGGTAGGCCAACAATAAGAGGTTACATGCCAGCCTACTCATGGATGCAGTATGTAAAAGATTAAATTATTCCACAACTAGTAGTAGAACTGCAGATTCTTGATCTGAGTCACCTCCTGTGATGAATGGTGATGGACAATAAAACATATCAGCAGTAGGAGGACCAAATAATGCTACCATACAGTACTTAATGCTTGAAGATGGCAGAGCCCAGTTTGTGAGTGAGATTAAGACGATGTCTGCAGGAGTACCGAATTAGTGATCTGGCAGACAATTTAAAACGTGAAATATAGTCTAACCTCATCAAATTTCACATTCTCAACAACTTGAGGGTCACATCTGATGTGAAACATAGCTGTAGGCCATTCGGCCCTTCGAGCCAGCACCGCCATTCAATATGATCATGGCTGATCATCTAAAATCAGTACCCCATTCCTGCTTTTTCCCCATTACCCTTGATTCCTTTAGCCCTAAACTAAGTCTAACTCTCTCTAGAAAGCTTCCAGTGAATTGGCCTCCAATGCCTTCTGTGACAGAGAATTCCACAGATTCACAACCCTCTGGGTGAAAACGTTTTTCCTCATCTCAATCCTAAATTACCTACCCTTAATTCATAAACTATGACCCCCGGTTCTGGATTCCCCCAACATTGGGAACATTTTTCCTGCATCTAGCTTGTTCAATCCTTCAAGAATTTTATATGTTTTTACAAGATCTTTCTAAATTCCAGTGAATACAAGCCCAGTCAACCCATTCTTTCATCATATGTCAGTCCCGCCATCCCAGGAATTAGCCTAGTTATACCGTCTCTTTCGCCTTCCCACCAGTCACCTTCCATCCATATCTCATCCTCCAGCATTACATTTCACTCATATCTCTCCTTATTGGACACTCATTTGTCTCCTTTGTACTTCCAGTCTCTTACTCCACCCATCTGCCAATTAAAACCTCCTCACATGTATCCATCTATCTGCTGGACGTTTTGTCCTGCCCTCACCTCTCTTTCCGACTTTCTCCCCCTCACTCTCATGTCATTTACATGAACATTCCCTTGTTCATCCACATAAATGAGGGCTGGGAAACACTGATTTCTACCATAGAATCAAAAAAAATGAACCAACGTTAAGGAGACCCTTCAGCTTAGTGTTTGAAAAATTCTAGAAATTACTTCGATCCACTTAATCTCACATCCCTCATTCTTCCACGGGTCTGTATTTTTCACCGGTCTTATCAATTAATGCTATTGTATATGTTTACACCAACCTTTCAGATATACAGAACAGTCCCCATAACCCATCCACCTGCCACCCATTGGTCACTACCTGGCTGTCTATGGAAGAGTCTCCAGTTACCACATTGTCTACATTAAGCAGTTGGGAGCTCACAAAAAACAAATGGAGTAATTAAGTCTTCAATCCTCAGGGACTGACTAAGAAGAAGGTCCTATTCACAATTCTTAGGATACACCACTGTCTATGTTCTTCCAGTCTGAAAAATAACCATCCACCATCACTGTGATCCTGAAATAACATAAAAACCCTGATGAAAAATTGAGCAGCGTTATATTTTCACTGCTATGTACCTCTGCAGCAAAAAATGACATTGAAACCAAACTAATTATTTCACTGACAAGAAAATGAATTTACCGACAGTGGAGACGGTGGAACTAATCATCCTTGGTGCCATTCGTGTTGGCATCAAAGGAACAATCACAGCAAGCCAGTTTGGAATTAGTAAGGATTGAAACAGACCACTAAGCTGCCAGTCACTGTTCTGCGGCAAGACTCTTGTTTCTTTGAAATCCTGAGTTCATAATTCAGAACAATACTTTAGCACAATAATGACCTTGAAAATTTGATTAAAATTAAACATTTACTATCTGATCTAGATAAATGATGTAGATCCTATAGCACCGGTAACAAACAGGTGGTGGTTTTAGTTTAGAGAGACATAGCCCTTTCGGTTCACCCGGTATACGCCGACCAATGATCACGTGTACACTAGTTCCATCCTACACACTAGGGACAATTTTACAGAAGCCAATTAATCTACAAACCCGCACGTCTTTGGAATGTGGGAGGAAACCAGAGCACCTGTAGAAAACCCACACGGTCACAGGGAGAATGTGCAAATTTCGTACAGACAGCACCCGCAGTCAGGATTGAAACCTGATCTCTGGTGCTGAAAGGCAGCAACCCCACCACTGAGCCGTTGGGCAGCTGATTAACTGAATAGGTTAGAAGGGAACCAGACCTGTGGGGGCACAAATACTGTTGCCCCCAAAGCTTCCCGACGGCTAATTTGGCAACAAGTCTAATGCAATGGAAAATAGAAGGGATGCTTCCTAAAATAAATAATGTATTCCTTAATATATTGAGAATCAGTCATTATTCTGGGGACCAGGAAGTGGTTGAAAGATCAGATTAAAGTGCTGGATTGACTCATTTGACCTGGTAGCATCTCTGGAGAACATGGAGAGGTGATGTTTCGGGACGAGACCCTTCTATGGACTCAAAGATCACATATTCTATATTGATAAAGCCAAAAAGTAAAATGAGTCAATAAACCATGTAGCCTCAATTTGGACAGAATTAGCTGATTGCAATTATAATGGCAATGGAAATGATATTATTCATTTGATAACCAGGCTAGTCATTTAGATGGGAATATCCGATTGGTTTACTTTGTGACTATTCCACTCGGTGCTCACATTTGGAGTGCGAGGCAAGAGAATTGAGCTCAACTATGATATACCTGCAAGGAAATAACCCACTGTCATTCATAACTGGCCCAAGCATCTAGCTTAAATACTTGCTGCCACAGGATTCATTTTAACTTTGGAACGGAGGAAAAGATGATACAGAGATCATGTAAAATCAGCTGACATAATTTTTAAAGGTGGTGCCTGATATTAAGTCTAGAAATCTACTTTAATATCATGTTATGTGATAAACCTGGGACATATGATACTTATCCAATAAATAAGAATAGCATCACCTAAAGCCTTGATGTCATTCAATAAAAGACTTGAAAAGCAGTCTTCTTGACCTACTTAACAACAGATCCTTTGTACATTAGCTTTGAATAACAGAATTTACTGCATTTAACTTTTAAAATTAGCATACAATTCTGGCTTTAGCATACGGCCAAACTCTACAAGTATCACGACTGGATTGTAAAGGACAAAATGTGTTTATTTCTTTTGGAATTTCTTTCAAAAAATATTATTTTTAACGTTTGCATTTGGCAAAATATGAAGTCCCAATTCTCACACCTTCCTCACATTCACCAACCAACATGATCTTATCCTTGTCCATTTACCCTTTTTCAAGCAAACGTGGATATAGAAAGGAAGAAGATAAATCTAAACGCACAAAGCCTTTGTCTACTTTTGAACAGGACAATTAATTATTTTAAACACAGCAAAACACAAAACAAGTGGATTTTGCACAGTTATTGAAACCTGTATCTGAAACCTATTGTGAATAGCTCTTGCTTTCCATCCCAGGGGAGATCTACAGATGTCGTCATGCTTTGATATGGCATTCTATACATACATGTATTACTTTGTCCACAAAGCTATCATCTTCACTTACTCAGATTTATATTGACTTTGAGAAAATGTTCTGTGTTACAATGGCAATATGATACCCTGATTGATGGCATTCTGCACTTACACTGCACATCACATATTCTCTTTTGCACTGCAAGTAATGGAAAGTTTCAAATGTAAAGTAGTTAATTACAGCGGAATGGGGAATAGTGTACTCAGTGTGGGTTGTGAGGAGGATGCAAGGAGTCTTTGGGGTTTAAGGAGTGCACAAGTACATGGCAGACAGAACACGTGGAACAAACAAGTGATCATCCACTTTAGTAGAGAAAAAATAGAAAAGTGGATCATTTTTTCAAATATAGTGGCCAAAGGGACATGAGTGTCCTTGTACAGAAATCGCTGTATGTTAACATGTAGGCACATCAAGTGATTAGGAAGGTAACAACTATGCTGGCCTTTATTGTAAGAGGATTTGAATGTAGGACTAAAGGTGTATGTTCTTTTTTATCGAGGTATGCTGGGAAAAACCAGCATATCTCCATATAAATTATTATGAAAAATAAATATGTAGGAAGATTAGATTAGAATGATGAAACATTCTAGTCTAGTCTCCCTACAAAGTGAAAAACATGCTTGCAATAGAGAAAGTGCAACAAAGATTGATTCCTGAAATGGGTGGGATAGTGAGGGGGGGGGAAGTGAAGAAATTTTTCTCTGAGGATAGGTTTAGTAGACTAGAGTTGAAAGAATGAGACGTGTTCTCATTGAAACAGATAGGATTCTGACGTAGGTGTGCAGCTGGATGCTTTGGCAGCATGGTAATTGGGAGGGTGTTCTTATTATTTGAAGTGTAGCTGAGAATCCCATGACAGCAGCCTAATGTGAGAGTATATCAATTACATCTGATATTCAATACAGAAAAATCCCATTTGGCCAGCTGGTCTGTGCTTGCTCCCTTGACATGCCCTCCTAACCACTATATCTAAACTCTGCAGCACAGAGAAGCCGAAGAGAATAAAAGATGATAAATCCTGACGGCCCATTGATCTCTCTCCCAAAATGTTGAAAGAGGTTAAAAAGATAGCAGCTGATTATTGCCTTTTAAAATTTGATAGGTTGTGAATTGTTCCTGTGGATGGAAGAAAAGCAAATGCAACCACATTATTTAAGAAAAGATGGAGAGAGAAAAACATGAAACAACTGATGGTGGTAGGGATAGTACTGTCATTTGTACAAAAAGATCTATTAACAGAGCATCTTGAAAAGAATAACTTGATTTAGTAACATTAGTGTTTGAAATTGATGTCATGTTTCATTAATCTATTTGAATTGATCTGACTAGTAGAATAGATAAAGAGCAATCAATGGACATAACGTATTTGGGTTTCCAAAGCTTTTGATGTGTCTCACAAAAGAGGTTGCTGTACAAGGCCAGAACATATGGAGTAGGGCGAAATCTACAGCCGTGGATGGAGAATTGTTAATAGACAGAAGATAAATAGTGGGAACAAGTTAATCTTTCTCAGGTTGACAAGCTGAGTTTCGGGGTACTGCAGGGATCAATGCTTGGGCTCCAGCTATTTAAATCTACACTCATAATGCATCAATTGTCTGTACATGGACCTGTAAGATTCTTTAACCAACCTGCACAACCCTAACCCTACCTCAACACCACAACATGATGGATCACCTCTGGCACGATCATAGACTGGTTTTGTAATTGTGTTTTTGAGCAGTCTTTATTTCTGCTGTCTTGGACAATTATTTGTTTGATATATAATTTATAATTACTGTGTTGTCTGTCTATGAGCCTGCGACGCTACTGCAAGCAATAATTTCATTGTACTGTACCTCACTGAACTTGTTCATATGATAATTAACTGGACCACTTGACTTGACTTTTATTCCAAAGTTTCCCAGATCTCTGTCAGGGTACATCTTGAATATTTTCAGAAACTATGAGCCCCTCCATAAAAAATTGGAATGCTTCCAAATGAGTTGGAACACATACAAATGTAAACCTTCCCTTTTTTTTAATGCGATTCAATGAACAAAATAAACTTGATGTCTTCAGTGGAGAGTCGCTGTGACTAGTCCCCAGAGCACTTATGTCAAGTGGCTCCCTGCTTGTGAAACATGGCAGCCACTGTTCTAATAGAAAATGGTCTTTGTTTACACAAGGGTGGCACAGCGGTAGAGCTGCTGTGCTAGAGACTCAATTTTGATCCTGACCATGGATGCAGTCAATGTGGAGTTTGCATGTTCTCCCTAGGACCACGTGGGTTTCTTCAGGGTATTCCAGTTTCCTCCCATATGCGCAGGTTTGTAGATTAATTGGCCTCTGTAAAATTGCCCCCAGTGTGTAGAGAGTGGATGAGAAAGTGGCATAACATAGAACTAGTGTGAACAGGTGATCAATGGTCAATGTGGAATCGATGGTCCAAAATTCATGTTTCCAAGCTGTATCTCTAAATCTTGCACCTTGTGATTTCATAACTAACTCTAATGGAAATATCTATACATTGAATACATTGAATTAAGGGGGCATATTAGGTACATAAGGTAAAGCTTCAGGAGTATTCACGTTCTTTGTTAACCATGGAATGTCTGTTCCCCTATCCATTATGGATAATTGCAACCTAAATATATGTCATCATTTTGGCCAAATGGGCCAATTGCTACATTTCCAAGTTTACAAATGATGCAAAACTAGATGGGTGATAGTTTGAGTAAAGCTGCTGGTCAAAGGGATTTCAATGTCCTTGTAAACAAGTACATGAAAGCCAATATGCAGGTGGAGTAAGGGATTTGAAGGGCAAATGATATGTTGGCCTTTATTATAAGAGGATTTGAATGTAGGGGTAAAGTTATTGCAATTAAACACGGATCATAGAAACATAGAAACATAGAAAATAGGTGCAGGAGTAGGCCATTCGGCACTTCGAGCCTGATCATGGCTGATCATCCAACTCAGTATCCTGTACCTGCCTTCTCTCCATAACCCCTGATCCCTTTAGCCACAAGAGCCACATCTAACTCCCTCTTAAATATAGCCAATGAACTGGCCTCAACTACCTTCTGTGGCAGAGAGTTCCAGAGATTCACCACTCTCTGTCTGAAAAATGTTTTTCTCATCTCGGTCTAAAAGATTTCCCCTCTATCCTTAAGCTGTGACCCCTCGTCCTGGACTTCCCCAACATCGGGAACAATCTTCCTGCATCTAGCCTGTCCAACCCCTTAAGAATTTTGTAAGTTTCTATAAGATCCCCCCTCAATCTCCTAAATTCTAGCGAGTACAAGCTGTCGTTCTTCATAAGACAGTCCCGACATCCCAGGAATCAGTCTGGTGAACCTTCTCTGCACTCCCTTTATGGCAATAATGTCCTTCCTCAGATTTGGAGACCAAAACTGTACGCAATACTCCAAGTGTGGTCTCACCAAGACCCTGTACAACTGCAGTAGAACCTCTCTGCTCCTATACTCAAATCCTTTTGCTATGAATGCTAACATACCATTCGCATGGATCACATGAGGCTTAAGGAGTACTGTGTACAGTTTCAGTCTCTTTATCAAAAGAAGATATACTTATTTGAAAGGAAGTTAACCAAAGATTCACCAGACTGGTTCCAGGATGGTGAGGTTGCCATATGGGAGATTGAGAAAACTAGTAATTGAGTCATTGAGCTATATAGAACACAAAGGAGCCCTCGGCACACCATATCCACACCAATCTATTTGCTATCTACACTAACTCCAATTGCCTGGATTAGAAACATCTTTCTATGCCTTGCCTATTTAAGAGTATCTAAATTTACCATCTGATCTTGGGAAAATAATTCTATCAACTCTATTTATGTACATCATCTTATACAGAATTTGGAAGCATGGAAATCTTATTGAAACTTTCAACATTGTTACATCAGTTGACAGGCTTGATGCAGAGAAAAAATATCCTCTGGCTGAGGAGGCTAGAATCAGGAGTTGGGTAGGACTCAGAATATGGACTAGGCCATTGATGACTGAGGAGAGGATACATTTCTTCATGCAGTGAAGCTAAATCTTTGGAATTTTAATTGTGAGGGAATGGGAGAATAGGATTGATGAACTGCTCAGAGAGCAAGCCGTGACTATGAGGGTCAAATGACCTCCTTTAACTGTCACAAGGAAATGCAAGAAGAGTTTAATCTTGTCCGATACCAGAGATGATGAAGTCTTTTAGGACTGAGATGAGAAAATCATTTTTTACACAGAGAGTGGTGAATCTGTGGAATTCTCTGCCACAGAAGGTAGCTGAGGCCAGTTCATTGGCTATATTTAAGAGGGAGTTCGATGTGGCCCTTGTGGCTAAAGGGATCAGGGGGTATGGAGGGAAGGCAGGGATGGGATACCGAGTTGAATGATCAGCCATGATCATATCGAATGGCGGTGCAGGCTCAAAGGGCCGAATGGCCTACTCCTGCACCTATTTTCTATGTTTCTATGATCAATCAGCCCTTACAAATTCTTTTTGATTTTTCTCTAGCATTGTATATGAAGCGAAACTAAAGCTCTGTACAACTAAAATAACAACGTTTTTTTTTCCATTCTATCACTTGATAAATGTACCCTGGACTTTAATTGTCTTCTTTCATGCCATTGTTGATCTGCATCATTACTTTTACTGATAAGCGTATCGTTAACTATTTGTTCTTTTATATTGTGTAGGTAGACCACAAAATGCATGGGTAACTCAGCAGAACAGGCAGGATCTCTTGATAGAAGAAATGGGTGACATTTTAGGTTGAGACTGAAGAAGCGTCTCAACCTGAAACATCACCCATTCCTTTTATCCAGAGATGCTGCCTGTCCTGCTGAGTTACTCCAGCATTTTGTATTCCTTTATACTATTTGCCTTCCAAGAAGCACGGATTCTTCCAAATAAAATGCACAACTTTGCACTTTTCTATAAGATAATTAATTTGTCAGATACATGCCAATGTTGATCAAAATTAACTATTTCAGAAAGAAAAAAGCGAATCATTTGTCAGAAACATAAATCGATGATGGGATGGGATAGAAAAAGGGATATAGAGGTTTCAAACATTCAAAATGTTAATAAATCCAGAAAATATGGCTGAAGGGAACTGTTTCTGCACTGTATCTCTAAACTAAACACTTACCAGTAATAGCTATCAGGGTGAGCATTTGAAACACCAAGGCTTAGAAGGATATGGACCAAGCGCTGGTAAGTGGGACAATAGGGAAACATGGAAAACATAGAAATTAGGTGCAGGAGTAGGCCATTCGGCCCTTGAGCCTGCACCGCCATTCAATATGATCATGGCTGATCATCCAACTCAGTATCCCGTACCTGCCTTCTCTCCATACCCTCTGATCCCCTTGGCCACAAGGGCCACATCTAACTCCCTCTTAAATATAGCCAATGAACTGGCCTCAACTACCCTCTGTGGCAGAGAGTTCCAGAGATTCACCACTCTCTGTGTGAAAAAAGTTCTCCTAATCTCGGTTTTAAAGGATTTCCCCCTTATCCTTAAGCTGTGACCCCTTGTCCTGGACTTCCCCAACATCGGGAGCAATCTTCCTGCATCTAGCCTGTCCAACCCCTTAAGAATTTTGTAAGTTTCTATAAGATTCCCTCTCAATCTCCTAAATTCTAGAGAGTATAAACCAAGTCTATCCAGTCTTTCTTCATAAGACAGTCCTGACATCCCAGGAATCAGTCTGGTGAACCTTCTCTGCACTCCCTCTATGGCAATAATGTCCTTCCTCAGATTTGGAGACCAAAACTGCACGCAATACTCCAGGTGTGGTCTCACCAAGACCCTGTACAACTGCAGTAGAACCTCCCTGCTCCTATACTCAAATCCTCTTGCTATGAAAGCCAACATACCATTCGCTTTCTTTACTGCCTGCTGCACCTGCATGCCTACCTTCAATGACTGGTGTACCATGACACCCAGGTCTCGCTGCATCTCCCCCTTTCCCAATCGGCCACCCTTTAGATAATAGTCTGCTTTCCCGTTTTTGCCACCAAAATGGATAACCTCACATTTATCCACATTATACTGCATGCAAAGAGAAGGAAATATTGCCTCTGCCTACAGTGGCGGACTGGCCAGGGTGTCAGCTTGCCCAATGGCAAGTGGGCCCCTGATGAAGTAGGCCCCCTATATCAAGTGGGCCCCTGATGAAGTGGGCCCCCTTTGTCTCCTGGCAACCAATATTTTTAGACCCAGTCCGCCACTGTCTGCCTATAAATACCTGTACACTTGGTATAATAGTTCACTTTAAAAAAAATGAGGTTTAGAACAAGTCCACTTCCAGGCTGCCCGTGTACTAAACATTATCTTGCTTCATTTTTTAATGATCCAGAGAAAGAATATCCTCACAGGAAATTCCTTTTCTGGATCATGAAAGATACAAACAAGATAATATCTGAGCTAATACAGGAATGACTGTCTAACTTTTACATCTGGAATAGAATTTGAAAGAAGTTCCTCTGGTGAGGAATGTGCAAAACCTTGATACTGACTCCAGTTTAAATGCTACCTTCCTGAACACCCCACAGGTAGTTGTAATACCATCTGAGCATTGTTTTTGAAAAGCACAAATGTCAAGAACTCGTTCTTCTGAAGAAAATAAATGACAGGATTTAAGGTTGTTCAATTATGTGCATTTTCTTTCTGTTCCTGAAATTTAATAGAACTGTAATCTGGGTCTTGGAAACCTGCTGAAAATAACAAAAAAACAGTTGAAAATAGCAATGCTTTTTGTTTTTCTGGGGTTTGCCCATCTTTCCCTCAAGTGTGAGCTCCAGGCTAAGAATTTCCCCCAGTCTTGGGTTTTTGGGTGCTATGTATACTTGTATCAAATAGGTGCTTCCTATCCAGGCGTAGATGCCCAGTTCCTGTTATGTTCTTTCTTCAAAGTAACATTTTCTCGCCCATTATTACTTAGGGAAATGTTGACACCTGAATACAATTGCAACTAGCACAGCCCAGATTGGCAGAACTAGGTGGTGTAATATTCAAGTCAATATAATCCTCCTTTCAAAGTTAAATGATTGTGATGTGAAACCAGAAAGTGAGGATGTTACACATTTCATTAAATTACCCCGAATGCTGATCGGCACAGCTTAAAATAAAACAGTATGAGAACCAACAGTTAAAAACTAAACCTCCTCGGGCTTTTAAAACTAAAATTTTCTATGGTGCAATACTTGCTTCTTAATTTATCTCATCTTCTCTTTTAGTCACCTTGCATTATATTTGTGTGCAGCATCTTAAAGGACACTGTCAAGACCAAGCTACGATTTTGTGGAAGACTGGCACGCAATGCAAAGAGGAAAATTTAAACCAAAGAAATGCAAAAATCACAAACAATATTCTGCAAAGACAAATTTTGGACACGTTTTGGTTGCAATGTTTCTTTGAGCCAAGAGACATAGCAACAAGGATCTTGAAGTGGAACATAAACAAACTGCTGGAAGAGCTCAGTGGGTCAGGCAGCATCTGTGATACAAAGTTGACAGAAGATGTTTTGGACAGAACCCCTCTACAGACCGATGGAGTAGAAGGGAGAAAGTTGGTAGAGAGAAGGGAGGTGAAGGAGTGGGGCAAGAACTGGAGGGTGATAGGTGGATTCAGGTGCGGAGGGGTGATTGATGAGTCAGGTGGGGGAGAGATGGGTGTAGATGGGAACCAAGGCCTGAGGTGAAAAGAAGACAAAAGGGAGCAGATGTGGAACTGGCTAAGCAAGCAAAGTGGGGAATGAAATGTAGAACCAGAGGAATGAATGGTAAGTGGAAAATAATTGGGTGGGACAGGGAGAATGGGGGAGGGGGGGAGGAGGTAAATGATGGACCTGGAGGAGGGAAAGGTGGAAAATGAGCAAATGGAGGAGAGGAACAAGGAAGTGGGAGACGGAGGCGAGGGGTGTTGGAGGTAGATACCTGGTTAGATGAGGACAAAAGAAGGCTTTACCTGAAATTGGAGAATTCAATGTTCATACATGTTGGGTTGTAGGTTGCCCAAGCAGAATGTGAGGTACTGTTCTCCCTGTTTACATGTCATTTCAGTGGAGGAGGCACAGAAAGCTCAATATGGGAATGGGAATTCAACAATTAATTTGTTTTTTCTTAAGATTTATCCAGATGCCTTGTCTTGTGGTTCAATCTTAAAGCAGATTTGGGTGGTAGGAAAAGGAGACAGATAGGGAATGAAGAGAAATATTCACACATGAAGGAATAAATGGAGAAAGATCAGGATAAGAACTATGGAGGAGTGACACTAATTCTTTTCATCTTGATTTATTTAGATTTCAACTATTTCTTCAACTATGTTTATCTCTGACACCTTTTTTAGTAAAACAAAAGGGGAAGCACGTACATATGAGATTACATTCATACGCGTTGGCATATATCCTTCTAATACAAAGTAAAATTATTAATGTGACACCCCCATACCTCTTGAAATGGGTTATTAGTGGAGTAACAAAATACTAGCCAATTGTACTGGCAGTTAATTGAAACACATGACTTGGCAAGGATTTTGCGAACTGTGATGTAAAAATTATTTGTTTGTAAAGGTATTCACTGTAGCATCGCTTATTTCATATTTCTGTAGGCGGAAAAGAAAGCAGAGACAATAGATCACAAGATATTATTAGGAATGCAGTGCTGTGACCAAGTGTTTGTGGAACAAGGTATCACTGTTTAGAAACATTTGAAGTTTTTTGGCAAACGGTAAAGTTGCAACATGGATAGAAAACTGGCTGCGTGATAGGAGTCAGAGACTTGTAATGAAGACTGGAGTGGTTATATCTTGGATCTCCTCCATTGGGAGATTACGTCCAGTTTTGGTATATGAGCAGGTTTGTGAGAATGATCCCGGGGATAATTAAGTTAACGCACAAAGTAGGTTTGATGACTCTGGGCCTGTGCTCATTGACGTTTAGAAGGACGAGGGGGCATTTTGTTGAAACTTACCGAATAATGACAGACCAAGAGAGAGTGGAAAGGATCGTTGTTTTCAAAAGGCAAGCGTCACAAATACGTGTCATAAGCTATTTGAATGTCTGTGAAATAACCAGGAAATTTATATTCTCTGACTATGTGAGAAATGGGATCTATTTTCCAGGATATTAATTGAAGATGTATGTCATGACTGGTAGAGATCAGTCACATGAGCATAGTAGAAATTGGCCTTGCCCTTGTGCGGTTTGGTTAATAGACACAAAGCAGAAAATCACGTCACTGTCCAAACAAAAAGACAATGTACGTTCCATCTCTGTTAAGCAATGGACTAATCACAAAGAATGGCCCAATTTTCATTTACAATATACCGAAGAAAATAGGTTACACAAACAAGCACACATTTCCACGAGGGACAAAGGTATCAGAAATCTAGAAAATCAAGGTAATCAGAAATTTGAGATGGTTTTAAAAAGTATAGACTATTAAATCTCTTTTCCTTTTTTTGGTCACTTTGGGAACAAAATTTAACTGAAGCATTTAATTGAGATGCATTAAAAGGGGTAACTACCAATGTGAAATGTTTTATAAATTATCTTGAATTTTCTTCACAGTAGTTCATTTTGAAAGTCAGGAAATTTGTAAAGAACGGACTTACAACTATAGAGGGTCCTTTACCTCATGTTTTCTCAATGGCCATGAGAATCTAGTGGTGCCGATGATGGCAGCCTCTGCCTACAGTCTGTCTGTTTTTCCATATTTTTTTAATTTTTAGTCTGTCTAAAAAAAGTAGGTTTTGAAGGTTTTTTTTGTATTTTTATGTGGGGGAGGTGGGTAGGGTAAGGGGGAAACTGTTTCCCAGTCACTTCCTGGCAAGGATGTGACTATTCTCCGTGTCACGTCCTCCCCCCCCCCCCCCCCTCGCGGCCTACCATCTGGATTGGCGCGGCCTTTCCTGCCAGAGACCGTCCAGAGCTTCAGCAGCGGCGCAGCACCGATTTACCATCGCGGAGCAGGTGATGCCTTACCTGGGATCGCCGTTTGAAGCTCCGGAGTGTTGGGCCTGCTGCTTCAACATCGTGGAGCTATGGTTTGCGGAGCTCTCAACCACGGGCGGCGCTGACTTCAACATCGCGGAGTCCTGGGATCCCTTTGCCGAGGGCCGCCATTGTGAATCTCCGTCCAGCTCGGCCTGTGGACTTAGAGAGCCGCAGTCTCCGCCGGTAAGAAGTGGCCGGCTCGGAAGTCGAAGCCGCTGAGAATGTTCTTGCGTTCTGACGTCGGAGTTCCATCATTCCGGCCCAACCACTGCCACTTGTGAACAACAAAGAGGAGGATGACTGAACTTCCCTCACAGTGGGAAACTTTGATTCCGCTGTGTGGGGATGTTTATGTTAAAGTTTATCGTGTGCTGTGTTTTTTTTATTCGTACGGCTGTATGGTGACCACAGATTTCACTGCACCAATTGGTGCATGTGACAATAAATGTCTCTTGAATCTTGAATCCATGAAATACTTGCAAAGTATAGCTGTTGTAATAATTATGAACCACAATGCAGAAACAAATAATTTGCACACACCAAACAACCATGGTAAGTTCCCCCGTCCATCTCAAGGTGATAAACTAACTGCATGAAACCAGAGAAAACAAAAGAAAACAGAGTAACTAACCTGTTTTTTTGTGCTAATATTAATATTTAATAGGAATGCAGATTAATAATAAATATTTCAAAATATGCAATGCCTAAATAGAATTATCCATGTATTATGCATCTAGAATCCAGGGCAGGATTGTTGGTGAAAATTTAGGAGTACCTTTCAAACCCCGTCCCAGACATTTCAACAGACAATCCAGGTTGGCTCTATAATTTTACAAGGAGGAAAATGTATAAATATTAATTTTATTCAACATATTCTTATATCTTTGTCACACAGCCTGGATATTTTCATTCTTCAAGCATTAGTTCAATTTTTTCAAGGTTGTTATGAATCAATATAAAAAAGGGTATCAGTGATCATAATAACTGCGGAAAGAAAATCCCAATAAAATAATGTCCTTTATGATTGTGTTAGATAATAAAGCTGAAAACTAATACCATAATAAGTATAAATTATATTTTAAGGAATAAAGGCAAAAATAATTTTAAAAAGCTCTCCAATACAATAAAATCAGAAAGTTAATAAAATCAGGAAATCTGTTTTCTTCTCTACTCTGGAATTTTGGAACCCAGGTAGAGGTTATGGCGTTAATCAGTAATTAAATACTTTGACCTACCTTGGTACAGCACCCGGTTTCGCTATGCGTATACTAAATCAAAACTATTGGCCTTTGGATTCTCTCCAACTGAGAAGGAAAGTTTCAGAGAAATCTAATTTCTATGATTTAAGCGTCGTCAGCAAAATAAGATCCACAAATGGCAATATGCTGAATCATGACTTAATCAAAATGCTACTTTTTGCAGAGCTCCTAAAAGCATACAAGATAAGAGCTTCATTATTATTCCATTAAATAGTGAAGCCTGAGATAATCTTGAGATAACACTTACAATAATCTCTATGGAAACAGGAGAAAACTTGCAGAAAACATGTCTAAATATGAAGGGGTTAAAAAAGATTGGAGGCATTTTTATGAAACACTTTTGTCCAATATAGGCAATCCCTGCTCAATAGTCATGGAAGAGAGACACAGCACTCGCTGTCTGATAAGAGCAGTGTGAGATGTGAAGAGGCAGAATGTCAGGAGCAGTCCAAGGACACACTGTTGACAAATGCCTGCAGCAATGAGAGCTGAGGTTTATCTACACCAGTCCCACACATTCCAGCCTGGCAACATAAGCTGTATTTTTCTGCAACTTACTGCCCTACATTAAGCTCATGCTCACGCATTTAGCTGTTCCCTTTCTTACACTATGCTGCTGACAGAGGTAGGATTGAATGACATGTGTAACAAATAACCTTTCCACAAAGATACCAGAACGTTAGGGTTTGATCATTTATTTTATGGCCCAGATATGTGACAGAACCTTCAGGTTTGATTATTTATTTTATGGCCCAGTTATGTGACTGTCACCATCAGTGTGATTCAGGTTTTCCACTTGCTCAAACAGTATAATTTACATTTAATCTCATTTTTTGCCTAATGGTGCAAGACCATCTCAAAAAAGCTGTCTCACCTTATCAGTCAGCTTCTCGGCCGTTCCATAGTTACTGTAAAAATGTGAAAGCTAAAGGGGTGGATTATTTTCTCCTTTACTTAGGAAGAAGTGTTACTAAAGAATGTTTGGCAGGTCATAAGATGCAAACATTTCCAGGAACAGGATAATAAACAGAGATTTGGGATGGTCAAACTTTAAAAATAGATCACCTGTAATTCTCTGTTGGAGGAATGTTACAATGTACTTTACAAATTGTTAAAAAGTTCCCATTAGGATTGTAAATGCATAATAATTAAACGATTGAAATTAAGTCTCAATAAATTAATGTCATTTTCCACTTCATGGTTATCTTGAATCATGGCAATGATATAACAGCAGATTTGATAAAATAAGGTCCCACTAACAGCACTGAGATTACTGATCGATCTAATTTAGCTATCATTTTTACAATGAATAAAAAAAAGTACAGATTTTCCAAGATTACCCTTCCTCTCAGCGAACTGTATGCCATGGCACAATTCTAACCATCTCAGTGAGCAGCTAAAATCTCAGCAACTATGTTAACCTGCAACTCATACTTTCTTTCTGTGATCAAAAGAAAATAGGTTCTAACCTTAAAATTAAGGAGATGGCAGAAGTAGTACATTTGTAAAATTATTCAAAGCTAGATTAAGTACAATATACAGGATTCAAGGTTGCAAATATGGTCCAACTACGCAAGAAAGACATATTAGGAAATCTTGAGTGTCTGTATTCTCAGCATGAAACATTATAGGATAACTGTACAGATCCCTTTACTTCATTAGGAAATTAAAATTCAAAGGTGAAAATAAAATTTTGAAATCTGATGTAATGCAGAGGATGCTGGAAACTCAGAAGGTCAAGCAGCATCAGTGGAGAGATAATCATTGTTTTAAATAATGACCTTGCATCAGAACTTCCAAAAAAATAGCATTAACGTGAAATATTAACTTTGATTTGCTTGCCATCCATGATTGCGTATTTGCAGCAATCTAGGTTTATTGAGGAGTCAAGATTGGATTCCATCACAATTACTCTGCTCCAGACTTAATTACATCCTTAACCCAAAATCAACACAAGAATTACATTTCATAGAATCACTGCCATAGATGTCAACGATGTATTGATCGAGTGTGGCATCGAGAAACCATGGTAAAAATGAAATCACTGGGAAGCATGGAGAAAACTCAAAGGAGGCACAATATAGACATATATAAAAATAAAATCAAGATTTTCATTGAGTTTATCCACACTGAGATGGGTGTGTCTTGTCCACAAAGCAAATCTTACAGTAACTAATCTTTGACTGTACAACAGTGCCAGGAATAAGGAAAGAAAGGGATGGGCCTCATTTTGTGTAATCCGAGTGTAGGCTCATCCACAAGCCTATTTATACTGTATCATTAAACATTGATTTAAGTGACTACTAAAATCCATGCAAATGCTTTGTGCCTGCTGCTGAAACATTAGCAATTGCATGAAGCAGCATGTTTTCACATATGCAAATATTTGTGTTGATACTGTACAGTGTAAAGGTTATATTTCTTTCTCTACAAGATTACTTTATTTGGCACAAGTAAATGCAGGTTTGGGCTCAGTCTCTCCTTAGCCAAATTTCAATCTGCCATCATCCAGTTAGAGACAGACTCCTTGCTAATTTGCCAGGAGACCAGAAAGGACAAGATGAGGAGGTGCAGTGCAGCTCAAGTTCACAAACATTCTTTAAGAATAACAAACAACATTCATTGGAAGCCTTTATCATGTGAGTAACTAATGGCCCTACATCAGTAGGTGCAAAGGGCAAGGTAAAAAATGAAATTTATTTGGAGGGCATCCAGATTTTTAGAAGTTGCAAACAACAGTTGAAAAATACAGTTCATTCTAAATTTAAATTGTTGGCAACTCTGGAAAGAGAGGAAACAGTTCACAAGCAAGTAACTGTGTTCATACATCTGTGAGCAAAAAAAATATGAACGGAAATACAATGCTGCAAATTCTGGAATTCTAAAACAAAACATTCTGCAGGTTAGTCAGCATCTCCACGTGGATAGGACAAGAGAAAATGTTGAGTGTAGGTGATCCATTATTTGAATTAAGTGACAATGCAGAGATTGAGTATTGGGAAAGGAAAACATGCATGTGTATTTACGAACACACCTCCCACGGTTATGCATGCTTATGCATCCACTCATCTTAGTTATTGTCTTGAGATTGAGAGCGACTTATTTCCACTCCTATTCGGTGGGTTCTGAATAGGCGAGACCTGGAGCGATTAATGAAGCACTCCATGAACTTGTGGTGGGGGCCATTTGTTCTCCTTCATCTATCGGCGCATAGCTTCTGCGCTTGCCTTCTGTAGAGACCCAAAGTGCTCAGGGCCATTCCTGATCCTCTTTCTCCACTTTGAACGTAGAAGATAAAACATAGAACAAAACAACGCAGGACCAGGGCTTTCAGCCCACTATGTCTGTGCTGAGCATGATGTCAATTTGAACTATCATCGACCAGGGAAGCAGATAGTTTGTTGAGGATATTACACTTACAAAGGATACTTTAAGGGCTTTTAAAGTATTTTTCTCTCCTGCATGTAGAGGTACAAATCAAGCATATTCAAACACACAGATCACACACCCCCATAAACTGAACTAGACCATGATCTACTAAATGTTATCACTCAGAATCACCAAATAATTCAGGCAAATTAACTTTTTATAACAAGAGGTTTTGAGCACAAGGTTTAAGATGTAAATATGAAGTAAATGAAGGTCGGTGGGGGGGCGCCGCAAATTTTTTTAGTGTGTTTTAATGTGTGTTTTTGGTGTCTTCTCTGTGTGGGGGGTGGTGTGGGGGGAAACCGTTTTGGTCGCCTCCTCCACAGAGGCGACTTTTCCATGTAACATCGAAGATTGGAGCGGTCTTTCCCAGAGACGTGCCCGGGGCTTCAGCGGCAGGCGCAGCGTGGACTCTTGTCGCGGAGCGGGCGGGCCCTCGCTGGGGGTGGCCGGTGGGTAGCGCTGCGTTCACTGGCCCGGTCTGCGGAGCTCCAGCTAGCGCAGCGTCCGCAGCCTGGGATCCCTGGTTGGGGACCCGGGAGGAGAAGAGCTCCAACCACCGGCCCGCAGCCTACTTCTATCACGGGCGCGACGGGGACTTACCATCAGGAGTGGGGTCCCTCTCCGGGGACCCCCTGGAGTGGAGCTCCGACCGCCGGCCCTGGGGTCTGCGTGCTTCCGTCTGCAGCGCAGTGGGGTCTTTAGATCTTCGCCCACCGGCCTGCGGCCTACACCAATCTGATGCCGCGGTCTCCGGTGAGTAGGCACGGATTCAGGACTTACCTGGACAGTGGCGGCTGTGGAGGGTTGAAGTCCCGACCACGGGGGAAATGGAGGAGGACTGGCCAAATTTTGTGCCTTCCACCACAGTGATGAATGCTGTGGTGGATGTTTGTGTTAAATTTTTATTGTGTTTTTGTGTGTTCTGTTTTTCATTGTACCGCTGCTGGCAAATTCATTTAATTTGCACTTTATGTGCAAGTGACGAATAAAACTGATATTGATATTGATATCGGAAACTTGAAGCAAACAGAAATTGCTGGAAACACACTAGCAGGTCAGGCAGCACCTGTGTAAAGAAAAAGTTAGTGTTTCAAGTAGAGACCAGGACAGGAAAAGAGAAAAAACAAGTTAGTCTTTGGTAGTGGAGAAGGTCGGGAAAGATAGGTAGAACCAAGGGAATATTTTGGATAGGGCGAGACCAAATGAGTGGATATTGCAGTTAGAAACATGTAATGCCGATTCATCAGACCAGTAACATGACCACCATATCAAATGTTTTGTCTTAATATTGACTTTTATAACTTCTGACATAACAGTAGCTCCTAGTTTTGTTTTGACAAAAGGGCATTTGGACAAAAGGAAACATTTCTATTGTACTAGCTTTTTATTAATGCATTGAGCATACTAAGGCAAATACCAGGGAAACAGCTCTTCAAGATGTCAACATAAATCATCACAGTCAAGGGTGTGCAATGCTGCCATCTACTGCAACATCCAAAATATGCTTTGAGCTATGCTGAACTATATTGAACTAAAATTCAATCACTAATTTGTCCGAAATTCCATACATCATGGTGAGTAAAATTACAAGCTCTTCAAATAGGAATCTTGGAGAATAAAGCAAGGGGAGATGATCATATACATTGCTAGGAAGTAGGGAATACCAAGATATAATTTAAGGATGGGGATGATGCCATCAGCAATACCTAAACAGACCAAATTGCAGAAGCTTCATTACAGCAGATGTCATCAACTCTTAGTCATATTTCTATCAAGGCTAAGAAACCAATGCAATGTGATCAAGGTGCATTTGTCTCCTCAGTTCTGATGGAGTTTCTTTGACCTGAAATGTTGCCTCCATTTGTCTTCCCATGGATGCGGCCTGACCTGCCGAATATTTCCAGTATTTTCTGTATTTATTATACAATAGGATTCTGGATGAGCTCTTGGGGTTTTTCCACAAAGGAATGTATGCCACAGTGAAATATTCAATCCATTGACAGTCAAAAATGTCAGAGGTGGAAATGATTTGTGTAGCAGAAAGGGAATCAGCAAATTCAGAACCCAGCAGACATGTGTGATGAGAACACGAGAGAGAGAAGCTTTCCTCGAGATCTAACCACTCCATCTGATGTAATATTGCAACTTTATCAATGCGGTAATAGTTTTGAACTGTTAACTTTTTTTAATTTTCAAATTATTTTTAGGTTGAATTGTTGCTTTTAAAAATATATACTTTTATTAATTTCTGGGATAGTTAAGCTGCTTTAAAACATTTGGATGAGGCAGGGCTTTGTTCTTGTTTACATTTCTCATTGGCCTCAGAGAAGAGCTCTTTGCCATCTCGCCTTCCTTCATTTGACCACACCTTGTTATTCAATGCAAATTAAAGATACAAAAATATTTTAGGTGAATTAACTGCTCAATCATATCTGCCCAAAACATTATGTTACAAAAAATAAAATTGGTGCTAAAGAATGTACCTTTAGAAAGGAGATGTAGAAAGGAGATGAGGTTCAGAGGGTAGTGAATCTGTGGAATTCATAGCCACAGATGGCGGTGGAGTCCAAATCAATGGATATTTTTAAGGAAGAGATTGAAAGATTCTTGATTTATACATGTCTCAGGGGTAAAGGCAGGATAATGGGGTTGACAGATCTGCCATGATTGAATGGCATAGGTTTGATGGGCCAAATGGCAAAATTATGAAGTTAACCAGAAAAATGTGTGAAAATGCAAGTTATAAATTGTTCCACACAACACAATTATCATAGAGGAAAAACAGGAAACTACAGATGCTGGTTTACAAAAAAAAGACACAAAGTGCTTGAATAACTCAGCCGGTCAAGCAGCATCTCTGCTCAACATCGATAGGTGACATTTCAGATTGGGATCCTTCGTTAGACTGATTGCGGTAAGATAGGGGGAAGCTGGAAGAGAGGGAAGCTGGAGAGGTGGGCAGGACAAAGCCTGCAAAGTGATAGGTGGATACTGACGAGGGGGGTGGGGTTGACTGGCAAATGGTTGGACAATGGCAATAGATGAAAAGACAATTTGTGAGATAAGGATAGAAGAGGTGTGAATTGTGAAGCCAGAAGTGATACAGATGGAAGGGGAAATTGAGAAATGGGTGCATAGAGGAGCATCTACATACATTTAAGGAATGCAAAGGCTGAGGAAAGAGTCATAGTCATTTGAGGTCGATTCAATAAAGCGCATTATTTTTACAGTATTTGCATTTGTGGTAAAGCTATTTGCACTGATGCACAGGCTGAAGGTAAATTATCTGATGTGATCTCATGGAAAGTGCCATTTATCCTACAAGTTTGTATTTAATTTAGAGCAAATTAGTCTTTTCAAGACTGTACAATTTAATGTCCAGAGAAGGGAGGCATGCATCAGCGTTCAAAGGCATCAAAGATTATCCTGCACTTATACTGGCTGTAATGCTTCAAAAGATAATAAGTTCCTCTTCATGTATCATTCAAAAACACCAGACATTGAAGAGGCTGTTTCAGGAATATTTGTCTGTCAGCTGGAAGTTGAACTGCAAGGCCTGGGTTACAAGGGCATTTTTCCAGCATTCGTTCATATCTTACCTTTGCCCTGGAGTGAGAAGATACTACAAAGACAATGGCTTCAAAGAGAATGCATTGTTGATACATGATAACCCTCCAATATGGTAAAAAATAACTTAAAATACCTCACTACCTGGAAATATTACATTCCCACTTTCAAACATGGTATCCTTCCTGCAGGCCATGGGACATGGCTTCACTACCACTTTCAAATTATCAGGTACACACTTTTGGCTACCTAGTAAGCTTGCTGGAAGAACTTTCCTGCATCCCTTCTACTGCTGTCAACAGATACTTCAGGAAAGGAGGATGATAGTAAGATAGAGAACACAAGGTACCTTCATGAAACCATCAGATTTGCACAACAAGTCACAGCAAGGTATCTCTCTCTCTCTCTCTCTCTCTCTCTCTGTCTGTCTGTCACCCTCTCTCTCTCTCTCTCTCTCTCTCTCTCTCTCTCTGTCTCTCTCTATCTATCAAAATAATGATTCCCAAGATGGCATTTGGTAATCCAAAGTGATTTGTAGGAAGGCACCCCCTTCAAAATATGAGGTAATGAAGTACCTGTATTTACATTTTGGAAGACTCCAAATGTTAATGCCATAATTTATGAGTTTGGTTTAATATGAAACAAAATCTTACATTTTTAAGAGCAATTCCTGCTATGTAAATTTGTGAGCAGTATACACATATATAAAAACTTTTGAATCAACTGGTTTGTTCCCTTGTTTTTCTGAATATATTATAAATTACAAAATAAAACACCAATTCATTGAGTCAGACAGTTATTTGGGTGCATTTAGAAAGCACGTTTCCAGTGAGCCACAGTTTTGATGGATGCATCTCTTGTCTTCATGCTTCTGGAGAGTAGAGCTTAACAAGATGCTGCAGTTCAGAAGGGTAGCCTGTAACAGGACATCGCTGGTGATGCTTTACATAGTTATAAGCACATCGGTAACAGTAGACATACCCAGAGGTTGCCAAAGCCGTGTCGTTAGTCCGGATCTTGTTGCACAAAGGACATACAGTCTTCAGCCTCGGCAAAGCATCATTCGTCGATTTATCTAAGTGTACTGGTGGGGGAGGAGTCGGGAGGGAGGAGAGGGATTTAATTGTGTCCTGGTTTTCAGACGAGTACCACCATTCAAGAAACTGCAAGAAGAAGATGCCCACTGATACACCGGTTGAAAGGGAGACAGCTGCACCACCCAGTGCATTGGCAAAGAAAGAGGTTATCTTTCCAACCACACTACAAGAGGAAGAGAGAGCAAGAAAGGTCAGAATGCATACACAAAACTTAGAGGCGTTCTTGAACCAATCCACAATGCCCTGAAGTCACAGTAATCTGTAATCTAACAGAAATATGATTTCCTAATGTCATGTATTGATTAAGTAATTGTTTTAATGGACATCAACCAACAATGTATGTGCTGAACATGGTGCTAAATTAACTAATTCCTTCTACCTGCACATGATCCATAGCCCTCTATTCCTTCCGTATTCATGTGCCTCGCTGAAAGCCTCTTGAATGCTGCTTTTTTTTTTCTCCATCCACCACATCTGCTGGCAACCTCGTCCAGACACCTATCAATCTTCGTGTAAAAAAACTTGACCCACACATCTCCTTTAAATTTTCCCTCTTCTGACCATAAACATGTGCCCTCTATACTTTGACATTTCCACACTAGGATAAAGATTTTGACCATCTACCTTATCTATGCCTCCCATAATTTTATATACTTCTATGCTAGGCAGTAGGGGGATGCATTTTTGCAATTTTTAATTTTTAATTGTTAATTATTGGTCTTTATAAGTATTTATTGCTCTCAGGTAATGTCCACAGTGTATTCTATGTATTTTCTGTCTGCGTTCGTTTTGAATCTGTGGGTTTGTTGGTTGGGGGCTTCTGGACATCTGAATTTCCCTGAGGGGATCAATAAAGTATTTATTATTATTATTATTATTATCAGGTCTCCCATCAGCCTCCGACACTCCAGAAAAGAATATGCAGGTGTGTCAAGCTTCTCCTTATCCTGCCAGCATCTTGGTAAACATCTTCTGCACCCTTTCAAAATTGTCCACATCATTCCTGTATTGGGGAAACCGGAATGGTTATGCTCTTGGGGATTAAGTCCATAAATCCCTGAAAGTAGCAACATAAGTAAATAGAGTGGTGCAGAAGGCAGATGATATGCTTGCCTTCATTGGTCATAGTTGCTTTCCGAGAATTATAACTACTATAAATTCAAATTCACACATGCACTGACTACACCGCCCAACACGGACTTCCATCTGTATATATGTATGTAGCGCCGCAGAATTTGTGCACCTATTGCCCCCCCCCATCTCCCTTCTGTTTTTTGTTTTTTCTGTTTCTTGTTTTTTGTGCTAAATTGTATGTATGCACTGAGTACGAGCAGCTTTCAGTTTCACTGTACATGTATAGTGACAATAAATGGCATATCTATATCTATATCTGGTCAGGGCATTGAGTTTAAGTGTCAGGAAGTCATGATGGAACTTAATTGGACTTTGGTTAGGCCACATTAATAGTATTGCAAGTAGTTCTGGTTTTGGATTGTTTACTCTGAAACCCCAGCGATTGTGGTGAGATCTGATTGAAGTATATGAAATGATGAGAGGCATAGATAGCTTCTGACTATCTACCCTATATTCCAGGAGAGAAATACTAACTACCAGAGGACACAGTTTTAAGATGAGAGGGGCAATGTTTATAGGAGGTTTGTTTCATATATGGAAGATGGCGAGTGCCAGGAACGTGCTGCAGGGTGTGGTGGTCGAGGCAGATATAATAGTGGCATTTAAGAATCTAAGAATTGGTCTTGGCATCATGTTCGGCATAGACTTTGAGGGCCGAAGAGCCTGTTCCGGTGCTGTACTGTTCCATGTTCTATGGTATTGGAATACTTCAATGTCGAAAATCCAGAGAGATGTATGTAATTTATTTATTAAACTTAAATCACCTCAACTCAAGGCATTTCCAAAAACAAAAATGTACTTCTTATCAGTAACCTCTTTCACGACATATATTTAGCAGATCAGGAAGCATTTGTGGTGAGTTAATGTTCCATATTTAAGAAGGAACTGCAGATGCTGGAAAAAATCGAAAATAGACAAAAGATGCTGGAGAAACTCAGCGGGTGAGGCAGCATTTATGGAGAAAAGGAGTAGGCGATGTTTCGGGTCGAGACCCTACTTCGGACTGATGTGAGGGGGGGAAGAAAGGAAGAGGCGGACACACATAGCCAACTGTCTCTACTTCTTCCTTTCTTTTTCCCACCACCCCCCCCAACATCAGTCTGAAGCAGGGTCTCATCCCAAAACGTCGCCTACTCCTTTTCTCCATAGATGCTGCCTCACCTGCTGAGTTTCTCCAACATTTTTTGTCTACTTTCATGTTTCATATTAATCACTTTTCATCATTTACCAAAGTCATCAATTTAAAACATCAACTCAGTTCTCCCTCTACAGATGCTGCTTGACTTGCTGAGTATTTCTTCATTCTCCACATTTACTTCAGACTTGCGGCATCTGCATTTGTTTTGCTTTTCAATTCAGCACCACCCTCCCCACCCCCGCCCCAACCCCATCCCACCCACGATTTCATCTACCTCATGGAGAACAGCCAACATAATCAAGAACCATTAACAGCCTGGTCATTCCCTCTTCTCCCTTCACTCATGAAGCAGAAGATACAAAATTAAAGACATCAAACTACTGAACGGTCCTCTCATAAGATAAGGGTTTTGTTCTGATCTCTCATTATGGCCCCTACACTTTTTTTTTAAACTGCAGTTTCTCCCTAGCTCTAATACCATATTCTCCACTGGTATTGTTCACTTTCCACTACCTGTTGTATTCATTTATGACTTGATTGTATTCATGTACAGTATGATTTGATGGGATAAGCCTCAAAGCTTTTCCATTATATCTTGGTAAACATGCCAAAAATAACCAATACAGTAGTTTCTCAAAGCTATTCCTTACCTTGTACTGGTCGGAGATCTGCTTCTGGAAGTAGATCTTTGTTCAAAGCTCTGCAAATCTGCAGGGGTAAGGTTTCCCAAGCAGACCCCAGCTGCTCGCAGTAGTGGCGAATGATGTGGTGTTTTTCCAAAAATGTACAAGAGCCGATAGGTGAGGAACCACCCCTCCCAGCTCATGTTCATAAAAGGATAGGCTGCAAGGAAAGCCTTGTACATGCGCTTCCAGGAAGATTCTGGTAGATGTATAGCATAGTCATCCTCCTCTCTCAGTCTAGCAAACAGTCTGTCTAGTTTGACTTTTACATATGGAATAGCAATTATCATCAACAGCGATCTCCAATGCTGGGCTCTCGGGAGCCCATAGCTCGCCAGTGTCAATATCCGTGGACCCACTGGAATTCTTTTCAAACCATAAAAGTTTTCAGAGAAGGAGGCACTAGTTCGTGCCAAATAGTGATGCTGTAGCAGGAAGTCCATCACAGCATAGAATTCATCAAACCATCGCCATAGAAACCCATAGCGAGTAGGGTTGGATTCCACAAGTACCTGAAAGAACAAGACAGTATCATCAGATCAGCTGGATCAAACCACATGATTCTTGGATAAAATCAGAAATACAGTGCCATCCATAATGTTTGGGACAAAGACCCATCATTTATTTATTTACCTCTGTACTCCACAATTTGAGATTTGTAATAGAAAATAAAATCACATGTGGTTAAAGTGCACATTATCAGATTTTAATAAAGGCCATTTTTAGACATTTTGGTTCCACCATGTAGAAATTACAGCAATGTTTATACATAGTCCCCCCCATTTCAGGGCATCATAATGTTTGGAATGCAGCAATGTCAAGTAAATGAAAGTAGTCATGTTTAGTATTTTGTTGTATATCCTTTGCATGCAATGACTGCTTGAAGTTGGCGATTCATAGAAACATAGAAATTAGGTGCAGGAGTAGGCCATTCGGCCCTTCGAGCCTGCACCGCCATTCAATATGATCATGACTGATCATCCAACTCAGTATCCTGTACTTGCCTCCTCTCCATACCCCCTGATCCCCTTAGCCACAAGGGCCACATCTAACTCCCTCTTAAATATAGCCAATGAACTGGCCTCAACTACCCTCTGTGGCAGAGAGTTCCAGAGATTCACCACTCTCTGTGTGAAAAAAGTTCTTCTCATCTCGGTTTTAAAGGATTTCCCCCTTATCCTTAAGCTGTGACCCCTTGTCCTGGACTTCCCTAACATCACCAGTTGCTGGGTGTCTTCTCTGGTGATGCACTGCCAAGCCTGTATTGCAGTCATCTTTAGTTTATGCTTGTTTTGGGGGCTGGTCAGTTTTCTCTTCAGCATATAAAACACATGCTAAATTGGGTTCAGATCAGGTGATTGACTTGGCCACTCAAGAATTGACCATTTTTTAGCTTTGAAAAACTCCTTTGTTGCTTTAGAAGTATGTTTGGGATCATTGTCTTACTGTAGAATGAGCCGCCGGCCAATGAGTTTTGAGGCATTAGTTTGAACTTGAGCAGATAGGATGTGTCTGTACACTTCAGAATTCATTATGTTACTACCGTCAGCAGTTGTACCATCAATGAAGATAAGTGAGCCAGTACCTTCAGCAGCCACACATGCCCAGGCCATAACACCCCCACCACCGTGTTTCACAGATGAGATGGTATGTTTTGGATCTTGGGCAGTTCCTTCTCTTCTCCATACTTTGCTCTTGCCATCACTCTGTTATAAGTTAATCTTCATCTCATCTGTCCACAAGACCTTTTTCCAGAACTATGGTTGCTTTTTTTAAGTACTTCTTGGCAAACTGTAACCTGGCCATCCTATTTTTGCAGCTGACCAGTGGTTTGTATCTTGCAGTGTAGCCTCTGTATTTCTGTTCATGAAGTCTTCTGCAGACAATGATCAATGACAAATCCACACCCGACTCCTGAAGGGTGTTTCTGATCTGTTGATCGGGGATTTTTCTTTATTATAGAGAGAATTATTCTGCCATCAGCTGTGGAGGTCTTCCTTGGCCTGCCAGTCCCTTTGCGATTAGTAAGCTCACCAGTGGTCTCTTTCTTCTTAATTATGTTCCAAACAGTTGATTTTGGTAAACCTAAGGTTTGGCTGATGTCTCTAACAGTTTTATTCTTGTGTCTCAGTCTCATAATGGTTTATTTGACTTTCATTGGCACAACTTTGGTCCTCATGTTGAAAAACAGCAATAAAAGTTTCCAAAGGTGTTGGAAAGACTAGGTGCTGAGAGCTCTCTTATACCTGCATTAAGGAGGCATTTAAACACACCTGAGCAATTACAAACACCTGTGAAGCCATGTGTCCCAAACATTATGGTGCCCTGAAATGGGGGCTTGTACAGCCCGTCCCCTGCCTCCTATCCCCATACCCCTACTGACACCGCAGACATCTCTGCCCAAATTATGAGGCATCGATAGGTTCTGACCATCTGCACTATCTATATTCCAGGATGGAAATACTAAATACTTGAGGGCATAGTTTTTAGGTGAGGGGTGACATCCTATTTCCTCACATATGATAGACACAAATTCTATGATAGACACAAATTCTACTCTCTAGAATTTAGGAGATTGAGAGGGGATCTTATAGAAACTTACAAAACTCTTAAGGGGTTGGACAGGCTAGATGCAGGAAGATTGTTCCCGATGTTGGGGAAGTCCAGGACAAGGGGTCACAGCTTAAGGATAAGGGGGACATCCTTTAGAACCGAGATGAGGAGAACTTTTTTCACACATAGAGTGGTGAATCTCTGGAACTCTCTGCCACAGAGGGTAGTTGAGGCCAGTTCATTGGCTATATTTAAGAGGGAGTTAGATGTGGCCCTTGTGGCCAAGGGGATCAGGGGGTATGGAGAGAAGGCAGGTACGGGATACTGAGTTGGATGATCAGCCATGATCATATTGAATGGCGGTGCAGGCTCGAAGGGCCGAATGGCCTACTCCTGCACCTAATTTCTATGTTTCTATGTAAAACGCTGTAGCTCAGCGGAACAGGCAGCATCTCTGGGTAGAAAGAATGGGTGACGTTTCGGGTCGAGACCGTTCTTCAGACTATTTCTATTTCCTCACCTTGCACAAGTGATGCATCGCCGGCCTGACCGCTGACATCAAGGTGTCCTGGGCCACGACCTCGAAGATGGAGAGTCTGCCGGCACTCGCCGACAGCTCGGCTGTCAGATGGGCCCCGTGTTCCGCCATGACTGCCCGCCGTCTCCCAGAACAACGCGCCTGCGCACCACGGCCAGCCCGGCTCCCTGGACCTCAAACATGCGCAACATAAAACACGGACTGACTTCCACTGGAACCGAACCGCCGACTGGATTCCGATGGTTAGACACAAACAAAATGCGGCACTAAACAAGGGTCCCGACCCGAAATGCCACTTATCCATTTTCTCCAGAAACGTTACCTGTGAGTGAGTTACTCCAGCATTTTGTGTCTATCTTTGGCAACAACCAGCATCTGCAGACAGTTCCTTTTTATTACTGATTCCAATGCCACTTGAACACAGACTGGATTCTGTTACTAGACACAAAATGCTGGAGTAACTCAGCGGGTCAGGCAACATCTCTGGAAAAAAGGTTTCGGATCGAGACCTTTCTTCAGACTGAGTCAGGGGGAAAGCAAAACGGAGATAGGTGATACAGAGAGATATAGAACAAATGAATGAAATACATGCAAAACGAAACGATGAGCAAGGAAAGGTGGAGCCCCCAATGGCCCATTGTTGGCTGAGGGCAAAGTGATAACGAGTTATACAGGCAGTGAAACAGTTTAGAACGACAGTGAAACGAATACAATGACTACGGTGGTGGAGGGGCGGAGAGATAGGGAAGGCAAGGGTTACTTGAAGTTAGCAAAATCAATATTAAAAACTGGATCGTGACCGAATTCCAATGGAACTGGATCTCGGACTTGGTGAATCTGTGGAATTCTCTCCCGCAGAAGGTAGTTGAGGCCAGTTCATTGGCTATATTTAAGAGGGAGTTAGATGTGGCCCTTGTGGCTAAAGGGATCGGGGGTATGGAGAGAAGGCAGGTACAGGATACTGAGTTGGATGATCAGCCATGGTCATATTGAATGGCGGTGCAGGCTCGAAGGGCCGAATGGCCTACTCCTGCACCTATTTTCTATGCATCCACTAAATGGTATTTACAAGGAATACCGAAATAAAAATGAACTCAGAGAGACTCAGCAAGCCAGACATTTTCCGTGGAAAGAAATTAATATTTCAGGCTGTGACATCAGAAAGGACTTTGTTCTGAAATGTTAACTCTCTCTCTCTCCCTCTCTTTCCACAGCTGCTGCCTGATCTGCTGACAGTTTTACAATGTTTTCTGTTTTAGTTCAATTGTCCAGGGATTCTGTAGAAGAGTCTTCCATCTGAAATATTAACTATTTCTCTCACTACGGATGCTGCTGATTTTCTGAGTATTTCTAGTATTCTGTGTTCTCATTTCATCTCTGAAGGAATATACACATTTTTACTGCCATTACTGCACAGATATTTTACAATTCAATTGTCACATTGACTGAAGTTCATCTGTCTTTTCAAAATGCTACTGAAAATTATTTTGTAGCTTGTCTTAAGTATTGGATCTGCAGACTATTGAAATGTGATCTGAAACACTTGGTTATATTTCATAGCCTTGGACATTGCTGCAACTCTGTAACAAAGATCACAGTTATATCAGTTAGGTGTAGTTTTTGAATTTCTCTCATTCTTTGTTGCTATTTTGGTTAACTCAGAAATTCTACATGTACATTTGAATGTAGATGTTTGCATAATCAACAGCTTTGACTGAATTATTCATCTGGCAGTCTTCACAAAAACATATGCTGTAAGACACGAACCCAAAAGATACCAAGATTGCAATGCAAGGCTTAGTTCTTTAGCCAAATGGTATATTTTCTAATAGTCTTCTGGTTCTTTGTCTGAAAGTTGGGACATTTCTAACTATAATTTTGATTATAAACAACTTTCAATTTCTGCATAACATCTTTAACAAGATTTCTCATTTGCGTGGTATCATAAAAATTGTCATGGTGCCATATTATTCTGGCCCAATCAAGAGTATTTCTTTCTTACATTTGCATTTCATGACCATCTTCTTGTTCAGCCTCCTTCAGATGCTTGCACTTATTTTTGCAATGTAGGAGCTGTTTGGTCCTTGGGCTCAGCCATACATGCTGAGGCTTCCAATACAACCAGTCTCACTGCTATTACACATTGATATGACTAAACTTGATGGCCAGTGATAAATCCTCACTGCTGTGCATGCCATTGTGGCTTGCTATGTTTCACCCAAAGGCATTCCACAAATGAAATACAAATTGAAAATCAATATGATGCTACAAATTCAAGTAAAGCATGTCAAGCTAAAATCATCGGTGTAATGGTTTATTTGTGAGGCAACACTCTAACACTGTTTACAAGTAATGCCAGGATTGGCAACTACTTCTTCATCTAAAGTATCAACTGAACGGATACCTTAGATGACTGAACCAGAGTGCTGGCATCAACACTCATAGCCTACTATGGCATTGGAGTGTGGAGCCTATATCAGTACAAACCATGAAGATGCCCACAATTGAAACTCATCTTCAATGTTGATTTCTGTTCTGTGCTCAATAACGTTAGTGTTCTTGGGTTTGGAATAAAAGCATGTACATTTAGAAAGGAGATGAGGATGAATTTCTTTACTGAGCATGTGTCAAATCTGTGGAATTCATTGCCACAGATGGCTGTGGAGGCCAAGTCATTGGGCATTATTAAAGCAGAGATGGACAGCTTTTTGATTAGTAAGGGTGTCGGAGGTTACGGGGAGAAGGCAGGTAAATGGGGTTGAGAGGAAAAGATAGATCAGTCATGATTGAATATCCGAGTAGACTTGATGGGTTGAATGGCCTAATTTGGCTCTTATGACTTACGGACATCAACTTTAGTAGCATTGCCTAAGAACATAAGAAACCGGAACAAGAGTTTGTCCTCTTGAGACTTTAGATTACTGTATGGCTTCAGTTCCACTTTCTAGGCAATACCCTTTAACCATTCACTCAACTGTAGACTAAACATGTATTTCTTGGTCTTAAATATATTCACTTAAAGTGACTGCCTCCACAGCTCTCTGGAGTAGAGAATTTCAGATTCACAAATCTGTGGAAAGATTCCTCCTCCCTAGTTGAAGACCTGATGACTAGAGATGCAAATAAGATAATCCATCTTACGTTTTCTTGGCTATTTTGATTTTTCTTTTTAAGGATAGCACTTTTGTTGGATTTTTATCTTGGGCCGCCCAATGTCTCCCCCATATGAGTTAAAAAACGAAATAGGCTGTGGTGCTGAACACTGTTTGAGGGAAAGAACATACAGAATGCGTGAATTTTGACACAGTCAGTGGATAAGAGGGCTGCTGGATGCGCAGGAAGTCAATTGCGGGTGCAAGTATGCTGGTGATGAAAGACTGCTCGAGGAGCCAAGTGGCTGCTGGAGATGCAGGGTAGCTGGAAATGTTAAGAAGACTGCTGGAGATGGTGGTGTTGCAGTAAAAGAGGGGGAGGGGTTGTTGCTGAAGGTATAGAATAGCTGCTGTAAGTTGCAAGAGTGGGTCGGATGGTACAGGCAGCCAGGATATGTAAGGAAACCAGCCAGGACGGCATACCGGTTATTGGAGGCGAGGATAGTTGTTGGCGATACATGCAAGCTGGTTGGAGTTAGTGTGGCGGCGGCAAGTTGCTGGTGGCAAAAGCCGTCTTCTGGAGGCGGAGGATCACTGCTGGAATAGGGATAGGTTACTGGTAGCGATAGCTCGCTGTTGGGGGTGCGAGAATGCTGCTGGAGACGAAGGGAAGCGCATAGCGGCGGGCGAGTGAGTGAGCTCCAGCAAAGATCTTAGAGCAGAGCTCCAGCGCCGTTGCTTGGTCTTGTCCGGTGCCTGCGTCGGTCCCTCCCACTCCGCCGCCGCCGCCCACTTCCGGCACGGCCTCCCGGGGATCGCTTTGCCCAGGACACCGCCTTCCTCCTGCCCGGCTCCAACACCTTTCTCCGTGTGTCCGGATCCGGCTTCCACAGGTCGGTGTGGCGTTTCTCAAACCTGCCTGTCTCCCCCGGCTCGGTACCCGCCTTCAGGCCCTAGCTGCCCGGAGGCCTCGCTGTTTCCTGCCGGGCTCCGCCCAGCTTCGGGCCGGCCGGGTAGATCCCCATTCTCCCCTGGCCGAGTCTTCCTTGCCACCGTTCGGGCAACGTTAGCTCACCCAGTGCGGCCTATACCCCCCCCCCCCCCCCCCCCCTCCCCCCCCCCCCCCCCTCTATCCTCCCCCCGGGGCAACCGTGCCATCGCTTCGCCTGTGGTGCCAGATTCACCCCCCCACTTCACGTTATTGATGAATAACAACCAGCACATGAATGGCTTTCAACAGTTAATTTGTGGTCAGGATGTCCGAGTGGTGTTGATGCCAACATTTATTGTAATTTTAGTGGCGGGGAATCACTTTGCCCCCCATCCTTTATTCTTGGCTGCAGCAAAGGGCTGTAACCCTGAACAGGCTGGTGCGTTGGAGGATGCTGAGTTGTCCAGATCACCCTCTGGATCAAAGATACTAGAGGAGCTCCTCTAGGATCTTTTATCTGGATTGCTGGAAGTTTAGGTACCTGGTGTCCTGTTGGGGGCATGTGTGATACTGGTGTAGTTTCCTGGGTGCATGTCAATTACAGCTGTTGCGAGGTCTTGTGGAAATGTGATGAATGAGCAGAAAAACGGGGGCCATAAACTATTGCTCAACAGAGTTGATGTGAATACTCTGACGGTAAGAATTGTTTCTTGGGTGTGCAATCTTCAGTGGTGCGATTGCAGGTTGAGATGCGTGCTTGTGATAGGGCACTGCCGGCTATTGCCATAACATTATTTCATAGTTAAATACGTTGTAGGGATAATTAAACTACTCTTGTTCAAAGTGTGAAATAATCTGTGGGTGAAGAGCACCCTTCCCTACAAATACAATCTAGTAGATAAAAGTACTTGGAAATGGTCATTAAGCAAGGGGTTTGTCATCTTCAGGAAACTTGCCAATAAGTATGTATTAAAAGCTTTGTGAGGTCTAAAATACACAGAGCTTGCACTATTCCAGTATAATCACTGAGGCACCGGCAAAGCTGAATGAGTCAATGCCATATTACAATGGTATTTACATCCGCTGCAAGATCAGCTTGCTTTAAACTGTTCAGCTCGCCATAAAGAGGTGATTTCAGCTGCAGAACAACTGGTTGTTGGTCTTGGCCTTGATGCTGCTGGTGAGAGCCACTGAAAGTAAACTGAGATTAGCAGGGAATCTTTACAAAATTGTATTATACCCAAACTACTAACTAAGTCTTCATTTATATTGGCTTGAAGAAATAAGAATGTCTCAAGTACTTCTGTGAGAGTTCAAAAAAACTTAAGATAGAAGATACTTTGAGAAAAATAGCACTCATTTGAGTTTACTATTTATTTCCTGAACTTGAATTGTAATTCCTTCATTATTGCCTGACCCATGGTGGGATACAGGTGCAATTAAAGGATCAATTTGTGTTTAAGTATTGAGAGTTAAATTATTAGTTTTGTGGCATACATCAGTTCTCTTTTTAAAAGAGATGATATTGCAGAAATTTTTAGTACCTTTTTACATAAGCAGTTTTGCATTGATTTTAATTGTAAATTGTCTAGCATATTTAGCCTATTTGGATTATTGAGCAGTTTTTGCAAAAAAAATACTCTTTCATGTGGTGTGGATGGAAATGTCAGAATTTGTTTACCAATCTCAAAGTCTGCCTGAACTCTGGAGACTGTTATGATTCAGCCACATTGGTGGACCTGGAGTCAAATATGGACCACATGAGGTGAGGATGTCAAATTTCCTTCCCTGAAGCACATTAGTGTAGTTTCATGATGTAGGTCATCATTACTGACCATAGATATTAATGCCGGATCTGTTCAATTACTTGAACTTGAATTCCCCAATTGTCAGATGAGATTTGAACTCTTTCCACTGGTTCAATGGTCGAGAACTCTGACTGCTAGTTCCATAACTTAATTACTCAGTTACCATATTTACAAATGTCTTTAATATAAGGAGATAATGCTTCTTATTCTTTTTCTTCAGAAGCCTGCAAATAGAAATATTACCAGTTGTTTCTTCTTTGTGTTGAATCCTTGAAATGAATTACTGCCTTCAGGTGTAGACCCCTTGTAGGCAGGCCTGGTAGTCAGATTACTGGGCTAGCAATCGTAGTTCTGGGCTATTGATCCAGAAACATGAGTTCAATTCCCAGTATGACAGATAGGGTGCTTAACTTCAAATTATTAACTAAATCTGAATTGGGTAAAAGTAGATTCCTCAATAGTGACAACTGCTTTCCAGTAAAAACCACTTATTTCACTAAGCCCTTTTGTTGAAGGAAAACTGATAACCTCACCTGGACATTTGTGACTGCAAAACCAAAACTGTTGACGCTAAACTAGCTCTGCAGTTTTGGGGCAATTAAGAGTGGATGACAAATCTAATATTTGCCAGTAACAGCCACATCACATGAACCAGTAAGTAAAGAGAAAAGCTGATGATGATATAATGACCTATATGCCAATGAGCTGACTTCATTGGGTGAAGTTAGCCTCTTTTTAGTTGCTGTAGGGTGTAAACTGGCTATTAGTATTTTCGAGTACTGAAATGTATTTCTCCTTATAGAGGCTCTAGTCTGGATCTTATAGATAGTTAGATAAGCAAATGCTTGTGAGGGAGCAAATTTCCACTGCACTGTATTGTAGGTGAATCCAGAGGTGCCTTGCAATGGGCCTGATCTTCTACATGCAGTAATAGTAATGAATAAACTGAAGGCTAAAGGCTGCAAAGTGAAGTTCAGAGGTGAGTAAGGGATCCACAGAACCAAATGTAGTATTACATCCAAGCAGCATTCATTTTTTTCCCACTATCCTCGAAATCAGTGATCATAATAGTAAGCCAGCAAAATTAGTCATATTTACATGTATTGTGACAGTTCTAAGTGAATTCTATCCTCCCTAACCAACTGAAACATGCAGATTCCAGTTCCCCTTAGTGTTTTTCGAATCTGAAGGAACATTGTTTTGACAGAGTAGTAAAAAAGGGCAGATGCATTAGAGCAAACACATAGTAGATTCAAGGAGTAGGCATCAGCCATAAGATGACCTGCTGGGTTCCTACAGCATATTTTTTGCTCTGGTTTCCAGCATCTGCAGACTATTGTATGTTCAGCATGACATTTAGTTCTGATTCATTGCATAGGCCCAGCATTAGCTTTATGTGTTCTGAAAGGACTCCATCCCTCTGCCATTATCTAGATCTCCTCAAACCACCTGGAGTTTTTGATGATTGCAGATCATGTTGGAGCTGCAATCTAGCATCAGAGATCCAGGTTAATTCTGCACTTGTAGTTGAGTTTGAGATTCTAAAATAGCATACAGAAATGTTAATTGTATTGTGTTTTACCTTACTTAAAATATATAAGTTCCTTCACTGCAAATATTCCATATTTATGTTTGGAATGCAATTTGTCTATGAAGCTGCTGATTATTGAAATATATGATGAATTGTCATCATCCTAAGCAGAATAAGCACTCATCCAAAATGCCACATGTTTGTCCTGTTCAAAGATTTGTATAATATTTTAGCAGATGTTGGCATGGCCTCTCATTCAATTACTAATGCTGGTGGTGTTCTTTTTAAACTTCAATCTTATCTTCTTTTAAAGAATAGTTTCCACGATCCTTGCATCTCATTTTGCACTATATTCCTGTCTCTTTGTTCCCCACTCAACATGGAAAATAATCTGTTTTAATCTTCTCTTTCCTCATAACACCTATCAAATTTTGCTCTGATCTTCACTAATCTAGGGATAGCCTTTACACTAGAACTGTTGCTTTGATAAAATCTAGCTGGTTTACCGATGTGCTTCAATCTTGGGATCTGTCGCACTTATTCATACAGCAAGGAACTTACGGCCTATCGAGTCTATGCCCATCATCAACCACCCAATCCCACTTTTTCATTTCTCCCCCACATTCTCATCATCTCCCTCCAGATTCTACCACTCATCTAAGCAGTAAGAGCAATTTACAGCGGCATGTTAACTTCTTAACCTGCATGCCTTTGTAGGAGAAAACTGGAGCTTAGGGAGGAAACCCATGTGAGGGAACAGGAAAACGTGCAACCCCCACACAGCACCTGAGGTACGATTGATCCAGGGCCCTGGTGCTGTGACACAATGGCTTTACTACCTGTGCCACTGTCCTGTCTGGTCTTGGCTTACTTGTATTTCACCAATCCATGACTGACTCATTCCATCAGACATGGCCCAGCATATCCCAGTAATGATAATTGCTACCTAAGAAGTTGGTCCAACATTCCCATCTCGGGGCAAGTCAGTACGGGCACAAAAATATCTGTTGAAATCGGCCTCATCCCAAAAATATAAGCAGAAAATAAATTACATTGCAATGAGAGTAAAGTGAACGTGTCTAGAGTTATTTGAACAAACAATAGAAAATATCAAGTCTAACTGAGACCCAGTTGAAGCTTAAACATCTAGCGTACGACAGTATGGGTCGTAAATATTTTAGATGTTTTGAAAACGAGTGGGAGAGTAGGCAACACCTCCAAAGGACAGAGGGGTTGACAAACAGTAAACTGATAGTTATTAGAATTTTACAATATCTCAGAATGCCTAACAGGAAGTTACAAAACAGCACACAAACAGCAATGCATTTTAATCCTTGCTCAGGGAAGTATTTTTAGGAATGAAGCAGTGTGATCGGGTTCCATTCGTGCCATCACGTGCATGCAATTCTCTGTTCATTGGTTTTGCATAGCAAAAAATGTCACTGTTTCACAGTTCAGTTTGATGAATTAACAGGAGAAGATGATTCATTGCAGTTACTTCAAAATCTGTTCTGAGAAGTTTTTTTTAGAATCTTGGGGAAATACTTTGGGGAGCTTAAACACGATGAAATATGAGTGTGGAGTGATGGAACAGTATTTTTTGCAAACTCTGTGTCCTGTGTGTTGTGTCAAAATGCTCTCAAGCCATGTCAGACACAGCATAATCAGTAGACGAGTCAGACTCCCTGTAGTAATGTTGAATAATTGTCTCAGCTGCAACAGAGCTGAAGGTTTCCCCAATCTGCTCTGTATCAGTGGGAAATGTAGAAAGCTGACTTCCCACAAACCACCATTCAGTTCTTTCAGTTGTCTGCTGTTGGTTCAGGATAAATAATTTAGATTTGGAGTGGACTTTGCCACTGTTCATTTTGTATAATATGCAGTGCACCAATTGTAATGGATTTAAGTCTGGCTTTCCTTATAATATTTAAAGGCAGAAGGCATTTTTATTAATAGGATGTGTAGGAAAGAACTGCAGCTGTTGATTTAAATCGAAGGTAGACAAAATGCTGGAGTAACTCAGCGGGACAGGCAGCATCTCTGGAGAGGAGGAATGGTTGACGTTTCGGGTCAAGACCCTTCTTCAGACTGATGTCAGGGGAGGAGGCGGGACAAATATAGAATGTAGTCGGAGACAGTAAGACCAGTGGGAGAACTGGGAAGGGGAGGGGATGGAGAGAGAAAGCAAGGGCGATCTGAAGTTAGAGAAGTCAATGTTCATACCGCTGGGGTGTAAACTACCCAAACAAAATATGAAGTGCTGTTCCTTGAATTTGCGCTGGGCCTCACTCTGACAATGGAGGAGACCCAGGACAGAAAGGTCAGAGGGGGAGTTGAAGTGCTGAGCCACCGGGAGATCAGGTAGGTTAAGACGAATTGAGCGGAGGTGTTCGACCTGAAACGTCACCCATTCCTTCTCTCCAGAGGTGCTATCTGTCCCGCTGAGTTACTCCAGCTTTTTGTGTCTACCTTTTATTTATAGAATGTTGTGCAACGACATTTGTCAATCTTTACAAAATTAGTTTTTTTCTGATAGTGCTGAAATGCTCCTACATATTAATATTGGTTTGAACTGCCCAACACTGATGCACGAGATAATAATTGTTTTAGAAAAATGTTGGGAAAGAAACCAGTCCTAAATTGTATCTTTTCTTTCTTTTGTTCTTTGCAGGAAGCTTTAAAATACTCCCACCATGACCGACTCCAAGTATTTCACAACAAATAAAAAAGGTGGGTTTTCCTGTATGTACCTCCCTGGTGGTTTATTGTGAGCGACACATGCAATGTGGTGAAATGCCAGCACACATTGGTAACGGCTGTTATTAAGTTATGAAGTAGCCATATGCAATGTGTGTATGTGCAGCACCATGGAGAGCTGAGGTGCAGGTTATTGGTATGATTCTCAGGGCAATCCGTTTCCATATCAACCAGACAATTAGTGAGGCGTAAGGGAATTGTAGAGTCGATGGAATTGACTTTCAAACTATTCAGGGTTGAGTGAGGAGAAAGAAGCAGAGCTAAAGGATGAGTTTCTGTCTTTGAAGTTATAAATGTTATAACAGTGAATATGTAAAGATTTAGGGTAGGGAGCATTTTTTGGGGAAGTCCATATCTCGAGCATGGGTTTAGATCAATTATTCAATGGATTTGGATTCTAATGCATAGAGATAACATTTGTTTTCCAAATTTCAACGATGAAAATTGAGTCATGTTGAATGATATATTAAGGTGTTCATTGCCAATTATATTCTTTGCAGTGGCCTGGAACTTTATGATGATTAACTATAGTCTCAAGTTTTATTTAAACTATATTACCCCAGAGGTGCTTTTACAACTTTATCATGAGGGCTTTAGGAAACCGGTTTCTCAATATCATTGGGCTCTGGCTTTGTTTTTATGATACTGAATATTTATTAATACAATATCAGCGTCATTAGTATACAACAGGAAAGGATTCACAGTATTAGTTTTCTGATTGAAAAGGAAATATGCCATGGTGTCGGGTATCATGTTTGACCTTTGAGGAAGTTGATGGTGCTCAATTACAAATCAATATTCGACTTCCCGCAATGCATTTCAGGGAATGAATGTCTTCCTTCAGAGGACTTAACCTATTAATGACATTGAATTGTGTGACCATTGTTAGTTCCCCACTACTACATTTCTGAGCGTTACCATTGAACATAAATACTATGCCCGCAAGAGCAAGCCAGAGTCTGGGAATTTGTGCCATATCTTGCCATATTGCTCTCGAAAGGATTTCCACTGTGTGTGTAACATAGGTCCAGAATAAAATGAAATACTGTGCACCTCCCTGGTTAGTGCAGCACTGACATCACTCGATGTGCAACACCTCAGTGACAAGGCAGCTCACGATTGGTACCCAGTCCATCACCCCAAAACATACATTGTCTCCCATCACAGATGCACTGTATCCACTATCCACATATGTACAATATCCACTGCAGTTCCTTGTCAAGGGTATTTAGACAGCACCATGTAAACCACTGTCCCTTCCTTCCAAGAAAGACAAAGCAGCATCACGATGCGTATGCCAGCAGCTGCAATTTCCCCCCTAAAAGTTCCTTCATCAAATCTTGGTAAACATGAGCTATCTACCCAAGGCACTATGGGAGAAGCTTTACCAAAAGGCCCTAAATAATTCTAAAATGTAACATTCTGCTCACTTTGAGGAGAATTAGTGAATGTCAATAAATGTTGTCCCTTTGTGGATGCCCTCACCCTGCAAGTTAATAAAAAAAATTACAAATGGACTTTGGAGAGGAGTGTAATTTAAGACCAAGGTTTCAGCTCAATATCTGCTCAAGGACTGCTGCTCTATATTATTGGGGTTGGTTTGACAATGCGACAAAGCTTGGCTGTGAAATTGCATAATAATTAGTGTATCATCTCTTTGACAGTCGTTTCTAGGTGTTGCTCAAGAGGCTAAGAAAGAAAATAAAAAGCCTCTTCTTACTGTGATTAAGAGGTTCGTAAAAAGCTTCTTTCCAAGAACCATCAATTGCCTGTCCCACTTGCGCAACCTTTACAGGTGACTGCCAGCACCCGTGATAGGTCGCTGATATTTTCAACATGTTGAAAATTCAGCGGTGACCAGAAAGACGCTATGACTATTTGGAGACCTCACACGACCATAGGAGGCCTCTCACGACCATGCAGGCGACCCCTGGCGACATGTCGCATGTGACCTCTCATGACCATACATGGTCGTGAGAGGTCTTCAAGGAATCGTAGCGTCTTTCTGGTCGCGCTGAATTTCCAATTGCCTGCAAAGGTCGCGAAAGTGGGACAGTCCCTTCAGGCTGTTGAACATGACACAACACTAACTGATGAACGATAGAATATCTTGGGTTGCATTAAGAACTTTGGGCTTTTTTTGCACTATTGCTGGAGTTCTTCATTTATTTAAATGTTTTCTATGTGTTTTCTATGTGTATTGTGTTACACAAGCCTGTGATGGTGCTGTAAGTAAGAATTTAATTGTTCCGTCGTCATGCATATGATATTCTTGACTAAGCTATGATGTTAGCTGCTCTGCATAATTCCTTTTATCTTCAATGTTGCAGGCGAGATATTCGAGTTGAAGGCTGAGCTTAATAATGAGAAGAAGGAGAAAAGAAAGGAAGCAGTAAAGAAAGTTATTGCTGCTATGACTGTTGGCAAAGATGTGAGGTGAGGACATAGGAAAATATGGAGTCTTCAATGCACAGTTTTTTTGGGTTCTCTGAAAAAAATATTCTAACTGGGATGAAGACATGTTAGATAAGTTATGCATTTCCTTATTTAATTTTTTTTTTTGAATCGGAATAGAAAGTGAGGAGAGAGGAAATTATGTAATTTGATTGTCAGGTTGATAGTCACTTCCTGTTCTACCAGCAGCCTTCCCTTCAGCTTTAATCTGAATATTTGCACGGCTTATTCCACGGCAAAAGTCTGGGAGTTGTTTCTAAATTTCGGTGTCAATTTGAGTGTACAGCTAATTCATTGCAGTGTGTTCATGCTGCTAAATTATTTGTAAAAATTCTGAATTAAATTTCATTTTGCAGTCTCACCTTGCAGCAAGGGTCTGTTCATGCATACCTCGATTGGCAAGGTTTACAGGGAGATGGCCCCAAAACAGGCAAATGGGATTAACTCAGTTATAAAAGCTGGCCAGCAAGGATAAGTTGGGCCGAGGAGCCTATTTCAGTGTTCTGTTATCCAATGTCTGCTGCCCAAGGTACCAGCCTGCCCAGACATGGTCGTACTAGAGACAAAGGGCTGGATGATCCTCTGCACTTGTAAGGTGTGCTGGAGACTGAGTAAGCTCCAAGCTGTGAGTAGGTTTTGCGTGGTGTACCATTGAGGCCTCTCTCTGCAATACCCTAACATCTTTTGACAATTTGCCAGCCAAAAGCTTTTGAACTGTATTTAATTGCTTCCGATTGTCAGAGACTTCAGGAGATCCTGAGGATACTGTCCCATGCCTTACCATTTTCAGTTGCTTCATCAATAACCTTCTTCAGACATAAGGTCAGAAGTAGGGATGTTTATTGCTGATAATGCAATGATCAACAACCCCTTGGATAATGAAGGAGTCCACAACCAAATGCAACAAGACCTGGGCTGATGGGTGACAAGTAACATTTGTCAAGCAATAATTATATCCAACAAGAGAAAATCCAGCTATCACTCCCTGACATTAAATGGCATTACCAAACTGTGACACCTAGTCTTGGTCATGAATGCAATTTGCAGAAAAATATTTTCTCTTATCTCAGTATACATTTTTCTTCATTGCAAGGAGGTGGGCATATTTATTAAATATTGTAAGGAGGTCCATATTTATTGTCAACCCCAGTTGCCTTAAGATGTGGTGGACAGGTTGCAGTGATTTGATACAATTGAAAGGGTCACTAGGTCAATTCAAAGCATGATGGAGAGTCATGGAAAATATGGGGCCGGAGCAGATGCTACTGCTTAATGGTGAATGGCTTCATTGCTTAAAGAATAATAATGAACCTTTGGGGATTTAAGGACCACCTGAGAGCTCATGGCCGCTGAAGGATGTCAGCTGCTTTTTTACAGAATGTATTTTTACAAACTGTTTTTAAATTTGCCAGATTGATAATCAGCAAAATTCGCCAAACTGTATGTAACTGTATAATAGAAAATAAAATCCATGTTCTTCTTTGTATGGAAGAAGGAATTTGCTTTGTGGTTTTGTATCACATGACAGGAAATATTTTGGATGCCTGTGGCCCCACTCAATTTGTAATAACTGCCCAGGAGGGTCAGGGTGTGTGTTGTAAAATAGAATTGCTTGCTGGAACAACTAAATACTTGGTTCCTGCCAGGTTGTGTGAAGGTGCATAGATGCTGCAGCATGTAGCAAATTTGCTGTTTTATTTGCATCATTAATCGTGTGGATTGCCAAGTTAAAGTCATGTCAGCGCCCTCATTGAGGTGAAAAGAAAGGGTCCCACGGTGAGGAAGTTCACGTGCTCGACACTGGTGGCTGGTGAATAGTTTATTGTAGATGTAATGTTGTAATTGGTTTTCAAACTAAGATTACAAAATACTTTTTACATGCCTAGATACAATTTAAGCAAGTAAAATTCACTTCTGCTAGGGTACTTCAAGGGAAGAAGAACATAAGAATATAAAAAATAGGAGTCGTCTTTGACCCATCAAGCCTGCGGTACTATTCATCGAGATAATATTGGTCTGCTCTATTATTCTCATATTTCTTGATTTCCTTAACAACCAGAAATCTATCAACTATTTTGAATGATTTCAATGATGGAGCCTCTGTACATCTCTGGAGAATTCCAAAGGCACTCTACTTTCTGAGTGGAGAAATTTCACATCTCAGCTCTAAGCGGCATTCCCCTAATTCTGAGAATCTTACCCTGGGTTTTGTACTCTCCAACCTCCTCAGCTGCCACCTTTTCACCCCTAATTCTGAGAATGCTGAAATAGTGGCCCTGGGTTTTTTTGCAAAAGTACTCTCTTTTAATGATAGAAGGAAAAACGTTCTCCTCGATTACTGTCTACCCTGCCAACCTCCGTTTCACAATTCGGAGGGTTTGCCTGACCGTAGCACGAACAGTCCGGGCAGGGGTGAAGATCATGATTTTGGCAGTGAGTTGCCTTGGGCAGGGGGGTGAGGGAGTTCCCATATTAAGCACTACTCTTGAGCCTTCTTGTCCTGGCTAATTCCCAAACCAGATGGTAATGTTCCCGGACAAGATGCTTTCCACCCCACTGCGTAGAAGCTACTGGAGGATAGGACACTCATTTCTTGCCTGAGGTGGTCTGTGCCCTTCACTTCCTCAGAGATGTGGACCAGATATTTAAAACAGTTCAATCCACAGATCCCCTCTCAATGGAGTGTACGTCCTCGGAGACTAAAGCTTTCAGCTCCTTATTGATGTTGCAGCTGCCTGGCACCGGCTGCTAATCAGCCACCTTCCCGGTAGGCAGGGCACATATCGCAAACAGAATTTGAACCTAGCCACACTATGTTTGAGGGAGTACAATACTGAGGACATGGCTCTGGCTCTGGGCACATATTAAGTTCTGCATTGAGATGGACCCACTCATTACATAGAAGCCTTGGATCGCCCTTCACTTGACCTGCAGGGCTTTAGTATTCAGGCCTTTAGAATTTTCAATATATTTGTAAGCTATTTTACATTCTGCATGACTGGCTCATTACATATAGAACAGGGCTACATTATTTTCATTATTTTAATTCCAGACTCATTAATAGAACTGGTGCATGTCCAATAACATTAATATCCACAAAGATCAACACTACTAGGGGCTAATGGAATCAAGGGATATGGGGAGAAGGCAGGCACGGGTTATTGATTGGGGACGATCAGCCATGGTCACAATGAATGGCGGTTCTGGCTCGAAGGGCCAAATGGCCTCCTGCACCTATTTTCTATGTTTCTAGGTTCAATAAATTCACAACATGAATTGCAGGTGAATATTTACAGCAGCATAAGTCTTGCACCCTCATATCTTGGCCTTCCACAGATTCACATGAAAGTTACATAAACACATTTTGGCCAGACAAAATATTACGTTCTTTTTTATTTTAAGCAAGGCAAAACCATTTGGTTTGCATCAGTAATTTGTTTTCTGTTGTGTTTTGTGTAGTTCGCTCTTCCCAGACGTGGTGAACTGCATGCAGACGGACAACTTGGAGCTGAAGAAACTTGTTTATCTCTACCTCATGAACTATGCTAAGAATCAGCCTGACATGGCCATCATGGCAGTGAATAGCTTTGTCAAGGTATAGTCATAAATCCTAAAAGATATTGTGCATAAAGATCTTTTCCGGATAGCACAAAGTAAGATGAATCAGAAGACGCATCTATTTCAGGATTAGATTAAAGAGTGGCATTGCGGTTAGTTTTAGCCTTCCTGTCTTAAGGATAGGATGGATGAATCGGTGTACGAACAATAAACTACTATCCACTGATGTTTTCTGGTTCGGAAATACAACTCTCTGGATATCTGGTGAAGCCTTTATTGGGCTTTATAGCTATTTGTGGCTTGAAGTCACCATAATTTGTATTATTCAGATGATGTGGTAATATGTTTTACAGATACTTATAATCTGACCCAAGATATCTTCTATTTGCTGATCTCAGTGCCAGAGAAACATTTTGTTAGTCCTCATCCTGCTCTTTGCTGAACTCGTGTATTGCCTTTCCCCTCTCTAGTCCTGTTAGTGACTGTATCATAATACTCAATTTTATGTTTTTTGACTTCGGTTTCATAATGTGAGACAAATATCATTACACTGATGACAACAAAGCCCTGACAGACCTGGTACTGAAATATATTCATGGCAACAATATGAGGTTCCACACTTATTGGAGTGCTTCTGTGCCAAAGTTTGCTGAAGAGAACCATCCAAATGTTTCAAATGAATGTAACAGATGTAAGCAAGGGAAGAATAATCTGTGCCACCCTCTATCATTAAGTGAGATGATAGCTGAAATTCTGCACTAACTCCAATCTCCTGCATTATCCCTATATCTGTTTCCCTTAGTTCCCAGAAAACTACCACAATCAGCAATGGAATATATCAGCAATATGTCCATAGCATCTGTAGAAAATGTCAATGTTTCATACCCTCTAAATAAAGAAATAGTTTTATCCTCATCCAAATTAGTATAAGATGTAAGATGTAGGATCTGCAAACATTACCATGCATGGGGCAGGATAGGTCTGGCAGGATGTGTGAATGGGTAGTTTGTGAGATGGCGTGATCTTTCCACCACTTATGAGGGACGTCTACATGCAGCTGTTGCATGAACGTGAGATTCTTGAAACTATCTTAAATGCTCTCTCTTTATTTAAATGGTCATGGGCTGGAAATTCTCAGAAATCATTTTGAATGTTGTATTTATTCTAGGAGGTTTGTGCATATCCTGAATTCTATCCTTCTGTCAGACTGGGTAATCTTGTCCCATTATAGGGCTCGAATAGTATCTGCTGTGGGAGTCTAGTCTTAAGTGTCTGAAAATTGTGGCCTGCCCAACATAACTGACAGTACAACGGGAGCCCCATTGCTGGGGATGTTACCCTGCAAGATTTGCTTGGCCTTCCAGTGAAATCAGAAGATTTTGTGGAGACCGCAAGGCCTTCCAGTGCCTTGATGTTTCTTTTGAGGATCATATCCCTACATGGATGGAATCTGCACAGCGACTTGGTAGCAGTCCAAACGTGGACCGTGTAATTGTGGATTTGTGATTGAAGTCCTTCACTGACAAATTTCAAAGCTATTTTCCTGAGGCCTTGATACTTGTACTTGAGTTATAGCTTTTTAAACTAATTGTGGGGTGAGTTGTGGCAACAAGACTAAGTTGGAAATGCCCATGTGGAATGGAGTGAAGGATACTCTCACCAAGGACTTCAATTGAGCTGGTCTTGAAAGTGGCCCCTCCAGACTGCTGCGCTGTTCCTAATGAGTTCACCTCCATCCTCCGCATTCATTAGGCGAGACCTTCAGTATTTGTGCCGTTAGGTGCCTGCAGAGCTGTTTCCATTCTTCTGATAAATTGCAGAGCTTTGAATCCAGGAGAGCCATGTGCTTGAAGTAAATTATCCTCGATCTTCTGATTATACTCATCAACCAGTTCCCGGTTCTTCTTGATGGAGAAGTTAAGAGTATTTTTGCATTTCACAGCTTTGTTGGAGGTTAGGGCAGCCCATGTGGTGAACACTTTGTGGTTACTGTAAATTAGAGGTTGATAGATTGTCTGAGGCACTGTCTGAAAAGGATAATCTTTGATGGGGTCATTCAGAGTTTCACCATTGATCTTCTAGCAGCAGCTCTGACGCTTTGCTGCAGTTGCTGAAGATAATAAGTGGATCAGGCAGCTAGCAACTAGTCCAGCAGTTGTCATTACCTGACATGGCATGAGTGATGAGGACACCATCATGGTCCCACGCTCAGATAATGAGTAATTTAACAGGTACTGGGACTTGGCCTAAGGCTGTTATTATGGCATCTTCTGGGAAACACAATGTAGATTATGATAAACAGCTTTTCAAGAGAAATATTCCTTTGGAGTTGCCCTTTGCTCTTACTTGCAGAGGATTGTGTCCCTTCCCAATCTTGCATGCACTCGTATTTTTCCAATAATGTGGCAATTAAAACTCAAGACAAATACTAAAATAATGCATATTACTAATTGCATACTCTTGTGGTATAGTCTTGCAGTTCCTTTATTCTTTGCTTTGGCGTAGAAAGGAACACACCCTGCATGCCTTTTTTTTAAAAATCCGGTTATGCCCCTGTTCTGATGCCTTTATGGTCCATTCGCAAGCACTTGGGTCCTTTGATTTCTCCATTCTTCTCCAAACCCTGCAATATCTTTCTTGTGCATCTGCTGATGCAGTAATTAGCTTGCTCTTCCCTGGATTAAATTCCACTTACCTATTTCAGCACTGAAATATTTTTCCCATTGGGACCATGTGAATTCGCAGTACAGCAATCTCTTAGTACCAGGCATCACCTTCGTTTACTAGCACATTATGTAATTTCCCCACTGTCTCTTTCACCATTTCCAGCCTTCCCTCTCCCACCCAACTACATCTGCCAATCAACCCTTCCGCATTGTTTACCAGCTTTTGCCCGACCCAGTCCCTTTACCTCTTCATAGTGGCTATTTCCCCTTTGCTCTTTCAGTCCAGATGAAGGATCCTGGCCTGAAATGTTGACTGTCCCCTTCTCGCCATAGATGCTGCTTGGACTGCCGAGTTCCTACAGCAGATTGTTTGTTACTCCAGATTCCAGCACCTGCAGTCTCTTTGATTTCCATGTCTTTATTAATAAATATAATAAAAAATAAAGGATCGAGTATGATGCCTTTGGAACCACACTGGGGAAAAGGTTCTTAATCATAATGCTCTATTCCCTGCCATTGAGTCCAAAGATAATCCAATTTGCCACTCCTTCTGACCCTATGGCCATTTTTCTGACCAAGTTGCCATGTAGAACTTTGTCAAAAGCTTTGCTGATATCTTTATTGATGCTGCATTAATCACCCCTCTTCAATAATTCCTCAGAATGTTTGTTCTAATTAGTCAGACATGACTTTCCGTAACCAAATGCTTCTTTCTAAGTGAAGGTTGATACTGTCTCTCAGAATCGATCCCAGTAACTTTTCCACCATCGAGGTTAAACTAACTGATTCATAATTACCTGGTTGATCTCTTGTTCCATTTTAAACAATGGTATAACCTTAGCAATTCTCTGTGTCTCTGATACCACTCCTGTGGCCAGAGATGATTGAAAATTGTCCCGTTGAGGTACTCCAGCTTTTTGTGGCTATCTTTGGTTTAAACCAGCATCTGCAGTTCCCTCCTACATTACCCTGTACAGTGTCAATGCAAACATTGATGTGAATATCTTCCTCGACAGAAATGAACAAGTCTCTTATTGAAGAAGTTAATTTGTAGGTATGGGAATTGTGAATGAGCTCAAATATAATTGAAGTCTCGGGGATTTGATAGTGCCTTGCCAGGTATAGGTAGCATTTCTGGGAGCCAGGCTTATCTTTAATAAAGCAGGAAACAGGATTTAAGGTTCAAGACCCTTCATATGAACGCTCTTTGCACAGATGTTGCCATTTTTGCTTTTTACTTTGTATTTCCAGCAGTTGCAATTTTTAAATCTTCATGTTCACCTATTTTTGATTATGATAAAGTTGCCTCTGTCTCTTGACTAAAAGGTTGCTGTGAAATGAGTAGTCCTTCTGTTAATTCAATAATTAATCAGTAATGGGGCTGGGGGGATTCACATTGGCAAGGAAGCAGCTGTGCCGAGATTGCAGCAGTCTCAGCACAGCAGCAGCACTGCTATTAGTCGTCGTATAATTGGGCTTGTGGAACTTGCTTTCAATGCTATTAAAATGAAATAAAAATAAAAATCTGGCAACCGCTAGCAGATCGGGCATCAGCCGTGGTGAGAGAAAAAAAACAAAGTGTAAGATTAGTGCATTTGATGATATGTAAGCGTTCCAATGTGAGTTTTTTTTGTCTGAAACATGTACACATTTTCTGTCTCCATATGCTATTGACCTGATGAGTGTGTTCAGCATTTTTTGTGTAATTCAGATTTCCACCAGCGCCTGGATTTTGCCTTCAGGTCACTAAAATGAATATGTTGCTTTCCTTATGTGCATTTCACAATAAAAGTGCTCATTCATTTTTCATAATTTGTGATGTTCTCAAATTGACACATCATGCTAATTTTGATCTTGATTCGTATGTCCTGTCCTTGCAGGATTGTGAAGACCCAAATCCTTTGATCAGAGCTCTGGCTGTCCGTACAATGGGTTGCATCCGTGTCGACAAAATAACCGAGTATCTGTGTGAGCCTCTTCGTAAGTGTCTGAAAGATGAAGACCCATACGTTCGTAAAACAGCAGCAGTCTGCGTGGCCAAACTGCATGACATCAACGCCCAAATGGTAGAGGATCAGGGCTTCCTGGATTCTCTACGTGACCTGATTGCTGACTCAAACCCCATGGTATGAGACTTATTCCTACTGTGCATGAATTAGATTTGATTTGATTTATTACGATTGTGTTCCTTTTTTCAGTAAAGGGCAAATATTAACAGTTCACAAAGTTGTAATCCAGATCAATGTTTACTTAATCTTTTTCAGAAGGCAAGTATGATTTCTCCTTGGTCTGATGGATGTAGGATTCATTGTAATACATTTGTTTACTCCCAGTTCAATAACTCCAGGTTCATAGTACTGATCAATAGATCTAAAATTCTGCAGTACAAGTAGATTTGCTCAGACTCGTGTTACCACTTGACTCAGCTACTCTCCTAATGGCATGCACATTTTACAAGCCAAGATTTGTTCTGCAGAAGAAACGTTTTTGACTTCTTGAGTCCTTGGCTGATGCAGGATTTGAGTAAGAGTGGAAAAGCACAATACTCTAATATTACTCTTCAGCTTCCTCTTTCATCCTTTTACTGTTAATTATTCACTAGTGGAAACAATTCTTCATTCTTTATTTTGTAAGCTGTTTCTGAAATTGAATAGATATTGTTTCCTGCTTTAATATTATTCAATGATTTTACATTCATTTTTCTTCAAGTGTATAAACATCTGTTTGTCACACAGTTCTTGAGAATCTTTGATTTTGATTACAGTAATATACTTCCTATAATGCCCAGATATACATTGGTGGCTTCAACAGTATCTATGTATTACCTAGTTGCTTTTACATTCATTGCTCCATGTTTCAAGCCCAGTGTCTTCCTAGCCACTCCAATGACTGTGTGCCCATTCAGTCCACTCTGGCTCTACTTTGAAAGAACTATCCTATTAGACGAGCAGTAGACTAGCAGAGAGGCTCTCTCTCTCCTTCCCTCCTCCACCCAAGTCATTGTACTGGCTTCAAAGTCATCATGTTGATTCTCATTGTCTAACTCATTTTCACCTAGCCCACAGCTAGCAATGGCCTGTTTCCTTTATCATCATTACTTTTATGCATATCATTCATTCATTTGTTCTATACCTCTTGATATCACCGTCCTTTCCCTTTCCCTCTCAGTCTGAGGCAGGGTCTCGACCCGAAACGACACCTTTTCCTGTTCTCCAGAGATGCTGTCTGACCCGCTGTTACTCCAGCCTTTTGTGTCTATCTTAGCTTTCAGAAGGCTTCTGCACCGCTGCTGGGCTTCATGTGCAGTTGAGCAGCACAGCAGACTATTTGACTCGCTGTCCTTGTATTGTACAACTTGCAAACTTTTCCCTTTCACATTTACAACTCAAGAAAATAGGAGCAGGGGTAGACCAGCTGGCCTCTCAGGCTTGCCCGTCATTCAGTATGATTCTGGCTGAACTATACTGGCCTCAATTTCTCTCTTGTACCAGTTCTCTTAGAAAGTCATAATTGATTAAACAGATTCAGACCCATTTTAAGGAAACTTAAAACTGGAAATGGCTAGAGTAAGTGACAAAGGCTAGAGGTGAAAGGGAAACAAAAAGTAGCCAGTTAAGAAAGGAAGAGGATAGAAATGGAAAGCTGGAAGGATGGATATGGATGGAAGGGAACAGGGAGGGGAAAGCAGGGGGTGGGGGATTAGATGGAAATAAGGAGCTTGGGGATTGGAGCTGAGTGTACAAAGGAGGGGAAAGGAGCAGGATGATTGGGGCAGTGGGAGAAATATGTGTGTATCAGAAAGAAATGAGGGGATGGGGAGCTATTCCTTAAAATTGGAAACCCCTGTCTCCATCTGCCTATATCCCTCCCTCTGGCATTGTTACTTCCTGTAGCCATTGTCAGTTGCACTAGATACCTGCCAATCAAATCCACCTCATCTGTATCTGTTTATTGTTGCCAGGTTTTGCCCCCCCCCCCCCCTCTCTTTTCCAGCTTTCTCCCCCTATCCAATCATTCTGAAGAAAGGTCCTGACTGGAAACGTGGTCTATCCATTCCCTTCACAGATGTGGCCTGACCCGCTGTGTTCCGGCTGCACTTTGTTTTTTTTTCACTGAAGATTCCAGCATCTGAGTTTTATTGAGTCTCTATGGTCTCTTGAAAACTGTACAGTTACTATTCTTCAAGTCAGCTTATTTGGAGACTAAGCCTAGATTTTCTTGTGCTTTATGGGCTTGTGCTTATGGGCTAGTTGTGTGCAATGCAATATTTACCCACTGAGCCTCTGTTGAACAATGAAAGAAATGCAAATCAACAAGAAATGTTGTCAAAATGTCTCTGCTCTGTATTGATTACTGTAAACATGGCAGCCCCAGTGTTTAGTCCTACTTCTTCAGCAGTCATGTTAACAATGATGCCTTTCAGTTGATTGCTTTCCTGCTTAACACTTCCCACATACACTCTTGAAAGATGAAAAATGGCTTGAAGCCAGGAGAGACCAGTAAGGACATTATGTGCTCTTCTTGATCAAAACCGGTCGGTGTTTGTACAACTCGGCTTAAAATAGTGACTGGCATTAAAACAAATGCACTGCAACCTGTTTTAAAAAGGGAGTGCGCTTACACATTCAAGGATTTTAATCATTCAGCTTTCATATTGATTTTTAAGTTTATTGTACTGCTGAGACAGTAGGTGTGGGGTGAGGGGAGATTGCTCCTGGCTATGAACTCTGCTTCCTTTACAGCTCGTACTGGCCACGCAGTTAGGGTTGACGTTGTGAATTTTTAGTTCGTTCCTTTGAGTCTATTGTGGGTGGGTGTAAATTAGGGAATAAATTGTTCATGCATTTTTTTGTTTTAGTTTAATTTAGAGCTCCAGCCCACCAAGTCCGCGCCGACCAGCGATTCCCGTACACTAAAGCTATCCCACACATATTAGGTGCAATTTACAATTATACAAAGCCAATTAGCCTACAAACCTGTACATCTTTGGAGTGTGGGAGGAGAAAACCCATGCAAGTCACGGGTAGAAGGTACAAACTCCGTACAGACAAGCATCCGTAGTCAGGATCGAACTCGGGTCTCTGGCGCTGTAAAGCAGCAACTCTACTGTTGCACCACCATGTTAGGGTCAGCTGTTGGGTAACACTAGAGGGTACATTGGGTCAGGAGTGATGGTCAATGAAGCATGTCCCAAATCATTCAAATATCAGAGGTGGGTGCTGTACCTTTTGATTAGATAGTGTCAAGAAAATGTTTGTTGTTCACCTTAACACTCACTGATGACTCACTCGCAATGGTTTCAATTAAAGTAACATGTTGGCATAGATGGAAGAATTGACTGACTCACAAAAGACAGAAGGCATTTAATTGAAACGGAAGATTCTGAGAAATCTTGACCCTGCATTGGGTGTGAATTTGTATCCTCTTCTGGGAGAATCTAGAATAAAGGGTCACTGTAAAGGGTTGACCATTTAAAACAGATGAGGTAAATTATAGGTTCATAATTTCCCCATGGGTTGTGTCTTTGTCCCTCGCTTTTTCACAAAACAGTGAAAGCAGAGTCAATGAATATTTTTAAGGCAGATAGTTTCTTGATGAGCAAGGGAATGAAACTTCACTGGGTAGATGGGAATGCAGAGTTGAAGTTACAATGACATTAGCAATGATAAAGTTGGCTTGAGGCTCCAACTGACTACTCCTGTTTGTACAAATCCGGATATGCGTGTTCATACAGGAAACATAGAAAAATAGGTGCAGGAGTAGGCCATTCGGGCCCTTCGAGCATATATGCTCATGGCTGATCATCTAAAATCAGTACCCTGTTCCTGCTTTTACCCCATATCCCTTCATTCCATTAGCCCTAAGAGCTAAATCTAACTAATCTAAAGATATCCTGCGTCCGGACTAGTGGTCATTCTGAATCCAGTTAAATAGCTCTCCCTGGATACCATGCGGTCTTACATTCCGGAGAAGCCCACCGTGTGGAGCCTTATCAAAGGCCTTGCTGAGGTTTTATAGACTCGTCTGCGGCCCCGCCCTTATCAACCTTCTTTGTTAAGGGCCTGTCCCACTTGGGCGACATTTTTGGTGACAGCCTGAAAAGAGGTTGTCGGGGTGTGACGCACGGTGACGCATGTAGTGACACGCGGTGTCTCCCTGCTGCCCCTGGATTTTGGAATGTTCAAAAACTTCGGGCGACACCTGGGTGTCTCATCATGTCATGCGCCCTGTCACACGTATGCTGTCCTGCGGGTGATGACGCCCAGTTGGGGTTAGAGTTAAGGGTTAGGGGTTAAGGGTTTGGGTTAGAGTTTCCTCCCACACTCCAAAGGCGCACAGGTTTGTAGGTGGATAGGCTTGGTGTAAGTATAAATTGTCCCTAGCATGTGCGGGGAATCGCTGGTCGGTGCGGACTCGATGGACCGAAGGGCACTGTATCTCTGAACTAAATGTGACACAGAGGCCCCAGGGGTTGGACTCTAACCCCCAATGTTCTGCGTGCTCCTCATGGGAACTAAACTGTTGGCCACAAGTTCTCCCAGTGGCAACGGGCTTTTCAACTGGGTACAGGCAATGTTGTCATTGTACCAATGCCACCCACCTGCTCCGGTCACTGAGTCTAAATACCCACCACCCATTTTGAAAGGCGAAGGGGGGGGGGGGGGGGGTCTGTATTTATCCCATAGTCAATGTTACTAAAACAGATGATGTGGCCTTTGTGCAGTACTACTAGTGGGATCTAGCTGTCACGACTGGGTCCACAAATGGGGGGCGTCGGGGAAAGTGGGGTTGGAGAATGGGAGAGGGGGAGAAGGGGATGTGAGGGGAGTGGGAGAGAGTGGAGAAGGGGGAGAAGAGAGGAGCGAAGCGAAGGGGGGGAGGGGAGAAGGGTAGGAGGGGAATGGAGAAGGGGGGTGGAGGGGAGAGTGGAGTTCAGTCTACACTCACTGAATCCATCCCTGTGAAAAGTTAGAGACGGTGATTGGATTTGGAAGCAGACCAATACACCAGTAAATAATACTGAACGACTCAGACTTCTTTTCATTTGCACAATTGATTTTATTGTATTAATTTTAATATATTAATGTTTAAAATCCATGCATTGAAGGAAGAATATTTTACAGCCCATCTGTTGTCCCTATCCCTAACCCTGACCCTAACCCTAACCGGACGTCACTCGCAGGACAGCATACGTCAGCGTGTATGTCATACAACTTGACGGTTTTACAGGCGTCAGTCATTGACGCTCGCAGCCGCCGAAAAAATCGCAAAGTGGGACAGGCCCTTTACTTCTTCAAAAAGCAAATCAAATTCATGAGACACAACCTTCTAAACACCAATTCATGTTCCTTAATCAATCTCTGTCTTCCCAAATGAATGTATGTCTCATCTGTCAGAAACCTCTCCAGTAACTTTCCTAATCTCATCCCTCAGAATCCTCCCCAGTAATTTTTATACCACAGATGTTAGACTTGTCAGTAATTCCCAATTGTTCTCTTTTCGGCCCTTCTAAAATAGAGGCGCAACATTAGACATCCCCCAGTTTTCCATCACCTCACCTGTGCCGAATGACGATTCATATATCTGAGCCAGGACTCTTGCCATTTCTTATCTAGCTTCCCACAGCGTCCTTGGATATACCAATCTGGCTTGGGAGATTTATCTACCGTCAAACCCCTTAGAACATCCAGTGCCTCCTTAACTGTAATGCGAATTGTCCTCAGAATATCTCCATTAACTTTCCCAAGTTAGCTAGTCCTCATGTCTTTCCCTGCAGTAAAAATAGAGGAGAAATATTCATTGAGGACCATGTCTATCTCATCATACATGACCACTTTGGTTTCCAAGTGAGCCTACTCTCCCTGGTTATCCTTTTTCCCCCTTAATATACATATAAAGGTTCTTCAGATTCGCCTTAATCTCATCTGCCAGAGCTATCTCATGCCATCTGCTGTGCCCAGATAGTCTATTGGGGACCTGGTACGAATCCAGGAACGAATGGCCCACAGCTTGGTGGGGGTGGGGGGTGGCTGCCTGTGAGGCTGGTGTTAGGTGGGCTGGAGTAAGTTGTGTGGCCACTCAGCACTGAGTTGTGAGTTCAGGACTACACGCTGGCCAAAATGCTGACTTCATTCCAGCAATGGTGATTGTGCCATCAGCTACTGCAAACCCTTACAGCTCTCCCTTTGAAATCTTCAATTTAAGATAATCTGCTCTGACCAAGCCATTGGGAACTCTTCCCACCATCTCCCACTCTGGCTCGGCATTGATTTCTGTATTTTTATTCACAGAAATGCTCAACATAACGAAGGATTGCCCTGCTGGGTGTTTCCAGCACTTTTTTTTAATTTCAGTTTTCCAGCATGTGCAGTTGTTTTATTGTTCAATTTCTGCACTGTTATTCCCATGTGACGTGCAGGGATGTTTTTCCCCAGCCGCTGTGTGATATAAACACAAGCTGTTGTTTCTTAACAATTTTGATTTTGTTCTATATTTATATTGCTTATATAGATTAGTTATGCTTTGATAGAATGATCACCAAATTGCTACACAGTTAGGTGTCACAATACTAGATATTGTGTGGGTTAACTCGCGCTTCAGTTGGCATGTTGTGAGATGTTACAATAATGATGCTTCAAGGATTGAGGAAAGATCTGGTAATGCTGGGAAATTGTAAGTTAATTGTGAGCCAATTCAAATAATAATCGCTTCCTCAACCGAGGTATCAGCAAATGTCCATAATTCAAGTTTAGGGAAATTATTTTAAATATGTGGGAGCATATTTGGACAAGCAGTTGGTTTGATTTATTTGTAGCCATCATCAAACCATTGGTTAGAAATGAGTATAGTGGTGGACATGCATGTGTAATTCCTGCCTCCAGGTGGCACTGCTTCCACAGGCTATTCCTGCTGCTGTGATTCACCCATTAAGGTTATTCATTGAGGCTGCTGATCATTGGGGCTACCTGCAGAGTGGCACCTCAAAGTGCCTTTCAGAACACCTCCCCCTCCCCAAGTGGATGTGGAGCATTCTGGGTGGGTATTGTAAACCTGAAAGCACAGCATTGCACAGCAATCCCATGTTAACACCAGAATAAGCTCAGACCAAGCCATTCACCCACCTACCCCGTCAGACCATAACTGCCCCATCTGAGGAAGAGTCTACAGTTCCCATAGTATCCTCTTGCATCCTCTTCAATCCTCTGGACTGCAGAAGAAGATAGAGGAAGATCTTGGAAGAGACTGGAAGAAACTGAGCTTTGCCCAAAGATCAAAGTTGGTAGAGCTGCCGTCTCACAGCACCAGAGACCTGGCCTGTGCGGCAGTTTGCAGATTTTCCCTGTGACTCGGGATGCTCAGGTTTCTCGCACATACCAAATACATTCAGGTTGTAGGTTAGTTAGGCTCTGTGTATAAGGAGTTGATGCCAAAGTGGAATAGCATAGAATTGGTATGAATGGGTGATCAATCGTCGGCATTGAGTCCGTGGGATAAAGAGCCTTTTCCCAAGTTATATCTTTCAATTTATCAAATATTTGGCGAGATAGAAGTCTGGACATGCTGTTGAATTTTCACCTCCAGATGGCAGTATATCCTCAGCTTATTCTGCTTCTGCAAACTGTGGGAGGAATCTGCTTAAATTGCTGGAGGAACTCTATGGGTCATGCAGCATCTGCAGAGGGATGTTTTGGGGGAAGATCCTTCAGATTGATTCTTCAAACTTGGTTCTTCTTCTTGAATTGCATCTACCCAGCTGTACTAACCTAATCCAACCCGCACATCATTGGGATTTGGAGGGGAACCAAGGGAAACCCATGCTGTCACAGGGAGAACGTGTAAACGCCTTCCAGCCAGCTCAAAATTAAAGACGATATTAGATGTGATTTATATATAATTTGATGTTTCTTCAACGTATTAATATTTTCTGGTATAAATTAGGTCAAAATAAATGGCTTTTGAATCGAGTGTCAGTGATGTAGGTGACTTGTGACACCTGCTGAGAGGATGTATCCTTGTGGTTCTGTACACTAATGATTCACTGAAGCCTAAAATCCCACACCATGTTCAGGAACAGCTATTTTTCTGCAACAATCAGGTTCTTGAACCAATGTGCACAATCGTAATCTTAGCTCAGCACGGAATACTACCGCTTGCACTCCCAGGGACTTGTTTTTCCAATTGTATACTTTTGCACTAATGTCTTATTTATTTTTGTTGTCTGCTTACATGTGCCTATGATGTTGCTGCATCATTTCCATTATACCCCTACCTCACTGTACTTGTGTTCATGACAATAAACTTGACTTAACTGTTCTACGATAGGCAACCAAACCAGTGGAGATGGCATGCAGTGGGATGGAAAATGTCTGCATGAATAATGCATTTCCTTACCAATGCAAAGTTGGATTATTTTTCTCCCATGAATTGTACAAGGAAGCTAAGAGGAGCTACAAGTTGCTTCTCATGGTGACTTCTTACTTGTGTAGGTTGCAGAGGGGTGTTTTATTTTCCAACTTTTCTATTTTCTCTTTGTGGAGAAAAAAAAGTCAAGGATGGGAGAGGAGAGCCAGTCATGCAGCTTTTGTAGAAAACTATTATCGTGGGAGAGGAGGCTGTGTCTCTTGGAAAGTGGAGACAGGTCCACTGCCAGTACTTTGCCTGGAAATAGATGAAGTTGGGTTTGAAATAAGACATTAATACTTGGTGTCATGGATATTATTGTACAAATTAAGTTTGAAGTAAGTTTTTTAAAGAAAATGTAGTTGGATTTAGAACGCAGCTTTTCTAACATTAATGTCTTTACTTTAACTAGTTAAATATTTTTAAAGATGAATTATAGGGAAATTATTCCGCACAAAACACCATGAGATAATTAATCACGTGAACTATTATCAATTTTGATTGAGGGTTAAATATTGTGGATATTGGTAATGACTTCAGTACATTTATTTGAAATAGTCACAAATTATTTTGCATCTGACAAGATGTCCAAAGAGCTTGACTATCAGCATGTATCAATACTTTGCTGGAATGCCGCTATAGTCTTCGAAGTGCTGTAGAATGGGAATGCTAGTACTGAGCCATAACTGGCATCTCTGCTTTGCGTTGCTGGATCAACAAACTTCTCCTGCCTTCGCCTCAGATCCAGGCCAATGTTTGTTTTGCACACACGACAGTAATGTTTCATACAATGGGGCCTGATTCTCTGCTGAAAATGTAAGTGTTGAGGTATGGCTTCGTTACTGTAAAAGCTTCAATATAATTCAACAAATTGTAAAGATGATGAAAGAATGTAGTAAGTTGCCATCTCTCATTCTCACTGTTCTGAAATATTTGCAATTGTAAACCAAGGAATTGAATCCGAGGCTTGTGTATTAAATTAAATTTAAAATTCTACCCTTCTGATATCTTTTCACAGGTGGTTGCAAATGCTGTGGCTGCTCTATCTGAGATCAGTGAATCCCATCCAAACAGTAACCTGCTTGACCTCAATCCTCAGAACATTAATAAACTCATCACTGCTCTGAATGAGTGCACTGAATGGGGTCAAATCTTTATACTTGACTGTCTGTCAAACTACAATCCCAGAGATGAACGTGAGGCACAGAGGTAAGCTCCTATGTGATGCTTGTATCTTGAGCTCTGTGACGAGGTGGTCAAGAAATGAGATGATGGTTGTTCAGATGGGTGTTAATAAGGGGTCCAACAGTTTGGGTAGTTATATATACAGTTCTTATAACATAGGAGATCCATCTCATGACAATAGTCGAACCAATATTCAATGAAATTGATGTTGCACAGATAAAGAGGGTGTTAGGGAAAGTGCCAGTGAACTTGGCTCGAGTGGTGGAATTCAAGGAATGTCTTAAAGGAGGAAAACAACGTAGAAATATTTAGTGCTGGACTTCGAAGGACATTGGCAACTAAAACTGCAGATGTTAACGGTGGAAAATTGGAGGAGTGTGAATATTTCTGAGTGGGAAAATGTTACATGGGGAAGGACAAAACCATGAAGGAACAGACGTAGAGGTAATATTTCAGCGCCTGCTTAAACAGATCGTCAAGCAGAGGGGTGATAGGAAATTACGTCTTGTTGTGTTGGATAGTCAAGTGTGGAGGTAATGACGGCAAGAATTAGAGGTTTGGCAGTGGAGACAATGAAGAAGGGAGATGGGAGCAGCATTCAGTGGCGTAGGCTAAAGTGGGTCTGTGGTCCAAAACCCCTCTTGGTGTCAAATATTATATCCAGAACACAAACATTTACTTGGGAGAGGATTGAAAACAGCAGCTAGGGAACTGTAAGTGATGTGAATTAAAGGCAACCGATTCAAATTTTCTGACGTGTTTAGTTGAAAGAAATGTTTGCTCACTCAGAACAAGATGTTGAACAGTCTGACAATTTTGAAACATCTGAGATTCAAGACAGGAAGAGGTGGTAAGGCTGAGCGAGGTGCTATCTGTGGATATGGAGAAATTGACACTGTTTTCAGCTGTGACATAATTGGAAAAATAAGAGAGAAAATATAGATCTTTGGGGAGATGGGTGTAACATTGCAGGAGTTGGAAATACAGCTATGGCAATTGATTTTCAGGCATGGAATAAATAGACTAAAACTGAAAATAAGCAACCGGTCCCACCCAGGAGAAAGTAGTTCAAAGGATGATGACGTTTTGTCAGCTGCGTCAGGGAATACAAAAAATTAGAGGGCTCAAGGTGCGATAGTTAGGTACAGTGCCATTAGTGCCTTTTTGTACAGTGTCATTCGTGACTTTGATTAGAAGTGTTTCAGCAATGTGGCAGTCGTAGAAACCTGGTTGGAGGTTCTAATTGTAAGGATATAAATCAAAATTCTAAAAATAATGACCTGCAATCTGTTTTGATTTTTGAGCTGCATGTTCCCTTTCTTCTTTACCACAAGGCAACACATGCTTTAGTAATAAGGTAAATGACAAAGGTAGACACAAAATGCTGGAGTAACTCAGCAGTTGAGGCAGCATCTATGGAATTGGCGACGTTTTGGGTCGAGACCTTTCTTCACACGCGAAACGTCCCCAATTCCTTCTCTCCGTAGATGCTGCCTCACTGGCTGAGTTACTCCAGCATTTTGTATCTACCCCAGGTAAATGAGTTACTCCAGCATTTTGTGTCTACCCCAGGTAAATGATAACGTCAGTTATAGGGCCAGGAAAGGATTGGCATTGAAATACATGAACAGTGCATACTATCCTTACCACAGTTACACATTGCCAAATTATGTTCCTGAAGCCCTCATTTCGCCATCATTATTTAGAATTTTTTATGTTTTGCCAATGTATGTATAGTGATGGCTGCACCTTGGTAAAGTTTATTTGGTATTGGTTTATTTTTGTCACATGTACTGCGATATTGTAAGAAACTTTGTGTGCATGCTATCTAGTCAAATTAGACTATTAATTGAGTAAAGTCAACCCATACACAAGTACAACAGCCAGTGCAAAGGGAAAAATAACCAGATTGCAGAATAGTGCAAGAGCTAGAGAGAAAATGCAGATTAAAAAAGACCAAGGGCCGTAGTGAGGTAGGTTGAGATATTGAGACCACACCCTTAGCTTATTCAAGCTCTGATCATTCGTTTGAATAGCAGGTAGAAGCTTTTCCTGAATCTGGTGGTATATGCTTTCAAGCTGTTCTACCTTCATCCTGATGGGAGAGGGGAAAAGAAGGAATGACTGGCGTGGGAATGACCTTGATTGTTTTGGCTACTTTCCCTTTCTTCTTTACCACAAGGCAACACGTGCGTTTGTAGGTGTATGGAGAGTAGGTGGAGTCGAAGTTGGGGAGGCTGGATTGTGGGCTGCATCATAACTCTGCAAGTTCCTGTAGTATTCGGTAAAAGATTAAACAAACCATGTTAAGAATGTATCCCGATAGGATGCTTTCTACCGTGTACCTATGGAGATTTGTTGGAGATGGGCTGACTCTTCATCTGATGAGTGATATTGTTATGATTTGCTGATGACACTGTGGTGGTGGGCCTGATCTCAGACAATGATGAGAGGTCCTACCGGGAGGAGGTGGCTGATCTAGCACTCTGGTGCCAGGAGAACAGCCTCCTCTTGAACATCAAAAAAACGAAGGAGCTGATCATGGACTTTAGGAGGGCACATCATCCGAGGACGTACACTCCATTGAGTATAAATGGGGATCCTGTGGATAGGGTGAACTGTTTTAAATATCTGGGAGTCCACATCTCTGAGGATATGACATGGTCATCACACGCCTCAGCACTGGTGAGTAAGGCAAGGCAGCGCCTTTACCACCTCAGGCAACTGAGGAAATTCAGAGTGTCTCCGAGGATCCTCCAGTGCTTCTACGCAGCGGCGGTGGAAAGCATCTTGTCCGGGAACATTACCATCTGGTTCGGGAATTGCTCTGCCAAGGACAAGAAGGCTCTGCAGAGAGTAGTGCGTTCGGCTGAACGCACTATGGGAACTTCACTCACCCCCCTGCAGGAACTATACAACAGGAGGTGCAACTCCAGAGCAAACAAAATCATGAGAGACCTCTTCCACCCCTGCAACGGACTGTTCCAGCCGCTACGGTCAGGCAAACGCCTCCGTTGCCATGCGGTGAGAACGGAGAGGTTGAGAAGGAGTTTCTTCCCAGAGGCAATTCGGACTGTAAACGCCTTTCTCACCAGGGACTAACTGTGCAGAACGTTTTTCCTTCTATTATTTATTATGTAAAATAATATGTGTGTTATGATTGTGTTTATAATTTGTTTGGATGTTTTGTTGTTCCGCGAGCATTGCCACTTTCATTTCACTGCACATCTCGTATGTGTATGTGACAAATAAACTTGACTTGACTTGACTTGACTTGATTTCTTCGCGACAAAAGCTTTTCACTGTACCTCGCCACATGTGACAATAGACTAAACTGAACTGAACTGAGCTCCTTTCATCTTGACAACATTGAAGCTGTTGTCATTGAAGCTGTTGTCTTGACACCGTCCTACTAAGTGTTCTCCGTACATTGGCACTGACTTTTCAATTATTGAAATAAGCAATATTTAATTGAAAAAATAATTAATAATGATTATCGGTCTGACAATTACAATATGGCTTTAGCTTTTCAAATTGTCATTCATTTTGCTTATTAGTATGATTTAATTGTACACAATTAATAAAGTTCCATTTAGGACACAAGGGCATTGTGATAGAAATTAATCTCTCGCTACATGTAGCCAATGTACTATCAGATTCCGTATTAATTCAGATTGAACTAATCCTGGATGAATATGGTGCCGGTCAAGAGTATTTTAGCCAAAATGTATTTTTCTTGCTCCGAATTAGCTCTCTTCCCAGTCTGAATGGCAGACAATATGAAAAATATACGGGAAAGTTAACAAAGGTTTTCTTTTTTTTTTTCTTTGCTAGTATCTGTGAGCGGGTGACACCACGACTTTCCCACGCTAACTCTGCAGTTGTCCTCTCGGCTGTGAAAGTGCTGATGAAGTTTATTGAGCTTCTTCCCAAGGATTCCGAGTATTACAATACAATTCTGAAGAAGCTGGCTCCTCCCCTTGTCACCTTGTTATCAGGGGAACCTGAGGTGCAGTATGTAGCTTTGAGGAACATCAACCTTATTGTACAGAAGAGGTGAGTCTGGGCGGGCTTGTGTTTTTCCTGAGTCAGGTCAGTTTGTGTTTCTAACATCTTTGGTCTCATCTGGGACTATATTTTTAAGTTGAGGCTTTAGGATTACATGAACCACCGGTTCCGCACAACTGAATCTCTCCTCTCCCAATGTCATAAGATCATATGTGATAGGAGTAGAATTAGGCCATTCGGCCCATCAAGTCAACTGCCATTCTATCTCCCTCCTAAACCCATTATCCTGCCTTCTCCCCATAATCTCTGACATCTGTACTAATCAAAAATCTATATCTCTGCCTTAAAAAATATCCACTGACTTTGACTCTACAGCCTTCTGTGGCAAAAAAATCCACAGATTAACCACCCTCTGACTAAAGAAATTTCTCCTCATCTTCCTATAAGAATGTCCTTTAATTCTAAGGCTATGACCTCTAATCCTAGACTCTCCCACTAGTGGAAACATCCTTTCCACATCCAATCTATCCAAGCCTTTCCCTATTCTGTATGTTTCAATGAGGTGCCCCCTCATTCTTCTAAACTCCAGCGAGTACAGGTCCAGTGCCGACAAATGCTGATCACAGGTTAACTTGCTCATTCCTGGGATCATTCTAGTAAACCTCCCCTGGACCCTCTCCAGAGCCAGCACATCCTTCCTCAGACATGGTGCCTAAAATTGCTCACAATAAATGCTGCCTTATAGAGCCTCTATATTCCATCCCTGTTTTTGTATAAACTCTAGAAATAAATGCAAGCATTGAGTTTGCTTTCTTTACTACCAATTCGACTTGCAGATTAACTTTTTGGGAATCCTGCACCAACACCACTGATTTTTGGATTTTTGGATTCTCTCCCTATGTCAGTGGAATACCATATCTAAATCTCTTGTCTTGAGTTCTGCAGCCCAATTGATCTTGCTCCTTAAAACATTGCTGAACTGTGACAACCTGCAGTCATTGAGCAAACAGAAATATTGGCCCTCCAGCTCCTCAGTGTCCCAACCTATAGATTGCCACCCTGTTGTGCTATTTTATGCTGCAGGCCATCTCTGTATATTGTCAAAGATTAGGATAAACTATCGAAGCTGTCTCATGTACTGTTCAGCCATTTAACTATATCTCTTCTTCCTCAAAAGTGTTATCAACATTTTAATTCAAAGGTGAAAACAATTACTGAATATATCACAAATGATGGACATAAACATTAATCCCATCCCAAAGTCTTTGGTTTACTAAGAATTCCACTGTCATAACATGGTGATATGTTACCACACTGCAGAACACATTTATTTGGAACAGGGTGGTGGGAATTAATAGATTGAATCACAACAAAGTTGCATTATAATCAGTGTTTAAGAGGGAACTGCAGATGCTGGAGAATCGAAGGTTACACAAAAAAGCTGGAGAAACTCAGCGGGTGCAGCAGCATCTATGGAGCGAAGGAGATAGGCAACGTTTCGGGCCGAAACCCTTCTTCAGACTGATCGGGGGCGGGGGTGGGCGGGGACAAGAAAGGGAAAAGGAGGAGTAGCCAGAAGGCTGGGGGATGGGGGAGGAGACAGCAGGGGGGCTAAGGAAGGGGAGGAGACAGCAAGGACTAACAAAATTGGGAGAATTCGATGTTCATGCCCCCGGGGTGCAGACTCCCCAAACGGAATATGAGGTGCTGTTCCTCCAATTTCCGGTGCACTTTGACCATTATAATCATATTGCTTTGTTATAGCTTCAACCAATTTTGGAAATAAATGCTGGTTACGTGCAGCTTGCTTACGATCTGAGACAGAAACATCCCTTCACAATTCCTGAAATGAGAATTAAATATTTAATTAAACCTATTCTGTATTCACATCAACAAACACATGTTCTCTCAAGAGGAAACAAGTCTGCTTTAACAGAATTGTACTGTGCCTTTAAATGTTAAAAACTCCAGCTCTTATAAAGCAATACATCATTGTGAACCCTGATCAGGTACATCAGTAGATGGAGTTGCCAAACTTTTTTTCAGATGTAAAACAATCGTTAAGTCAGTCTGACTCCATTACAAGTTAATTTGGCAATTTTATTGGTAGGGACGCATGGTTAATAGTGATGTTTCAAAATTGTTTTTGGTAATGGACACTGAAGCCCCCGTTCCTAAAATATATGGTATGAATACAGTATCAGTTTCGTATATTTAAAAGCAATCAGCGATTCATGACAAATGACCTTTACAATAAATTCCCTGCTGGAAACCAGTGATGCTGTAACTGAATTATTTTATTATTTTCTCTTCGCTCTCCCAGTTTTAGTGGTTGCATTGTTATCGACAGTGCTTCTTCAAAGCAGTGCTCAGCAAGGAAGAGCGTTAATCCATCAACTGAGATGGATGAAAATCAGTAGATTTTCTTGCCTATATTTAACTGATACCAAGAATTTACCATATAAGGCCTGCAGTTTTCTTTCACATCAATGACATAAATGAGTTGGAAGGAACTGCAGATGCTGATTTGCAACAAAGATAGACACAAAATGCTGGAGTAACTCAGCGGGACAGGCAGCATCTCTGGATATAAGGAATGGGTGATGTTTCTGGCCGAGACAGTTGGCCTCGGTCCGGTTGCTGAACCTTTCAACTCCCCCCTCCCATTTCCCACATTGACTTTTCTGTCCTGGGCCTCCTCCATTGTCAGATTGAGACCCAGCGCAAATTAGAGGAACAGCAAATCATATTTCACTTGGGCAGCTTACTCCCCAGCGGTATGAATATTGACTTCTCTAATTTCATGTAACCCTTAGTTTCCCTCTCTCTCCATCCCTCCTTCTTCCCAGTTCTCTGACCAGACTGACTGTCCCCCTGATTACAGTATCTCTGTTTGCTTTGTTGTCACCTTCTCCCAGCTAACAATGGTCTATTCTACATTTTCCTTGAGGTTCATATTTGTTCTCTTACACTTCCTTATCTCTGTAACTCCCTCTCCCCGACGCTCATTCTGAAGAAAGGTCTCGACCTGAAACATCTCTCATTCCTTCTATCCGTGTCCCGCTGAGTTACTCCATTTTGTGTCTCTCTTCAATGACATCAATGAACTAGTTGTGTTTTTGACGGTCTAATACATTTTCATGGTAATCATCACAAGTACCAGCGTTTCAATTCTACATCATTTTAACCAAATTCATGAATTGCCACGCTGTGACATGAACTCATATTTTGGATTATTAATAGATTATCACTTTTGAATGTAACAAAACAGCACTTCCTACATTAAAACTAATCAGCAAACCACGACAGATGAACCTGACAGCATATTTGACATTGAAACAGTCCACATTTATTTCTCTCATTATTTTCTTCTCACTCTCCCAGTTTCCGTTGTAACATCATGAACCTTGAGAGAAAAGCGAAGTCAACAGTTTGGGAATCAAATTGGAGACCTGTTTGGTCAATGTATTCTGCTGCAGACAATAGAAATTCACTTTGAATTGCAAACTAGGTTGTAGTTGCTGTTGCCATGTTGCTGTGCAGACTGAACACAAAATCACAAGACCTCTGACAATTCTCATCTTTCAGTGCACTTCACCTCTTGGGTAATAGAGCTTCACTCGACTGTTTTAAAGAAATCCATTGTAAAGCATATGTTTTAAAATGTTTTCTTTAAAAAGTACTGGTTTATACAGACCCTTTTAGGACCAGGTGAATTCTCTGCTGAATATTTCAAACGTGGCCTGAGAAGCAATATTGTGCATGATGAACATGGATGCTTTCTCGCTCTCTTTGCTTTACTTGCTTTCCATTCAAGCTTAGAGAATATTCAGAGCACAGCTAGTAGGCTAGGTGGCATTTCTGACAAATATTATGGTATCTCAGTTGTTCTAATCAGCTCTTTTAGCTGGAGTTTAGTGCAGTATATCCTCCAACTATCTTCTCCAAATTTTCCTTAATTTTGTACTATGGTGATTTAGGGCTCTTAGGAATAGTGAATATAGTAAACCTCCAATAACCTTCTATCCCATTGTTCAGAATTCCTGATGGTTCGGCATCCAGCTCAATGGTTGATGTTTCCAAACTCACTTGAGCAGTGTTTCCCAAGCTTCCTTTAGACTCGCCCTAGTCCAATGTCCCTTTATCTCTTTAAACGGGTGTTCTCTGGAAAATTTTAGCATAATTTATTATGGGGTTTATTATGCGGTGGCACGATGGCGCAGCTGTAGAGTTGCTGTCTTACAGCACTTGCAGACCCGGGTTCAATCCCGCCTACGGGACCTGTCTATGGCGTTCATAGGTTCTCCCCGTATTCGCGTGGGTTTTCTCCGAGATTTTCAGTTTCCTTCACACTCCAAATACGTGCAGATTTGAGCGTAAATTGGCTTAGTATAAGTGTAAATTGACCCTAATATGTGTAGGATAGTGTTAATATGCGGGGATCGCTGGTGGGCCTGTTTCTGCGCTGTATCTCTAACCTAAACTAAACTTCAGTGATTAAAAGATTTAAAATTAAAAGTATGTTCATGTATTAAAGGGGTAACCTCCAATAATAATTGATGATTCAGCACCACCGAAGTCTCAAGCGTGCTGCATATATTTAACATCTCGTTTGAAAGATGGTGAATCCCTGAGTTTAAAAACTCCCTTGAGAGTTTAAAAACTCCCTTCAAAACTTGAGAGTGAGCCACGATTCTGCATTTGAATCCTTGAATGAGTTTGATATTGCAACCAGAGGCAAGTGTATCACCACCTTGGGCATGGTTGATACTTAATATTTTAAACAATTGTGCCAGCTCCTTTCTAACAGGCATTTGGGATAAATATGCAGAGCCTTACTCATTTATCCCTCATTTCTTTGAGGGAATACCTTTGCACAAAAGCAGCTGGAGTTGTGAACAGTCAGTTGCCTACTTTTGAAAAGAATGGGAGGGCATGTAATTACAATAATTAATATGATTCACCACATCAGAGGCAGTGCCTTCAAGTTCCTTAAGGAAAATATTAATGTTGTGATAACTTACTGATAAGACACGACGTTTGACAGAACATGGGATCTATGAAAATGTTTTTTAACCATACAATAATCATGTCATTTTCTTATTTTTCAGGCCAGAAATCCTGAAACAAGAGATAAAGGTGTTCTTTGTGAAATACAATGACCCAATATATGTCAAACTGGAGAAACTAGACATCATGATTCGACTTGCTTCTCAGGCCAACATCGCTCAGGTCTGTACTCTACAATGCTATAAGCAGCCATATTATTATTGTTTGTCTGATAATGAAGGCAAGAGCTCAGGTTTAAAACTGGAGCATTGCAAGTAAAGGGAGGTGTAACCTGAAATGCCCTATTCAAAGAAAGCATGCTTGAATTTTTTTGAAAACACTTATTTGTTTAGCATCTGAAATTTCAGCACAGTAGGATCTTGATCGAGAGCTAATTTTTGTATCAAATGTTATTCATGCAGGTTGGTAATGTCCTACAGTTATACAATTACGTGTATTTCTCAATTAACTAATTTCTCCAGTTACTTTTGAGTGTGTTAACGCCCCTGTATTTATTATCTTTCCTAACCGCTAATATTTACCATAGTGGTTTGAACTTCCATCTTCCATATCAGTGAGGACAGCCTTAGAATAGTTATTGTAATTCCAGCAAATGATTCACTTTTAGTATACCCGTAGTACCTCTGAAATGCTTCATAGAGTCATTCTACTCATCTCCTGGATGTTTCTTAGTGATATTTTACAGGCAGTCCCCTAGTTATGTAAAGATTCCGGAAGTACTTCAGCTGATTTCTCCAAAGTCAGAAATGTTTGTTTTCTATAGTCATCCATACTGCATTGCTCTACGTATAATTGCTATGATTTTATTTCATTGAATACACACCATAATACTAGCTATAATTAAACTAATGGAATATATGCAGTATCTAATTATTAATGAACACCATGAAACATTATTGCTATCTTGAAAAATGCTTTATAAATGTAGGAGGGAATTTGCATAAAATCAGATTTCCATGAGACGGGTCATTCATGATCTGAGGTGCTCCTGTATATAGATGTGTGGTCCTCTTCACATGTGTTCTCTGGTATGTCCGGTTCTACTTTTACATTTTTTTTTCAATCCATCAAACACATGCATGTTGTATATTTAAATTTGATGAATCAAAAGTTCATACAATTGACTGAGGGAAGTTATAAAGACATCTCTATTTTCTACCTCTGCCAAAATCTTTCTATGCTTGCATTGCCTTCAATCCCCCACTAATTCCTCACTTAGGTTGGACACATACACACAACTTGTTTATCTCAGCTGGATTACAAACTCCACATTCCATCCATTGTCAAAGCTGTTTACTTTATACAACATAGGCTGTATTCCAACATCTCCGTACACTATTGCTGAAGTCATTATCCATATTTTAATTGTTCTTCTCGCCAGCTTTCTGTCACCGCAACCCCCACTCTCCAACTTCCACCCATAAAGCTCAAACTGCAAAACCCTGCTGCACCCAGTGCTATACTGAGGTCAATGAGTTTGTTTTCACATTAATTTTCCATCTTCAAATATCACGTTTAAAATCGTTAGCTACAAATTCTTTGGTGTTTTTTCCCTACTGTTGCACCGCAACTGTTTTCTGGCTCTCTAGGCCCGTTCTCACAATCCTCAAATCCGCGATACCGATGCAGGGTCTCGACCCAAAACATTGACTATCCCTTTGCCTTCATAATTGTTGCTTCATTTGCTGAGGTCCTCCTGCAGTACATTTTTTTGCTCAAGTTTCCAATCCTTTGTGTCTTTTCATACATTTTTCTTACAACCCCGCTTCAATTTGTCAGTAGCAGAACCTGCAATTAATTGTTAGCAGCTTCATCGCCAGATTCCTACCCACCTCAAAATTCCGGGAAACCATGTATGAAAATGTCATACTTGACAAAGTTGTGACCGTGTGTCAGTATTCTGCCAAATGAGTAATGCTTAATGCAAGTTGTTTGGAAAAGTAGTGGTTCTAAATGTGCAGTGATTCATCTGATAATGGTCCAAGCAGAGTAGGCAGAGCGTTAATGCTGGCAAGAGCTAAGTGATCCCCTTTCACCTTGAACTCTTCAATCTGCTGTTTTCGATTTGTCTTGTGCTAATGCTGCACAGACATTTGAAGAATAAATAAACTCAGAAAGCTGGCCTTGATCTGGAATGTTCGCTGTGGCTTGCGTTTGCAGAGATTCTACGTGCCCAGGCTTGTTGAGTGTGCCAATCACATACCATGCATTCCATACAGCAAATGCATCCTTGTCACTTGTTGCAGGAACTTGAGATGTACTTAATAATAGGATTATTTGTATTATAAAAGTTATTCATGTGTGGAAATCATTTTTTCTATTGTAAAATTTGTTTTAATAAGTATTAGCTTGTTAGTTGCTGTTGTTTAATCTTTGAAATGTGCTGGCAAGCTTTGCTGCCTGCAAAAATCAATCTGTTAAATAATTGTTTAAGACTCAGAATTAAAGGTTAATACACAGAGATAAAATGTATTACGGGCAACCTTTGTTTTGTTTGGGAATCATCTGCTGAGTAATGTTATTTGCTGTTGATAGGCAATTTAAGAAAGCTTTATTTACTTGACACACAGTGTAAAATGACAATTATCACAGCAGGCTAACAAATTTCGTGACTGGTAATCCCAATTCATAAACAGTAACAGATTTCCCAACCTATGCTTATGCAAAACTTGCATACCTTTTAAAACATGCCCTCTCACTGAATAACATGGAATGCTGTTGCTGCCAAACCTAAAACAGAACCAGTGTACAATATCTATGGTGTGGAAATCTATTTGGTTTGGAATGATTGCCCCGATGAAGGGTTCCTATCTAAACTATAGACTATTCCTTTTCTTCCACAGATGCTAGTCGACCCAATGAGTTCCTCCAGCAGTTTGATTTTTATTGAATTTATTGTTGATATTTTAAACACCTCAGGATAACATGGAGGAGTTCCCTCGGATCAAGTTTTGGGCCCATCCATTTTCAGTTGCATCATCAATGATTTTCCTACCATTATTAAGACAAAATTGGATATATTTGCTGATTGTGCAATTCAATTAGTTTGCAACTTGATGAAATGAAGCTGTCCATGCCCACACATAACAAAACTTTAGACAAATCCGTGGTTGGGCTGTTAAATGATGGGTACCATTTACATTACGTATGTAAGACAATGACTCTTTCCAGAAAAGAGAATCTAGCTACATTCACGTAGTGAAAAAGAACCAGAATATAGTGTTACAGTGTTACCCTTGATACTCAATGGCATTGCCATTGCTGACTCTCTACCATCAATTGAGGGGGTCGTGGGGAGAGGGGAAACCAGCCATGTTGATATTGTGGCTCCAAAAGCAGGTCATAGGCAGGTTATCCTGCTCCAAATGACTCGCTGCACGAGTAGCAAGATCAGCAGGTGCAAGGGGACGCCAGCTCTTGTTCGTACCGTAGCAAGGTGTGCACTTGGGAATATTTTGCTCATCATTCTTTATGCCAGGTCTCAATCTTGTAACTTCTTATCTGCTAGATTTGGAGGTGCAACTTCACATGAAGGATGGCAGTTGTTCATGAACCACCATTTCTCAAGGGTATTAGAAATGTTGTCTTTGCCGCAAGGCCATCATTTTGAAAAACAAATAAATAAAAATAGTCTGCCTTCTGAGATAGATTCAGTATTATTGGTTTATTTTTGTCACGTGTGCCAAGTTACAATTATTTTAAAACTATCAAGCCATCAGCAAGTACAACATGTTGTGAAAGGAGAAAAATACTAGAGTGCAGAATGAAGTGTTATAGTGTTATAGCATTACAGCCGCAGAGAGACTGCAGATAAAATAAAAGAGCATGGGCTGCAATGCGGTAAATTGGGCTATAAAGATTACATCCTTAGCTTTGACCTCCTTAATTTATGTCTGTCTTGTTTTTGAATTTTTTCTTGTACTCGCATGTTTGTAGCCTCTTCCAACTCCACAGCCTCAACATTAACATTGCTACCACTCAGACTTCAGAAATATTCCTCGTCGCCTTCAGACCAAGCTCCATAAGTCCCCAAACTCTAGGATTTCCTGTTATGCGTTTTCTACTTAAAGATGCTACTTGACGTCTACATCTTTGTTTAGGAAATGCTGGAAATAGTTAGCAGGAAAAGTATCAACTTGAGAGGAGAGAGAGAGAGAAATTCAAAATGCCACCTGACCTGTCGATTTAATCCAGGATTTTCTGTTTCATTTCAGATTTTCAGCCTCTGCAGTGTTTTGCTCTTTGACTCTTTTTATCGCCTTCTATTTAGTATGGAATTTATGAAACTGAGGGGCACTTTGCTAGAATATAAATGCTGTGTTATGAACTGCCATGGCTTTTTTCTATACTGTACTGTGCTATGCTTTTTTCTGTCAGTTGCAGTCAGAGATTGCAGCTGGAGGTTTCTCCTGAGTGGAGTGGTGTTTGATGTTGAGAATAGTGTATTGGCGGTCACTGAAAGGATGCACAATAGTAGCAACCAATTAAATTATGCCCTGAAGGCGATCAAAACTCTGATCCATCAGGAATTGCTGCCTTCACGAGAGAAGCTTGATAAAGTGGGAAGGTGGGTTTTAAAAATAATTTTTAAGGAAGGTTACCTGAAAATTTCAGGTAGCATTTTATAATTTTATCATCTAATTGGAGAATGCACCACAAAATCGAGTCAAAATTCCGAGCAGCTTATATCGAAGCTGATAAGGAATTCTTTGAACAAAAAAGAAACCAATATCTATTTGTTACACTATTTTTAATGATCTGTCATCCATTTTGAATAATATATTCAGATGTGTGTAACTCAAGACTAAGGCAGCATTGCATCATTTGTATTACCGTGCATCGTGTTTCTACTAAATATTGATATTATGCTGGGATCTGGATTTCAATGTCTTTGTGATCCAGTTCACTCATGAACAGTGACATGCTACAAGTGGAAGATGTGCCTGAAGAGATTGTGTAATGGAGCTTTCTCACGGGGTGACTTGACGCAAGATGTAACCAGAGTGAAGTGGTCGTGGTCTAGCACGATATCACACGATATAACGGGGGGTAGATAAAGAGTTCCTACGGGTACTCGGCATTTCTGTTATTTGTGCGAGTGACTTGTCCGTCTTCCGAGCTTTCCCGTTAAATCCTGAATGAACATTATGAACTGTGAAGTGTTGTTAAATCATCACGTGACACAAATGATGTCACTTTTTTCACACACTATAAATATCCTCCCTTGGTTGAATTGGCTCATTTGGAGACATGCCTGTACTAAGTAGTTTCGAGTACAGGATGGTGGTGTTTTTCATTGACGCTCTGTATGCAGCAGCCCTCTATGTGAATCGAGGACGCTTGCGTGAAGGCAGAAGGGTGAGATTAATTAAAAAGAGAATTAAGAGGAAGTATCATTGGGTGAAGCCCATCTTTCAACGGAGACCTCTATTTGGACAATATGATAAACTGCTTAATGTGCTGTGCGAAGAGGATAAAAGTGCATTCACAAACTTTGTCAGAATTTCACCAGAGCTCTTTAATGAGCTGAAGAATAATTTGGGACCTCTGCTGAAGAAGACTGACACTGTAATGAGAAAGGCACTGGAACCAGGGTTGCCCATAGCAATCACCCTCCTCTACTTGGCCTCAGGCGATTGTGCTTCTTGGATATCTGAGCACAAGTTTGTAAATACAGATAGCCTTTTTTAAGACAAGCATTACAAGTGAAAATTGCCCTCATGCATAATTTATTTTATGGCTCTTGGAGACGTGATTCCAACTTCAAACACAGAGCGTGCAAAAGCTGTCTGCGACTTTTTTACTTTGCAGCTGCAGGGCACAGACACACATAAGAGAAGTTTAAGTTAACTGCAAAAACAGCATTTTTACATCAATAGCAATGTATGTTTTTAAATCATGGATAACATTAAATGGTTTTCCTGTTGATGTACTAATATATCGTTATATATATACTCACATGAGCACCCGGGATACTCCGCAGCCTTCGTCTCCAGCAGGTTCCGTTTTTTCTCCCTGTTTCTGTAATCCTCTCTGGATTTATCGTAAAGAATTTTGTTGAATTGGTACCATTCTACAAGTTCCCCCTCTTGTTCGCTGGTGAAGTTATATGGCCTGCCTTCTGCCATCTGCCCTTTATATACGTGTCTGTTGAGGCTATTCCTACAACGGCTACTGGGGAGGCAATCTGAAATCCACTTTGCTCACCCTCTCCCTGCTCCAAGGAGCCCACAGGCAGTGTTATCTGTGGCATCTCCTGTTGCCTCTCCACCTGTCTCTCTTGCTGCGTCTCCTCTTCATTCTCCTGCATGGCAAAAACCTTTCAGACATGCTTTACCCCCTTTCCTTGAGTTTTTCTGGGAGTCATCTCTGCAAGTGTTCCAGTGAAAAAGATTCTCCAACAATGACAATGAGGTGGGACGTCCTCGATGGACACATGTTCCATTGGCGATATTGAGACCACCTTTTTTACTCACCTTCTGTCCCCTCTGTCCAGCTTCCGGGTTCACCGTTCGCAGGAGTTCCCACGGTAAACGCAAGAGTTATTACGGATATCGCACTGGCCACTACGTCCATATAATGTTTCAATGTTCAACCACAAGTGTACAAGTCACTCTTGGAGAAATTCAAGCTTGTTTGAATTTTCTCCCGAGTCACCAAGTTACACGAGTACCTGCCGTTAGCGCCACGGTGGTCCACGAATGCCGTACGGTTATCGTACGAGGTTCCCACGATGTTCAACTCTGGTTACCTCTTGCGTCAAGTCGCCCCGTGAGAAAGCCCCATTACGGAAACTGGTTGTAGCAGTTTGCAAGAAGCAAAATTGACAGGATTTTGGTTTCTCCCAGTTGTGTTAAATATTGAGAGCTCTGCAACTTCTTGTCGGTATTGTGCTGTGCTGTATGTTGTCAGAGTGCTGCAGGTGAAGGATATAACTTTGCTGTGATTAAATCTCATGTAGCACTGACTATCAAGGTTCTGTATAAATCATTCTGATTTCAGTAGTACAGTTTAATCCTCTGATTTCACCAACTGTTTGCCCTGATGCTTCTTCCTGCTCAAAAAGTAATGAGGAAAATATTTTTTAAAGTCTCCAGAGCTACATCAAAGTTACAAGAGCTGCCAATTCACTGAAGTACTTTATGCTCCTCACTGGCCTCTTTGCACTCAATTTCAAATTATTTAGTGTGGTTTTTCCACACAAACTAGCATATGTGTACTTATGCAGTTGATAGAAACTGATGCTTCAGGCATTTCAAGGTTCTGACCCTATTAGGGCAGCACATGAGCCGCAGAGGTAAAGTTGCTGCCTCACACAGTCAGAGACCCGCATTCGATCCTGACTACAGGTGCTCTCTATGTGGACTTTGTACATTCTCCCTGTGGTCTCGTGTGTTTTCTCTAGGCGTTCCAAATTTCCTTGACATGCAGGTTATTTGGCTTCATTAAATTGCCCCTTGTGTGTAGGATGCAAAGGTGGGACAACATAGATCTAGTGAACGGGTGATTAATGGTTGGCGTGGAATTGGTGGGCTGAAAGACCTGTTTCCATGCTGTATCTCTAAACTAAACTGTAGCTCCACACTACCTATCTGGTAATCTCAGTATTAATTTTAAAATAAACTATCCCATTCTACAGAATGACTAATTTCTCTGGCCACTTTTTTTAAAATTATAAGATTCGCACTTACATTGAGATGGCCTGCCTGCCCACAGTCATTATCAAAAGTGAATCATACTTCTCCGCTTACATTCAATTAAATGCATTTATTTTTCTCTGCCCCATTTTAAGTTTGTTTACATCAATGATAGGATAACCCCTCGAAGCAATTGCATTGATAAGAGAGCCATACATGGCCAGAAGATCATGGACATTGTTCTTGGATCTGTGGAGTGTGGATCAACCTCCTTATAAAGATGAGAATAATGCTGCATTTGGCATAATGTTGAAAACATGGCTGAAATTGAGTACACATGGAAAAATGTGTGCTACAAATGCCATACATTTATCAGCTGGTTGAATCTTGTTGATTTACTTGTGCCAATGCACATTTGGCTCTGCTCATGTGTTTCCTTATTCGGAAGTCCAAAACTTGCGGAGGAATTCTTGAGGTTGGCGGCAAATCCAATAGTCTGCTGTGCTGCTCAACTCCACATGAAGCCCAACAACGGAGCAGAAACCTTCTGAAAGCTAATTGTTCCTGCAGCAAGTTAGACATGTCGCAGGGTTTGCACAGCCGTTGGTTTCAATGGGAGTTTCAGTGCTGCACGGTGAAAAGGAGTGCAAAGTAAAAAAAAATCTTTAAGCATTTCTGGATAACACTATTTTTAATAAAGTTATTTGCTTTTTAAGCTGTTTATTCCAATTCTGATAGTTTCTAAATGATTTTGAAAGAATCATGTTTGAACCACCTCTTCTTGAGAAGTATCCTTATGTTCGTCAAGTTCTTGGCTTTTACACCTCAAAGGACGTTATGGAAGCAGTATAAAAGTTTGACAGCTTTTCTTTAAATGGCTTAATGAAACACTGATCAAATGCTGCATTGATTGCAAGGTGCTCGTATAGCAAGTGTTTCTTCTGCACTTCAGTTAGGTCTACACTTTTTTAATTACCCTTTATGACAGTTAACTCCTATTGAAATATTTTTTTAAAAGGTTAATATTTACTGTTATTCTAAGTCATCTAAAGTATATTTTGGATAGGAAATGTTTTTTTGCAAAATTAGCCCAATGTGGGATGCATATGCTCCCTTACTATACGACTGAAATGTCAAAATAGATGACTGCAAATATTCATTAAAGTTTTAAGTTATTAAGCAACGCACATTAATTGGTTGCGAGTTGCTTATGTTTGTCAAATTCTTGGCTTTTACACCTCATTGTAATTGCACACTGCAAAATATTACATCCAAACATTTCCTGTGTCCCATTGCGTCTTTGCTGAGATTTGTAACATTTTTATGGTTGAATAAATTAGTACTAAAGCAGCAGATGTAAGATGTCGTTTTTCTTTTACATGGCCTGTTATGATCTGCAGTACACTGTAATAGTGGTGGAAGCAGAATCCATCATAACCTTTGAAAGGAATTTGAATGCACAAGATTTGGAGATCTACAATGCAAATGTAGGAACGTTAGATTTATTGGATACCTCTCAAGAAGAGGTGGTTCAAACATGATAGACTGAAAGCCTTTGTTGTATTGTTGTCAACATCACTGTGTAAATCAACTGAAAATTTAAAGGAAAACTTTTGGTGATGTAAATCATAACTAAAATCTAAGTACTGGATGTACTCAAGGTTGGGCAGCAGTGGTTTGAGAGAAACAGCTTGTGTTTCAGGTCAACAACCCTTCATCAGAACTATCTATTGTAGCTCGTGGAGGGATAAGTTCATCTCTTAGTTGCCAGTGCTGAACACACACACAACATTGTCCAGTGGTTGCTTTCATTTATTAGCTTGTTTCTTTTCATTAACGTGCCATGGATCTGATTCTGCAGTTCAATTGGCAACCAATACCCATGCACGTGTGTAGATCTATTAACCAAAACGTATATCTCTGATTTGGACTCATCCCGACGGGAACGGACGGTGGACACAAAATGCTGGAGTAATTCAGCAGGACAAGCAGCAACTCTGGAGAGATGCTGCCTGTCCTGCTGAGTTACTCCAGCATTTTGTGTCTATCTTCGATTTAAACCAGCAACTGCAGTTCTTTACTGCTCTACAGGAATGGATGCTAGTTAAATATCTTTGGAACAGCCCTCTACTTATTCTTCCATTTGGTTAGACGAGTCGATCAGTGCCCTCGTACTGTTCCCCAACAAGGCAATCAATTACATTTTTTAATTGTCACCTGATCTAACGATTTCCTTTGTCCTTTGAATAAGTATTTCCACCCCAACTAGTTTTAATTACCCAGTTCTGTGGTAGTCTCCAATCACAAAAAATGGTTTGAGCCTATCTACCCTATATAATTTTCTAACCTTCTCAACAGTAGAATTAGATTAAAGTCACAAGAGACCACGGATGATGGAATCTTGAACAAAAAGCAGGTTGCTGGAGGAACTCGGGAGCAAGAGGCATTGAGTGCAATGAGATGCCTCATTGCAAGAGGCATCTTCAGAAGGAAATGGACAGATGTCATTTTGGATCACGTCCCTTCTTCAGACTGATGGAGTGGACATGTATTTCATTTCCCTCCACAGATGCTGCCTGACTCACTGAGTTTCACAAGCAGTCTGTTTCTTGTAGCAACGTTAGATTACATGTTATCCTATTTACTTGGCTAAAATGCAAATAAGTATAACCATTATAACCTGCAATCATTCCAAGACCAATACGTTCTCAGTAAGCTGCAGTTACTGATGAATTGTTTTTGTTTCACTATTATAATAGGTGCACTGTATGAAAATCTGCAAGTGCAATGTAGGTTGCACTAGTTGTGCTGAACAATTATTTTGTGGCGTACAATTTGGGTTTTCAACTGGTATTTTGAATCTGTTAATGGGTTCACAATTGCAGTTTTGCAAATTTGTAGTTTAAATGGATCAACTGATGAGGATAATTTGCTGTGCTTTGACCTATGTTAGAAAACTGCTTTTAGTCTGCATGGAATAGATCAGGTCAAGAATGTGTTTTGTTTTAACAATGATATAGAAATAGGCGGGTCAAGCACCATTGACACTGTAAAATCAGCAGAAAGTATGTAGAGCTTAATCTGTATTTGTTACTGGTTGTTGTTTTACCTGTTCTTTACCTCTGAGAATTATGCTGATGTTTTACTATCCTCCATTTCCAATTCTTACTTGTGAAGGTCAGTATCCAGAGGCTTATATTGATTTAATCTTTATTTACCAAAACCAGGACACGAAGTGGCAGGTTTCCATGAATCATCCCTATATTTTATTTAATTCAAAACACACTCTATATGGACAACCTTGGGACTTGCATAGCATGATGCAGTGCACCAAACACATTTAAGAACTTTGCACAGGAGTCGCATTAAAGTATTTATGTGAAGAGATTAGGTTTCAAACTGCAGTCTCATCAACATCTGCAGTCTCATCAACATCTCCTGCAGTTGCAGGGGAAAGTGCTTGGGGAGGGGGCAAGTTGCATGGGAAGAGATGAGGTCAGAACTTGGATTTGGATTATTTTTCTCTCTGTGCACGTGCTGCCAGATCTGTTATATATCTATTAATTACTATTATTATTTCAGGTCTACAGTATTTTGGTATACACAGTAAAGTTTGCAAACAGGAAAGGAAATAAAAAAAACATAGTCAAGCTGTTTGGTGATGGTGTTTGTGAATGAATGTTGGTCTGTAATTCATTGAATGAATTATTTACTGTTATGGATCCAAAGTACTCGCAAAAGAAAAAAAATCATATCTCTGATGGTTTTGTATGATGGGTTAGAAAGTCTTTTCATTGATAATTCTGCCAAGAGGGGAATTCCTTACTATTCATCATCGATTGAACATCTGTCTAGTCTCAACTGAAGTACTGTAAAATTATTGCTCGTCTATACTGCATTTGATTTGCAAGATGCTGGAATATGATAATATTTATTTATCCATTGAGACGTAGCTTCTCTCATGGGAAATGTCATGCAGCAGATTTAATGAACTTTGCCAGAGTACAGGTGGTGGGCTCTGAAACCGATTTCCTAAAAGTGTTGATCATCACTGACCAGGAACAATGCCAGTACATTTCTAATATTAATGGAATGGAGACAAAGGCTGTGCTATTTGGGCATTCTGGATGTTGACAGGAAACAAATCGTCCTTCCTTATGCATCTGGTAGGGTAATGGAGATCGTCAAAATGTCAGCAAACAAATAAAATAGCATAGACTCTTCACTGTCCAGTTGACCATTGTTAATGACAATATAAAAATAATTTCAAAGTTAACTAATGCCATATCTGATATAATGAAAAATCACGAGCTGTACATTTTAAATGTAAAACAACTAAAGCAGGTAATGGGTGATTCTTTTTTTTTTTTTTAAAGTCATGAATGCAGGGCTACAGCTTTTATTGTATTGCAAGTTGTAATACAAAATACCCTTAAATATAATTTTATCTAATATAAAAGCCAGATGTTGCTGATCTCAATATTGACACTTGATGTGAAGTTGATGGGTTTGGAAAATGCATTCTGTAAAATCAGTTGAAATGAATTAAACTAGTTTGTTATAATAATGGCATAAGGGAAATAGATATACTGATCATTTTGAAGAATAATTGTAGTGTTCAGCTACAATTTGACCACCGGAAATATGATAAAACTTGGAAATGCTCAACTGGCCGAGCAGAGTTGGTAGGAATTATGTTTGAGAATGTATTTATTTATTTTTATTTTTTTGATGTCCATGCTAAGAATTGTGTTCTTCTTTTACTCAGGTCCTGGCAGAGCTGAAGGAATATGCCACTGAGGTTGATGTTGATTTTGTCCGGAAAGCAGTCCGTGCCATTGGCCGCTGTGCCATCAAAGTGGAGGTATGAGCAATATTTTGGAAAACTACTGCTTGAAGATTTTATGACTTTTTTTGTCACTGAATGTACAGTCAGTTTGATGACATGACTGCTGTGCTCCAAGGGGACATTAAACCGATCCCTGACAGTCGCATGATTCGATGAAGAATAAGACATTGCCACAGAGATCCCCGTTTCTTTGTGGTGAACCTCCCACAAATTCAACGAGATGTTCCAAATTTCACTGATTGCAAATTTCTAACCAATACAGGCCAGGATGAATGCCTGTGGATTTGTGGCTGTGAATAATTATAATGATTATGCTCATTATTTTTATGAATATTAATAATTTTTTACATGAATGAAATGTAATGGCTTTCCCAGATTTGACGGGTTTGCTGTCACTACAAAAGAAAGTGCAAGGTGTAGGTAGACAGGAATGACTAAACAATTTGGCTCGGATCATTTTGCAACAATGCCAAGAGTTACTCAATTGTATTTTAAGATCTAATGACAACATCCATTGCTTATTGGTTATTGCTTAAGCATATTGCTTAATTTGGTTTGTGAAATCATATCATTCAAATTTTAACTGTGAGGTGTTGAGAAGCTATAGCAAGCTAAGGAACAGGAAGCAAATAAAATGTCAGATACTGGAATCTGAATCGAAAACAGTTCTGATGAATAGGTCTTCAACCTGAAATGGGAACTGTTTTCTCTTGCCACATGCTGCTTGACTTTCAGTTGGTTTTTTTTTGTGTGGCTGCTTTGCAAACTCATATTTGTCTTTCTGATGTTTTACTCATCGTATGATTACCAGTGGTCATGTTTTCAATGACACAACTGAAAAGATTGCTTTTATGTTAGCTTTTGTGACATTTCTCTGTTGCCCCCCTCCCTTTCTGAGGTTGTTAACTGATGGTGGCAGCAGGACCAGTGCAACGCCGAAGCTTTATCCCAGCAGTGGTTCTATTGACAGTGCTAGCAAGTCACTGGACAATGATGCCTACCCTGTTCTTGCGTGACATTCTTGGAATGCGCACCATTTGTCACTGATTGTTTTAACATGATTGCTGATAAATTGTAGGGTATTCAAGAAAATGCTGCTGACTATTGAAATATTTTTCCATGGTTCTCCCTTAAAAGTGCACTTTTTAAGATGTTTTTTGTTATCCAATTTTATTCTAATGTGCTGCCTGATTTACAGAGCTGTTGGACATATTGTTTGAAATTCAGTTGTAACAAACGTTCTGTTCATGTCCTAGCAATCAGCCGAACGCTGTGTCAGCACTCTGCTTGATCTCATCCAAACCAAAGTCAATTATGTTGTTCAGGAGGCGATTGTGGTCATTAGGGATATCTTTCGCAAATATCCTAACAAGTAAGTATGGAGGATGGGAAATGGCAAGTGAATTCTTAAGTTTATAGCAGTAGAATTAGGCCATTCGGCCCATCAAGTTTACTCTGCCATTCAATCATGGTTGATCTATCTTTCCCTCTCAACCCAATTCGCCTGCCTTCTCCCCATAACCCCTGTTGCCCATACCAATCAAGAGTCTGTCAATCTCTTCCGTAAAAATATCCATTGACCTAGCCTCCACAGCCTTCTGTGGCAATGAATTCCACAGATTCACCATCCTCTGACTAAAGAAATTCCTCCTCATCTCCTGTCTAAAGGTACATCATTTTATTCCGTATGGCCTCTGGTCCTAGACTCTCCCACCAGTGGAAACATCCTCTCCACATCCACTCTATCCAGGCTTTTCACTATTCTATCTATAGGTGGTATGGTGAATATTTTTATGACAATGTTCAAGAGCAATTTGTAAATAGTTTAATGGAGGTGTTTAATACTCTTATCCAATGCTTATGTTTGGATTTTTCATGCTGTCATTAAGTGTACTATTTTGATGTTGTCAATTTTGGAGCAAAGGCAAATAGATTCCAAATGGAAATTCGTGAAGTATTTAAAATTGACAGGTGACTTATAACATACCACATGCTCTGATTTCCATGTCAGTCGTCTTGTCCGGTTATAAGTGCAAACTCGGCTTGAATTTGTGTCATGACTGCAGGAGTAGGCCATTTGGCCCTTTGAGCCAGCACTGCCATTCACTGTGATCATGGCTGATCATCCACAACCAGTACTCCATTCCTGCCTTCTCCCCATGTCCCTTGACCCTGCTATCTTTAAGATCTCTAACTCTCTTGAAAGAATCCAGAGAATTGGTCTCCACTGCCTTCTGAGGCGGAGAATTCCACAAATTCACAACTCTGGGTGAAAAAGTTTTTCCTCATCTCTATTCTAAATGGCCTACCCCTTATTCTTAAACTGTGGCCCCTTATTCTGGACTCCCCCAATATCAGGAACATGTTTCCTGCCTCTAGCGTGTCCAATCCCTTAATAATCTTATATGTTTCAGGAAGAACCTTTCTCATCTTTTTAAATTCCTGTGTATACAAGCCCAGTCGTTCCATTCTTTCAACATATGACAGTCCCGCCATCCTGGGAATTAACCTTGTGATAACCTCGTGGGAATGTAATATTAAACACGGTACGGTGGAATATACTGAATTGAAATCATCAATGTTTTTACTCAAAATTGGTTAACAACTTTGATGGAACAATTGCATGACTTGATTTACCAGGTATGAAAGCATCATTGCAACTTTGTGCGAGAACCTGGATTCACTTGATGAGCCAGATGCACGAGCAGCTATGATCTGGATTGTGGGTGAATACGCAGAGAGAATCGACAATGCTGACGAACTGCTAGAAAGTTTTCTCGATGGCTTCCATGATGAGAGCACTCAGGTTAGTCACAAATTAATGTTTCAGTACAGCTATAATCCAGTGATTCAATATAAGACTTTGTGTCTGTGCTCATGGAGAAAAGGGGATCTCCAGGGGCCAATGTGATGAAAACGTGTAACCAATTGTTCTTTGCTTATCTCTATAATTGTTTGATCCTGCCTTAAATTGGCAGCTTTTGAGGAAGAGGCATCGAATGCTTTCTATTCTCACTTCAAAAGGGAGAACGTTGATGTACCTTCTTGATCCCTCAGCAGAACTGTGATCTAGGACACCATGGCTGATGTCTGAAGATCCTTCAGGAAACCGCCCAGCCCTGCTGGTGTACCGGGCCGGGTTCTTAAAACCTGTGCAGACCAACTGGCTGGAGTTTTTTGTGGACGTCTTCAACCTCTCAATACTAAGGTCCAAGTTTCCTATCTGCTTTATATGGAAACCCTGTGCCCAAGAAAAGCAAGGTGACATTGGTCACTGACTACTGACCAGTGGCACTCATATCTGTAACAATGAAGTGATTTGAGAGCTAGTAATGCCGCATATTAACCCGTACCTTAGTAGGAACTTGGACCCACTATAGTTCGCTGACTGCCATAACAGATCAACAGCAGATGCGACCTTGCTAGCTGGGTCAATCAGAGATGAGATCCAAAAAATTGTAAGGAATAATTCTTTTGATTTTGATTTTTCTCTCCTTCCCTATCCCCGGGACAGGTACAACTGACCTTGCTTACAGCAATTGTGAAGTTGTTTCTGAAGAAGCCGACAGATACTCAGGAGTTGGTTCAGCAGGTCCTCAGTCTGGCAACGCAGGTAGGAAATCCAGATCAGTAGTTTAAGTTTGCTTAGAAATTGTACCAAGGGAAATGCTGTCTCCTGTAGGTTTATGCTATATGCGTCGGATTTTTAAAGGTTGTTCATTCTGGTGCTGTGGAGCTGTAGCAGGTACTTAAGAAGGCAAAGGTTTGTTAGCTTCCATTGAAAGAGGTTTGAATATAGGAACGAGGATTGTGTGTAGGTGGTTTGGTCTCCTTATCTGAGAGAATATTCTTGCAATAGAGGGAGTGCACCAACTGATTCCTAAAATGGCATGATTGCCATATTGTAAGATTAGATTTGCTACAGTTTAAAAGAATGAGAAAGGACCTCATTGAAACTTAGAAAATTCTGATGAGACTGGATCGAGGATATGTACGAAAGATATTCCACTGGTGGTGAAGTCCAGAAAAGCGATCAAAGTCTACGGATATGGGATAAGGTGGTGAAACACCCAGAGAGTACTGAAACGATGGAATTCTCTACCACAAAATGCAGTTGAGGGCAAATCAATAAAATATGCTCATGTATTTAGGGGTATGTACTATGTATTTAGATATAGGTACAGAACAGCTTAAAAGGATCAAGCGATGTGGTGAGAAAGTAGGACCAAGGTAGCGAATTTAGATGATCAACTATGATCACATTGAATGACGGGTCAGGTTTGAAGTTCTGACTGGCCAAATACTATTTTATTGTTATTTAAAGGCAGCCATTTCATCCCGGGAATCAACCTGGTGAACATTCCCTGAAATGTGTTCATGCAAGAATATCCCCCCACTACAGAAGAATCTGAAGGCAAATTTATCCAATTTGGGGGGAAAAAATGTTACAACTGTAGATAATATCATCGTATAGTTAGATATCAGCCCATTTGAGCACATCATTAAAATATTCTGATCATTAATGAAAATGACTGACTGTTTTACCAAATTTCCAATCATTATTCAGATTGTGACACCATTTTAAGATGAAAGTACAGGTTGTCTTTTACCAATCAATTTGCGTTCGGCAAACGAGAGCAATCCAATTATTTTCACATCTTTGCTCATTTTTTCCATAATGTTTCATCTGACAGTATTTACCCTACTTCTCATCTTGCACTGGCTTCAATTTTATGAATAAACCATAACATGCAGTCAGTTTTTGATACCTTTTGTTCAACATCAACGTCAACTCCATTGAGTTCTCCTTTTCCTTATTTAATTAGTTTTTATTAAAAAAACAAGTTAAACACCATTTGCCATATTGGCTGCCTTTTGTAGTCTTCCCTGTATTGTTAAATTGAAGTTTTTTTCAATTAGCCGTCGATTCTAAATTTTGTAACACATAACATGTTTACAATAAATGATTGAATATATTGCCATTTGAAGCATTTAGCAAGTATAGTAGCAGTTATTTAATTCCGAATTCAATGTTAATTTAGCGCATTTTCAAACATCTACACAAAAAGATGCAACACAGCATTTCTGGCTGACCAAGGCACCATTTCAGCCTCATACTATTTACTGTACCTAAGTTGCTTTTATTCAGTAGTACTTGGGATTTGCATAGTACAGGTAGTTCTCTCGAGTCTGCACTGCATTGCTACAAGTCACAGTTCGTGTACATAACTTTTGTTCTTTGAAATTACACGCTTGAAGTACGTAGTATGTAAATAACAAGCTGCCTTTTAATCATGTTAATGTCTGCAACTTATTGCTTAACGTAACATATAAAATTTTAATAAAGCAATAGCCTTGTAGGGATTTTCATTTACTTTGCTAAAGAGATAATGATTCATTTGTAGAGATGTACCCATCACCATAATCCAATGTGACAAATGACGATGTATGAATATATATTTTTTTGTCTGTTCCTAGGATTCTGACAATCCTGACCTCCGTGACCGTGGCTATATTTATTGGCGTCTGCTGTCCACAGACCCTGTGGCTGCAAAAGAGGTGGTTCTGTCCGAAAAGCCGCTGATCTCGGAGGAGACGGACTTGATCGAGCCAACGCTGCTGGATGAACTCATCTGCCATATTGGATCCCTGGCATCTGTTTATCACAAACCACCAAATGCATTTGTGGAGGGTAGCCATGGAATCCATCGCAAGCACTTGCCATTGCAACTTGGAGGGTTAGTAGCAATGAGAGCACTGTCATAATAGACTGGCTTTGTCAGACAATTTAGAGACATAGGGTTGTACAGCATAGAAACTGCCCTTCAGCGCACCATGCCCAAGTCGATCAGCAAGAACCTTTTATAATAATCCCTCTCTATCAGTTTTCCCTGTGCAGGTGATTCAAGTGCGCAAACCACACCATCCCACCCCACTGGCCCCTTCTGACCCCGCTTGGATCCAGCTCGTGTCAAGACAATTATGGATACATTTTGCCAACTTGTCCTGCTCCACAAGGGCTCAAACCTTCTGGACCAGTCTCCTCCGTGGAAACTATCAAAGACTTTATTGAAATCCATGTAGATGGCATCAACATACTGCGCTTATTAATCCCACAGAAGAGCCTGAACTTCCTCCCAGTGTACATTTATACCATCAAGATCGTGCAAAAACTAATTGATGTTAAAAAATAATGTAAAAATCACAATTATTACAAAACTGCCCAAGAATAATTTAAATAATTTAAAGTTAACACAATTGATGTCAATTAGTTGGAATGCAACTGTCATTCAGCCTTCCCACTATTCAAAAGAATGGGGTCACCTAAACTGGCCATAGTTCAGTCAGAAAACATTTCAGGTTAAAACTGAGGAATGTCTAGAAATTGGTGTCACATTCATGGACCATTCAGTATGAGACTGCAGTTAGAATTATAGGCGTGAAGATTTCTCAGTGGGTTTAGAAGTTGTGAACTTTACGCATAGTTATTTGGGAGACCCAAGCTTTCTGTCAGATAGGCGGGGAAACACTATCAAATGCACAATTGCTGATGTTTCTGAAGGAAGTGCAGACCCAGGATTTCATAGTTGGTGACTCCAGTTTGTCTAGGCTTTACAGTAACATTATGATGTTCCATTGCTTAACATTCTTCACAGAAATTCTTCAAAAGCTGTAACTAGTTCAGCAAAAGATCACTCGTTTGGTAGACTCGTTAGAAATAATTTTCCACTCATATGGACAGGAAAGGTTTAGAAGGATATGGACCGCATTTAGGCAAATTGGACTGGTGTAGATGGGTCATCTTGGTTGGCATGAACAAGTTGGGCTGTAAGCCTTGTACATGTGGTGTATGACTATGACTCTAATTGTTGCTGCCTATCCCTTACCCACTTGCTTTCTTGTGTTTTGATGAGCAGCAAATGTGATATTAACTGTTGGTCCAATGTTTGGTAAAAACTGTTTTTAAAGTAATTTCAAACATTTGTACCATTTTAAAGGCACTAAATAAGTGTAGATTTATTACAAAAGTGTGTTATGCCCCCATAGAGGCCATCAAATATTCAATAATTGCATTTAGTGCACAGAGGTTAACATTGAGTCATGTTATCTTATAAAATGTGACCAGAAAGCTAAGACGTCACTGAGATTCTCACTGCCTTCATTTCCAAAACTTGGCCATTCAATATAATTTGCACAAACATTATTAAATACCCAAAACATGTTCTGCTGTCACTGCACTGTTAACCCCTGTACATTTTTACTTGCATTACTAAAGTTAGATGCACCACACAATAGTCTGTTGTATATTAGGCTGTGACAAGCTGCAATTATTGGAAGGATTATATCTCAAACAGCTGACTAAATGATATACATCTCCTGTCTAGGCAATATATGCTCCTACTAGGATAGAATAGTCAGTATCAGATCTGATACAATCTGCAATGTCGCTCCTTTCCTATGAGACTTCACATGCTGCTAATCTGATCTATTGTTTTCTTTGAGAATGGATATTTTTTAAAGCTGTCTTTTTTTTACCCCAGAAGTGAGCCGGACAGTCCAGTTGGGCCAACAACCACAACAAACTTGACTTTGGAGCAGCAGCCTCAAGTTATTCCATCCCAAGGTGACCTTCTGGGTGATCTCCTGAACCTTGAACTGGGACCCCCTGTCAATGTACCACAAATGTCCTCGATGCAGATGGGAGCTGTAGATCTTTTGGGTGGTGGATTGGACAGTTTGGTAAGTTATTTTATTCAACTTGTTTTTTGCAAAAAACAAACTTCTGATAAATATTTGACCATTGGAAAAACTTACTTCAGAAAGGAGATATAAAAGGCTATTTCAAGTGTAGGAAGGCAGATGAGGTTTTTAAACCATTATTCCCACGTTTTAAGTCAGTAGTTTTAATGTTTATTTAACATGTGTGAGAAAGTGAATACAGGTGAAAGCTCTCTTGTCTGGTGTTCTTGGAACATCACTGGTGTCAGGCTACAACAAATGCCTCTTGGTCATCTGCTGGGGAGCTGTTTTTTATTAAATTGTAGACACTAGTGGGGTAGTGTCTAGTGGGGTACCGCAAGGCTCGGTGCTGGGACCGCAGCTATTTACAATATACATCAATGATTTAGATGAAGGGATTCGAAGTAACATTAGCAAATTTGCAGATGACACAAAGCTGGGTGGCAGTGTGAACTGTGAGGAGGATGCTATGAGAATGTAGGGTCACTTGGACAGGTTGGGTGAGTGGGCAGATGCATGGCAGGTGCTGTTTAATGTGGATAAATGTGAGGTTATCCACTTTGGTAGCAAAAACAGGTAGGCAGATTATTATCTAAATGGTGTCAAGTTGGGGAAAAGGGGAAGTACAACGGAATCTAGGGGTTCATCAGTCAATGAAAGTAGGCAGTGAAGAAAGCAAATGGCATGTTGGCCTTTATAACAAGAGGAGTTGAGTATAGGAGCAAATAGGTCTTTCTGCAGTTGTATAGGGCCCTAGTGAGACCATACCTGGAGTATTGTGTGCAGTTTTGGTCCCCTAATTTGAGGAAGGACATTCTTGCTATTGAGGGAGTGCAGCGCAAGGTTAATTCCTGGGATGGCGGGACTGTCGTATGCTAAGAGAATGGAGCGGCTGGGCTTGTATACTCTTCAGAAGGATGAGAGGGTTTCTTATTGAAACATATAAGATTATTAAGGGTTTGGAAACATTAGAGGCACATTACATGTTCCCGATGTTGGGGGAGTGCAGAACCAGGGGCCACAGTTTAAGAATCAAGCGTAAGCCATTTAGAACAGAGACGAGTAAACACTTTTTCTCACAGAGAGTTGTGAGTCTGTGGAATTCTCTGCCTCGGAGGGCAGTGGAGGCCAGTTCTCTGGATACTTTCAAAAGAGCTAGATAGGGCTCTTAAAGATAGCAGAGTCAGGGGATATGGGGAAAAGGCAGGAACGGGGTACTGATTGGGGATGATCAGCCATGATCACATTGAATGGTGGTGCTGGCTTGAAGGGCCGAATGGCCTACTCGTACACCTATTGTCCATTGTCTATACTCCCTGGGTCATGTCATGTTCAGAGACTGCCTGCAGAGATGGTTGCCAGCTAAGATTGCAAAAGTTGTACTGGTAGGTTAAGTAGCTATAGATTAGTACAGATTTTAGATGTTAGTTGGAATTAGTTAATTAGTACAGATCTGTGTTGCAAATTCAAAACATGCTGAACCAGAGAGCTTCAACCTGTAATTGAGATGTAAGAAACACAGGTCAGAAATATGTGTGTTTTCTCTAGTTATAGGATTAGAGATAAGCAAATTAACATGTTTGTCTGTTGTAAATTTGTATGCAGGTGTGCAGAAACCAGGCACCTTAAAAGTGACAGGAAAGTGGAATTAACTTTACATGATATTTAAAGAATTAATTGGGTAGCTGTTAATAGTTATTTAACTGCTATTTGGAGCATTACGTCAGTTTCCATTTTATAATGCGAAGACCATTGCATCTTCTGTATAATCTCCTCTCACCTGACACGCATTAAATTGAGAAGAAAGTAGTCATATTTCATAGAAACGGACCCCTTGGCCCGACTCATCCATGCCGACCGGGTTTTATTACTGAGCTAGTCCCAATGCCTGCAATTGACCTATATCGCTCACATCCGTTCCTTTCCACGTTCCAGTCCAAATGCCTTTTAAACATCACTATTACAGCTTCCTATGCCAGATTATTCTATATACGCACTATCACTACCAAATAATTTGCCCTTCGGGTCTCTTTTACATCTTTTCTCTCTCACAAACCTGTGCCCTCAGCAGAGAAGGACAGGGACTCGGCTTTCTAAGTTCCAGGCCAAGAATTCTTCCTATGCAGCCACTCCTTATAACTGAAGCCATAGCATCATGTTCAGCATTGACAATGCGGGGTGAAGGGCCTGTTCCAGTGTTACATTGTTCTATGTTCTAGTCATAAAAACAACCTTTGACTACTACTCTGTTTCTTGGTAATTAGCTTTATTTTATCCATGCTCCTACAGCCTCTTTTATTCCATGTTTTTTTATTTCTTGTTAACATATCACAATGCACAGTTATGCACCTTTTGGAAATGCATACAATACATCAACTATGGTTTGCTCATTGACCCTCTCTGGTACTTTGTTAGTGGGCTAGATGTACTTTGCTTCAAATAAATCCATGCTGTCAGTCTGAAGAAGGGTTTCGGCCCGAAAAGTTACCTATCTCCTTTGCTCCATAGATGCTGCTGCACCCGCTGAGTTTCTCCAGCATTTTTGTGTACCTGGCATTTTCTTATCTTGCTTAAGTGACTGCTAATTATGATCCTAGTGATTATTTTGAGAGCTTTTCCTTGGAGGGCAAACCAAAGCTCTGATTTCTGAATTTAGCGCTGCACATTATTTGGAGCAAGTGTTTAATATTTGCAATGTCTGCAGTGCTCAACCACCCTTGAAATTAGATAAGATGGTGGCCGGTAGTTTTGCGATAGTTAGAATAGCCAGCTCAGCAGTTTTAATATTACAAATTAATTTTCCAGAGTATTATTCATACACAGTAAAAATAGTTTCTATTTCCATATTTCTTCTGGTCGTTTCCTGATCTCATTCTTCTAATCTGTTTTTAACTATCTGCTGTGATGTTTTTATCTCCCAAGGCGCATGATATGCTTCAGCAGTCAGGGCATTGTGTGTAGGAGTCAGAAACTCTCCCACTTTCATCTTCCTCTTTCTGCAATTTCTCTTCTGTTTTATCTGTTGTTTCTTTTATCTGTTGCTTAGCTCCCAATATTTCCATATTGCTTCCCTAACTTTTGTGTATTCCATCTCATTATGTAATAAGGTGAAAATCAAGCATTGGGTTGCAGGAGGTGGACGGAGGGCTGACTGTTAAAGGCTATGCAGGATTAGATAGTTATGAGAATAAAGAACAATTGAGCTCTGAAATAGGCCCATCCACCCACGATGTCTGTGCTGAAAATGAAACTAATCCCTTCGGCCTGCACATGATCTATATCATTTTTCCTGCATAATCATGTGCCTATCTGAAGTTCCCGCACACCTACTTTGAACTTTGCCCCACTCACCTTGAACCTATCCCCTCGTCTTTGACATTTACACCCTGGGTAAAAGCTCCTGGCTGTCAGCAGTATCTATGCTTCTCATTATTTTTTACACTTCTATTGGATCTGCCCTCAACCTCATTCAATGCTCTACAGAAAACTATCTAAACATGTCCAACCTCTCTTTATAGCTAATATCCTCTAATCCAGGCAGCATTCTGGTAAACCTCTTCTGCATCCTCTCCAAAGCCTCTACACCCTTCCTATAATAAGATGATGCACATTAATGGGGTCATACCAAAGTTTTGTAAAGCTTCTGACTCCCACACAATGCCCCGACTGATAATGCATACCATACGCCTCAAATACCACTCTAGTTGTATTGCTACTTTTGGGGAGTTACGGAACTGGACCCCAAGATACCTCTGAAATAGGGTGGGGAAGTATCAGGGATTTGGAAGGAAGGAAGCAAGCAAGTAAAGAATTATGACCTAGGTCTATGTTCCATGGAGATTTTATCTGCCTGGCCATGTTTTGCATCCAAGTTCAGAGAGATGGAATGTGGTCACGGTCACTGGAGTTTGGAAGAGAGGGTTTGTAGTCTCGGGTTCTCTGATAATTTGGCAACATCTCAAAGGAATCCCATGGAATACTGAGTTTTTAGTAATTGTCTGATTGTAATTGTTTAATGAAAGTTAGATCGGAATGGCACAGTTTTGCACCCCAACCTCTGCAATATCAGTTTAAATTGTTGAAATTCTAAGGTGAATTAATATTTGTTGTAGAAAAACGACAAAGATTTTAATCATCTGTAATATTCAGTTTTTTGTTAACAATTGTGACTAATTGGAAAACGTTTGCTTGCCCAAGGGTACATAGTTTATTTTTAATGTTTGCCTTCGCGTTCAATTTCAGATGAGCTTATTTCTGATGCAATGTTCCATTTAGTTAATGTTTAAGAAGGAACTGCAGATGCTGGAAAATCGAAGGTACACAAAAAAGCTGGAGAAACTCAACGGGTGCAGCAGCATCTATGGAGCGAAGGGAAAAGGCAAAGTTTCGGGCCGAACTGTTACCTTTTTCCTTTGCTCCATAGATGCTGCTGCACCCGCTGATTTCTCCAGCTTTTTTGTGTACCTTCCATTTAGTTAACTTGTCTGCAGGGTTAGTTCTATTCTTTATGGGTGGAGAAAAAAACATCATTACAAGGTTTGACCCTTTGCCTTAAGATATTACAATTCAATCAAACCCTATATTTTTTTGATTGGTTGGGGGAAAAGTTATTAAATCATTTGACTAAATCGAAGGGCTATCTTTGAACTATTGCTCTGCTTCTCCCGTGTACATGATGAAAATTGCAAAGATGGAACTTTACTTTTCGTCCTACATTTGATTATCAAGCTGCTTAAAATGGTGATCAGTGCTTGGCTGATTTTAATTTTGAATCTCTGATTTTAATTTTGAACCTTAGCTGTATTTTTGGGTTAGCTGGGCAGTGCTCTGGCATCTTCAGTTATTGCTTGATTAGCAGGGACATAATTGTGGTTTATATTTTCCATCTTTATTTACATAACTGTTCTTGCATGACATACATGAAAAGATTATTGTGTGCATGTTGGCATGCAAATAATTTTCTGCATTTGTAGTTTGGCTGTATAAATCTATTTCTTTTAAATGGAGTGTCAGATGTGTATGAGCTGAGAACAGAGATATAGATACAACAGCAACTCAGAGTTGATCCAGTGCTGTCTGAATAGAGATTGCATGAACTCCCTTCGATTGCATGGATATACTCCATGCTCCAGTTTCCTCCCATATCCCAAAGACGTGGTAATTTGTGGCTAATTGTCCACTATAAATTATATCTGATGTAGGTGGATTATTGGAGAATTCGGGTGGGATGAGAGGGCATTTGAGAGAGAGCAGATTCCAGGAAAGTAAATTGGCCAAGGGGATTGCACTGAGAGCAGGCATTGACATGATGGGTCAAATGGCCTCCTATGTTGTAAGGAAATATAAAGAGACTGTGGTAAGGGTAACCCAGACTTAAGAGAGTTGGGATGTGTAAAAAATAATGAAAGAAAGAATAAATACTGTGGCCCAAATTTATAGGAGTGGCTCTCCCTCCACAGTTCAACCTTTACAAGATGATTCTCAGACACAAGCTTTATTACCTTTGAATAGGGAACAGGTTCATGATAGTACCAAGCTTCTATTTTACTGACATAAAAAAAGTTTCTGTGATTTATTTCCTTATTTCTCTATCTGATAAAATTGGAAAGTGATTGCAAAATCTTCCATTGATCATAGTCATAATATGTTTTTGCTTGCTGCTTGTTAAAATCTGTTGTCACACAGAGCCATATTTAATTATATCTTAGACAGCTTTGTACTACATTTATTTGGGGGGGGGGGAATCACTGTAGATTTCATGTGCCAGTGAAGAGTAATAAAAGGTATACTAAAAGGAGTAATGCATGACAAAAAATATTGAAATTATAGTTTGAAAAAATAAAGATGAAAGCTGAGGCTTTATACGGCACAGGTCAGACCGCATTGTGAGTAATTTTGAGCCCCATGTCTGAGGAAGGATGTGCTAGTGCTGGAGAGGTCCAGAGGAGATTTACAAGAATTATCTTAGTTCTTGGGTTAACATAAGATGAGCATTTGACAGTGCTGGGCCTCTCCTAGCTGGGGTTTAGGTGAGGAGAGACCTCTTGAAACTTACTGAATAGTGAAAGGCTTGGATAGAGTGGATGTGGAGAGGATGTTTCCAGTAATGGGAGAGTCTAGGACCGGAGGTCATAGCCTCAGAATAAAAGCACGTTCCTTTAAGAAGGAGATGAGGAGGAATTTCTTTAGTCAAAGGGCAGTGAATCTGGGGAATTCATTGCCACAGAAGGCTGTGGAGGCCGTGAATGGATATTTTTAAGGCGGAGAAAGATGGATTCTTGATTAGTACCGGTTACAGGGGTTATGGGGAGTAAGCAGGAGAATGGGTTTCTGAGAAGGGGGTGTTGGATCAGACCATTGAATGGTGGAGTAGACTTGATGGGCCGAATGGTGTAATTCTGCTTCTATCACATAAACTCATGAAATGGATCAGCAATGAACAATGGTCTGAAAACATCATAAATTGATGAAGAGGAAACAAGCCACATATAATCTGTATACAAAATAGCAGCTCACATTTCTTTGCAGAATTTCAGGAATTTTAGTTAAAGCTATTCATTCAGGAAAAGATAACATGACAAAATCTGTGCTGGAGTTGCCCACTTTTACTGCACAGAATGTAAGCTTGAATATAGGATCTTGAATATAGGGTTGATTTGCAATAGAGGGCAAGAGAAGAATTTTAGGTTAACATTTTAAAGTAGCAAACTAAATGTCGCAATTAGCATAAAAGTAATTGGAGATTGTAAATTCCTCTGTTATATATGCTTTTGTTCTCGGTACATTCAGCTCTTTTAATTCAATGGTTATGTACAGATTTTGATAGCTCATGCATTTTCCATAGATGCATTTCATTTTAGTAACATTAAGTTATTAACTTAACTTGTACTACCAGATTTAATACTCAATACATATAAGTGTTTGTTTTAAAACTAAACAAAAATGTTTTCTGCAGCAGCTTGTTTAGTGATATTGCTCAAGTGGTAGTCAGTCAGTCAGTCATAATAACGTACAAAATAACTTCTTAACTTATTTAATAATTCAGAGGCGAAAATCAATTCAGTGCTAAATTATGTGTAATTGATGCTGCTGGAAAACAATTGCTTAGTTGTGTATCCAAAAATCTAAGAACGTCGCGCTTCACATCTTTGCTCGCAGTCCACTGCCAATCGCATTTGAGGCCCAATAATAAACATTGCATGCCTCTGGTGGTAAATGTTCAATTGCATGAAGATGAGTGAAGGGACCTAATCAACTAATTAAGTGTCAAGTAATTAAGAACCACTCGGTTGCTCTGACTTTGTTGGCAAAGAGAAAAAGGATTGATAGTTGGCAGAATCTAGCTCTATAGATTGTGCAGAAGACATGACAACTGCTGCAAGAAGTTATCCTTGATTTTTTTTCATTAATTACTTGCTATGAGCCATTCCCAATCTGATGATGGGTATACACTCACTTTGACATTTATCGTAATATTTTTCAAATCAGGTTGTAGACGAGCACCATTTAAAAAAAATCAAAGCAAAAAAGGTTAGAAAATGAACAGGGTTCAATAAATAATTTCCATGCTGTCTCTCCTGAGTAATATGTGCTGTGTGAGTTTTGTTTTCTCTAAGCAATTTAAGAATGGTTAGTTTAGTTGAGATTGGGCAGGGAGCTAAGCAGACTGTAGCTGGCATTAGCAACTAATCAATTAATGTAATACCTATACCAAGGATAAATCTATCCTGCCTTTTGAGGAGTATCAGGAACTTTGAGATACTAACCTAACACAGCGCATCACCTGTGCTATTAATCACTGATAGGATCTAATCTAGATCATGACCAGTATTAACTGTACCCCAATGCAAAGGTTTTGCGATCTTGGAATAGTCAGGGTAATTGAAGTGTATTGAGTGCGTTTATAGGATTATTACAGGTGAAGAAGATCGTAAGCGTAAAGAATTCCTAAAATGTGAACAGTAGAACTCTTTGAATCCATATTTTTCTCACCTACTGAGGGAAAAAGAAATCTGTATTGGATCCAGTTCTGGGAAATAAATTGGACATGAATTTGATTTCAGGTGAGATCTTGTTAGAAGTGATCATAATATATTTGGCTTTAATGTATTCCACAGGAAGGGAGAAATTAAAATTGATGAAAATGAGCAAATGCAGCTTGTAGTTTAAGTGAAGTGAGCAGGGGTTGATAAAACATGTACTGGCTAATAACAGAATGGCAAGAAGATATATTAATCTTTGGTAGGTTATCAAGGCAGAGGTAACTTGGAATATATACATCATAGATCTCCTGACCCTGGATGTACAGAATTCCAATCTTCTGCAACTTTCTACAAATATATACCTCCTAATTTCAGAACAAAATGATTGGATCATTATACTGTACTGATAACCCCCAGCTTAAATGGGATGGAGTAACTAAGGGATGTGGTAAAAGAGCAGATGTTGCATCTTATAAGGTTGCACTTGAGAGATCTGTGAGGAGTAGTGTGACTGGTGGAGAAAGAAGAGTGCACGATAAAGTTGCAAAGAGAGTGGTCACTTTGGTATTAATCTCGCAGTTGATTTCTAACTTGTGTATGAAACATTTTATTTTAGAGCTTCAAAGTCAATGTGCACACAACACATACCTTCTGGTATAAACGATAGTATTTTTTGTTTTGCTTACATGCAGAATTCAGTGTAGATTGCTATCGCTTGATGACAGTAATAAGGTCAATCATGTGATGGGTTTTAGAGCAAAAATCTAACACTTATGGGCGTGTCCCACTTAGGCGATTTTTCAGCAGTCGCCTGAAATGCCGTCAACTGGAACACGGACACAAACACACCCCCCCCCCCCTCCTTCACCAGCCCCTTATGCAGGCGGGGACAGGGCAGGCGGGGGGACTGCTGCCTAAAAATTTCACACGGTCCAAAGCCAAGGTCATACAGACACACACCGCGATAAACAGGAAGCTTAGCGCTGGAAGGGGTGGAGATGGAGTGGAGACAACTTTTTATAAGCCACAGATACACGGTTGTGAAGCTCATCGTACATTTAACATTACCGGTCGGTTATCCTTGGTACTGGAAACTACTGCTTTACCGTTTTTTTTCCCAATGAGCCAATGAAATTCACCGGTCAGCACCGGCTACAACCTACGAGAACCTCCGAGAACCATTGACCTCCTGGCAACCCACTAGGACCTCCTGGCGACCCACCTACGGCACGAGAATTCTCGCTACTCTCCATGGCGGCTTCATTCTAGTCCCCGCTAATTTTTAAACATGTTGAAAAATTTGCGGTGACCATAATGAGGCCGCGACTAGTTCCCAGAATGCGGGAACTCCTCGCGACCATGAAGGCGACTACCCGGCAACTACCCGCGAACATGTGCCGATCATGTGGCGAACCGCATATTCTCCTGCAGTCGCCTAAAAAGTTGCCTAAGTGGGACAGACCCATTAGGTTTTGTGTTTTAAATCCTGTTCAGGCTATTCAAATGAATGGCGTTTCTTTTAAATATCTTTGAGTATGCTGGGCCTATAGATTTAAATTATAAGAAATGCTAACTAACTTTGAATTGGAAAAGGTTGAAAAATATTGGTAGTGTTCCTAAATGACATAAGCATTCAGCAGAGTAGACAAGATCGACTGAAACCTTGTAAATCTATCTGCCGCTACCACCTCTGCATTGAATGAGCTACCAGAGTAGATGGTGGAGGCAAACAGATTTACAATGTTTTAAAGGCATTTAGACAAGTACTATGATAAGAAAGGATTAAAGGGACATGGGCCTATAGAAAGGCAAATTAGATTAGTGTAGATAGGCATCATGGTCAGCCAGGACAAGGTGGGCAGAGAGTAGTGTATGATTCTAAAATCAAGGAGGCATAATTGCAATGAGAACTAGTTTCTCGGGAATAAAATCAGAAAACATTGTAACATAAGAATTGAAATTTAGTAAACAATCTTGTAAAAGTATGGATTAAAAAAAACAAAGTGTGGAAGGAACACAGCGGGTCAGGCAGTATTTGTGGAGGGAATGCACAGATGACATTTCAGGTTAAGAATCCGTTTCTGGGAAGATGAGTTCAAACGGGTTTTTTTCATCCAAACCTAACTAACTGCATAAGAGGAAAAAAAATCAAAATAATTCTGCAATATGTATTATGAAACAATAGATGGTAATTATATCCAGTGTAATTTAACAGTGCTTTGGATCACAACAGTGGAGCTGTGACATTTAATGGATGAAAACGATGCACTTGACAATAAGAAGTAACTACTTAACTTAAGCCTTACAAACCTGTTTCTCTGTTACCAATGATAGATAATTTACATAATGTGACTTTAATGTCTCGGGTCCTACTTTTACTAATTTGGTTTAAAAACAATGCTTTGTCTTCTTCTTTATCTTGTGGCTCTAATGTTGCTCTTTTTCTCCTTTCCTCTGTTCCTTCCTTGCTCATAACTTACATACTCTATGAATTGAGATGGGAGACGCAGAACGGGTAATGCACTTCAGTCTGTTACATCTTTTCCATCTCTGTTGCCATTTGTCACTTTTAGCAAAGCTTTGAGTCAGTCTCTTCAGCTACATACATTAAGCCTTTTAGATTTTTCTTCTAATTTGTTTTTATCCATTTTCACATGTGCCACATCATTCTCTGCCCCTCGTCTGAGTGTGTGATCCTTGACTGTGTGATCCTTGGCTGTGTGATCCTTGGCTGTGTGATCAGGGTGCTGTTTGGGAAGTCCAAGACAATCCTAAAGACATGAGAATAAGATAGGCCAAATAGCCCTGAGAAATTATTTTTCCGCTCAATGGCGGAGCTATAATTAATTATCTGACTTGCATCAGTATCACTTGAAATTTACTTGAGCAAAAATCTTATCTCCCTTGGGCTTTACATTTTCAGTTGATCCCTAACAGCAGTTTTCAGAATTTTTCAGATTTCTGCCACTTTTTTATTGGTGTTTCTACCATTACACTTAAATAGCCAAACTTTACTTTTATGTCTTCTTTTTAAGAGTAAATATTTTTTTCCTAAAACCCTTAAATCACCATGGATATCTTCATTAAATCACTTTGTACTTTTGCACATGAGCCCCAAGACTGGGTGTTTACAATTGAGGAGATGATCACAGATTTGGGGAGACGGGGTGGGGTGGAGGTGGGGGAGATGTTGCTCCAGGATATTGGAGATCAGGATGAATGGTACTGATGAATGGTACTGCTGGAGATTAAAGAAAACATTTGAGGAAGATGGATACCACAAATCCAGGCAGTGCTTCAGTTCGGTTTGCCCCTGCATCTGAAGCCAAAATAAATCTCAGATTAAGAGCTGGTGTAATATTGTCATGGGCCTCATGTGCATAGTAGAATTCTGTGCATGCTTACTTGTTGTCCAGCTTTCCTCTGCTAGTTTGTTCAGAATCTCTCATTTAATATGGATGGTAGGTAAAACCACATAGCGTGATAGAGCTTGTCCTCAGAAGATAGGAATTCACCTGTGCAAGAGATCTGTATGCCCAGTAGTGTCCATCTGCGAGGACATAACACGGTGATTTTAGATCTGAAAATAGTCCAGAAGTATACTGGTTTAATATCTTATTAACTTAATTTCTCTTCACAATTTGGGTAGGTATTTACTGTTAAATGTCCAATTTTGATGCTGATACAAGGTTGGACCATAGTGTGGGCTGTGATTAGAATGAACAGAGGCTTTTGCTTCCTTTATGACATAACTAATTCAATGGACAAGATCACAGTATACTGTGCAGTCTGGTAAAAAAGCAAATTATTCTTTAAATGGTGAGAGATTGCTGTTGGTGTTCACAGGAACCTGGGTGCCCTGGTACATGAATCACTGAAAATTAATATGCAGTTGTTTTCAGCATTTTCTGTTTACATATTCAAAACAGAGATTAATATTCCAGCAAGGTCCTGAGGGACTGTAGAGTAGCCAATGTTATTTCTTTATTTAAAAAGAAGAGTAGTGATAAACCAGGAAACTATATGTGTAGGAAGGATCTGCAGATGGCCCTCAAAGTATATAGATCAGTTACAGAAATGGGCAGAGAAATGGCAGAACTAGTTTAATCTGAGCAAATATGAGGTAGTGCACTTGTCAGATGTAAGGTGAAAGTATACTGTTAATGGCAAGGTGTACAGCATAGGTGTACAGAGGAATCTTCGGTTCGAAGTCCTTCGCTGCCTGAAAGGGGAACTCGAGTAGATAGAGTGGTAAAGTAGGCTTATGGTACACTTGCCTTCTTTTGTCATGGCATTGTGTTCAAGATTCAGGAAGTCAATTTACATCTTTATAGGTCATTTGGTCGGCTGCATTTGAGTATTATATGCAGTTGTTGTCACACCATTTACAGAAAGGATGTGGGAGCTTTGGAGCGGGTGCAGAATGCTGAATGCTGCTTGGATTAGAGAGTCTTAGCTGTAAGGTAAGGTTGTACAATCTTGGATTGTTTTCTCTGGAGCATCGGAGGCCATGGGGGAAACCTGATGGAATTATATAAAATTATGAGAGGCATAGAGAGGGTAGACAGAACCTTTTTTCCTAGGGTGGAAATGTCAAAGACTAGAGGACAAGGGTTTAAGGTGTGAGTGGCAAAGTTGAAATAGATGTGCAGGTCAAATTTTTTACTTGAGAGTGGTGTGTGCCTGGCATGCGCCATCAAAGTTGGTGTTGGATGCAGATACGAGGCTTTTAGGTAGGCACGTATATATGCAGAGATATGGATTACGTGCAGGCAGAGAAGACTAGTTTAACTTGGCATTATGTTTGGTACAGATATTGTGGGCCGAAGGACCTGTTCCTTGGCTGTACTTTTCTATGTTCTGTGTTCTGATAGGTGTTTTAAATATTAATGGAATCATGGAATATGGGATCGTGCAGGAGATGGTGTTAGTAGAAGTTCAGCCACGATCATTTTGAATGGTGGATCAGAGACTCATTTTCTGTTTCTTATGTTCTTAATCTACACTGCATAGATAATATTAACGATCAAGATTGACAATTTGCATTTAGGTTTACTATCCTTACACTGCAGAAGAATAAAACCAGTACACGCAGCACAGCTGCCATTACCCTGGCTGAGATCACCAACTTGTTGTAGATTGCATATTAAACCAAATGCAATGTTTTTTTTACATACAGTTTTTTGCACATAATCATAGGCAGTGATAGTTCAAGATACTGTAAACTCCCATCCTTATTTTAATTCATTATTCATTTTTTGTTGTGGGTTTTTTTTAGCGTTATCAAGGAAATTTAATATATTTTCGTTGCTATTGATTGACTTTTGAGCATTAATTCCGGAGAAAGTGTAAGTGGGAAGTTAGTGGAAAAGGACTCTTCAGGGTTTTTGACAAGTTCCCCGTGTCTTTGCATTTAAATTTGTTGCAAGTGGTTAAGTAGTTATGAATAGTACAATAGATTACATCCACATTATTTTCCCTTAAGACCTGGGCTCTTCACATTGCCAAAGCTTTTCAACTAGTGGATGTATTACCTCCTTTGTTCCCACTCAAACATTTCTCCACCACTCTTCTGTTCTTTTCCCTCCTTGCCTGTTCTGTTGTTTTATCTCTTGCTCATTCTCACTGAATTGGTGCTTTTATGGATCTATTATTACTTTAATAGAAAGGTTGTCCTGCACATTTATTATACAATGCATTCAGAAAGTATTCAGACCCCTTCACTTTTTTCACATTTTGTTACGTTACAGCCTTATTCTAAAATAGATTAAATTATTTTTATTTTATCATCAATCTACACACAATACCCCATAATAAAACAGCGAAAACAAGCGTTTAGAAATGTTTGCAAAATAATTAAAAGTAAATATCTGAAATATCACATTTACATAAGTATTCAGACCTTTTACTCAGTACTTTGTTGAGGCACCTTTGGCAGCGATTATAGCCTCAAGATTTCTAGGGTATGACGCTACAAGCTTGGCACACCTGCATTTGGGTAATTTCTTCCATTCTTCTCTGCAGAACCTCTCAAGCTCTGTCAGGTTGGATGGCGTGCGTCGATGCACAGCTATTTTCAGGTCCCTCGAGAGATGTTTGATCGGATTGAAATCCGGGCTCTGGCTGGGTCACTCAAGGACATTCACAGACTTGTCACAAAGCCACTCCTACGATGTCTTGGCTGTGTGCTTAGGTGTGTTGTCCTGTTAGATGGTGAACCTCCATCCCAGTCTGAGGTCCAGAACGCTCTGGAACAGGTTTTAATCAAAGATCACTCTGTACTTTGCTCCGTTCATCTTTCCCTCGATCCTGACTCGTCTCCCAGTTCCTGCCGCTGAAAAACATCCCTACAGCAAGATGCTGCCACCACCATGTTTCACTGTAGGTATGGTATTGGCTAGGTGATGAGCGGTGCCTGGTTTCCTCCAGACGTGAAGCTTGGCATTCAGGCCAAAAAGTTCAATCTTGGTTTCATCAGACCAGAGAATCATGTTTCTCATGCTCTGAGAGTCCTTTAGCTGCCTTTTGGCAAACTCCAAGTGGGTTGTCTTGTGCCTTTTACTGAGGAGTGGCTTCCATCTGGCCACCCTACCATAAAGGCCTGATTGGTGGAGTGCTGTAGATATAGTTGTCCTTCTGGAAGGTTCTCCCATCTCCACAGAGGAACTCTGGAGCTCTGTCAGAGTGACCATCGGGCTCCTGCTCACCTCCCTGACCAAGGCCCTTCTCCCCCGATTGCTCAGTTTGGCCGGGCAGCCAGCTCTATGAAGAGACCTGGTGGTTCCAAAGTTCTTCTATTTAAGAATGACTGCGGCCACTGTGCTCTTTGAGACCTGCAATGCTGCAGAAATTGTTTTATATCCTTCCCCAGATCTGTGTCTCGACACAATCCTGTCTCGGAGGCCTACGGACAATTCATTAATCGCTTGGTTTTTGCTCTGACTTGCACTGTCAACTGTGGGACCTTATATAGACAGGTGTGTGCCTTTCCAAATCATGTCCAATCAATTTAATTTATCACTGGTGGACTCCAATCAAGTTGTAGAAACACCTCAAGCATAATCAATGGAAACAGGATGAACCTAAGCTCAATTTTGAGTGTCATAGCAAAGAGTCTGAATACTTATGTAAATGTGATATTTCAGTTGTTTTTAATTACTTTGCAAAAATTTCTAAACACCTGTTTTTTGCATCTTCATTCTGGGGTATTGTGTGTAGATTGGTGATTTAAAAAAAAAAAGAATTTCTTCCATTTTAAAATAAAGTTGTAACGTAACAAAATGTGGAATAAGTGAAGGGGTCTGAATACTTTCTGAATACACTGTATGTTACTTTGAAGTCATTAAAGCACTGAAGTATGCCCCTTGGCATACCATGTACATGACCTTTGTTAATCTCATTTTCCGGTGCTTGGTCTGTAACCTTCTTCCCTTGGTGATTCAATTGCTCATCTAGTTACTACTTAATTGTTGTGAGATTTTTTGTTTCCCCCTCTCTTGGGCAGTGTGTTCCAGATTCCAACCACTGGCAAAATATTTCCTCCTCTGATCACATCTAAACCTCTTACCTCTTATCCTATCATTGCACCTCATAATTCGTATATCTCAATCATATCCCACCTCAATCTTCTCTGCTCCAAGTGGAAAATTACCCAACCTATCCACTCTCTCCTCATAACAGAAAAACTTCACCCCAGGTAACATCCTGATGAATCTTCTCTACATCCTGTCTAGTGCATTTGCATCCTTCCTCTGCTGTAACACTCGATTTTCTCTCTGTGGCCGAACCAATATTTTATATGCACGCAGCATAATTTGCCTGCTGTATGTATTGTGTCCTGGCTAATGAAGGTCTGTATCTTGTATCCCTTTATAACTACCTTAACTACCTGTGCTTCTGTTGTCACATGAATCCTTGAATGTGTAATCAAGATCTCTCTGGTTCTTTAGTATTTCCTTGCCCCATCTTGTGCAAAGATCTTATAGCAGAGCTGCTATAGGATCTTTGATCGTGTGTACATCCCAGCTGGTCCTCCCAGAATGCATTCACGTTGCACTCATCAGAATTCAATTCCATCTACCATTGGTTTCCTACCATCTTATCACTTTGCCAATATCATCCCATAGCCCTTACTCTCAGTAATACTTTGTAGAAGTAATCATCATGTTGTGGGTTGAGATTAGCCTGCACTGTACTGTGACAACAGGATGGGGGATAGCAGAAATGCACAACAATATCAGCACATGTTTAGTTCTCAGTAGAAGGGTAGTCACAGAGAAGGCAAGCCTCAACATCTGTTTCCTGCTGAAAAGATAGAATATAAAATAGAAGTGACTGAATTTAGGTGGCAACATCATTAAATGTGAATGTTTCAATTTAAAGTGAATTTTAATTTATGTGAACTAAATTTTTGAAACATTTTTAAGCTGCAGTTCATGTTTAATTGGTTGAATAGGGTATAGATGTAAACATGGGGTCTCTTTCATCCAAACATCAGTATAAACATAGCAATTATTTCTGCTGAGTAATCTAGTACTGCTTGTTCCCATTTGAACTTTGGTCACAGGACACGTTAAAATAAGTACACAAAGGAGGAGGAATAGGCCACGTGGCCCTTTGAAAATACTCTCTTTCGATGTAACCATGGCTGATCGGATTTTGACATCTGTTCCATTTTATTGTCTGATCCCCGTAAGCCTTCACTTTTCCAAGACCAAAAATTTGCGCCTCTCAATCTTGAATATGAATTTGGCCTTCACTTTTCTTTGGGCTGAAGAGAGAAAAATTGCCGCCTCATTTCTGTGAGGACCATTATCCTTTAAGGCTTTGTGGGCTGTTGATAAGACACAGTAATTTTAGGGGACAAGTAAAATCAGCCCACGTAGTATGAACCAAAGCTAGATGATGTCATTTGACTTGGTTTTTGGGTGGTCATCTGATATTTCTTTTATGCTGTACATTCTTTTATTTAAAAGACATTCTTTTATTTATGTCTTGCCTTGTCTAGGGCAACAATATTCTCATTGTGTAGAAATGCCCTTTGAATATACCTATTATATAAAATATGTGTGGCCTCAAGCATATTGATTGAAAACATCTTGCAAACAATTTGGATGAATTGCTGTCCCTATATTCTGATATTTGAAAAATAAAGCACAAGAGAAGGCTACTTCAAGAATTTCTGGCTTTAACTTTAAACTTCTCCTTGTTATCTCCTCTTATTTCCTTGTATATCACCAGGACAAAAGTATTCTGATCATTTTAGTTTATATAATGAGTTTCCATATGTTCCCTCATCCAAAGATTTTGGTTGCTTCATCAGATTATTTTGCTTCCTTTTCCTATATTTTCATCTACTCTTATCTCTCTCTTCCTTTCTTCTCTTTCAGATATTATTCATTCTTTACTTATTGTCTGTTCCAATTGCCTTTGAGAAGGTGGTGATGTCTTTCCTTGAACCATTGCAGTCAATTTACTGAGAGCACTTCAATGTTGCTGTTATCTGGGCAGTTCTGGCATTTTGACTCTGTGATGATGAAGAAATAATTCATGTATATTTGGAAGTTAGGCTGGCATGTCATTTGGAGAGGAAATTGAATGTTGTTGGTTCAGTTCTTGATGCCCTTGTCCTTCTACATACTAAAGATTGTAGCTTTAGGATTTGTGTTGAAGATACAGGAAGTTGATGCAATGCATTGTATAGATGATACACAAGGCAGTGAGCAGTAGGCAGGTGCTATAGACTTGCACGGGAAGGTAGACGCTCCTGCCCCTATGAGTCTCGGGCAGATGGGGCTCGTCAGCCTGGGAAGGCAGTCCATCTATAAGAGGGAAATCTCTGATTTAAAACCTCCACTGCCTTGTGGCCATATCCGGTCATGGAAAAGGCTCCTGGAGTAAACCTCAAGAAAATCCGGAGTCGGAGCCCCTAAGGCAGTTCATCGTTGTCTACAACCTCGCTCTGTCAGCTCCTGGTGCCAAACTGTAATGGCCCTGCTGTTCCTTTGGATTGATCGGCGACATGGAGAGGGGGGACGTGCTGCATGGGCAACAGCCTGTCCTCCATATGACTTCGCCCAGGTTTGCATCCGACCAGGATGCATCACACATGGTCAGTCATGACCGAGAGGGGCCTACTACTACCACATAAGATAGCTGGAGGTGGAGAGATTAAATGCTTTTGGTCTATGAAATCATAAAATGCTGGAAATACCCAGCAGAACAAGTAGCATAATGACCAAGGGTCACCTGTGTGAAATATGCAGGCAAGTGTAAAATATACCATCTATCTGTGCCTTGCAAATGATGGCTACATCTTGTACCTAGAGCGTTTATGCAGTTAGTCCAATTGTTTTGGCCCATAGCGATAGCCAGAACTTTAATCAAGTGTCAATCAGTGACGATGCTGTTGAACATCAGTTTGATTGGCACTTTCTTCTTCGGGTATCTTACCATGTTCTAAGTCGCTAATTCCTTTTTTCTATCTCAAACTGTTTTAAATTCTCTCCACTACAACCTAGACATAAATTGGATCCTCTGACTCTAGTTATGATAAACTATATTTTCTCACCCTCAAATTGACTGCAGCCTTGTATGCTTTAGACCCTTTGTCTTGCTGTTTCTCTGAACTCATAAATTTCCTCCACCCGAATGCTTGGATAATCAATGCCATCTTCAATTCTTGTATGAGATTTTCATACAAGAGGTCTAAATTCCTCTTCCTGGTTCTTGTCTGGTTCAATTTTGCGATTTTACTTCCTTAATTAAATTAGCGGTTGAGTACGTTGCTGGGAAGGCCAGCATTTAATATCCCCATCCTGAATGCTTTTAAGTTGCTCATGTTTTATCATCATCTTGAACCGCTGCAGTCTTACTGGTACAAGTTTTTCAATGGTGTTTGGAAGGGAGTTCAGGATTTAGATCAGCACAATGAAGTACCAGTGGTATGGTTTCAAGTAAGGATGGTATGTAGTTTGGAAGGATACATAAAATTATGTTGTCCGTAGATATGGCTGCCTTTGTCCTCAGTGGTAGAAGATGCCGTAGCAATAATATTGGCAACATTTCTGATGCGCATCTTAAATGCTGCACATTACACAAGTTACACAAGTAATGGGGAGATTAAATGCTTATATTGGTGGATTTTGGTGGATTTTGAGTCCATATCAAGTTGGTTATATTTGATTGGACAGTGTTGAGTATTTTTGGAGCTGTATGTCCAGACAAGTGCCAAGTATCTCATCACGTTCTTGATTTGTGTAGATGATGGAAGTCATTCACTATGGGATGACCGGCCTCTGACCCGATTTTGTTTATGAGCCTGGTTGAGTTACTGCATTTAAGATCACCAGATAATTATGACTGGGGACGATTTATAATAGTGTGTTTAACAATCAAGCATTGGTGATTAAACTCTTGTCTGGCTGACACTTTTGTATTGCAAATGTTACTTGCCATTTATTAGTCCATGTCTCAGTCTGGTCATATCTTGCTGTATTTAGGCACGGGTTGCTTCATTTGTTTTGCAGTTGTGAATGGACGTAAACTTTGTACACAAGGATGCTGTGGATAATTTCACAATCAGATGGTAGGAAGGTAATTTATGAAGCAGTTGAAAATAATTAGGACTAGGATAATATTCTGTGGAATTCCTGCTGTGAGCTCATGGCGCCAAAGTGATTGATGTCCAATAACGTGAATTATCTTTGCTCACGCAAAGCATGACTCCAGCCACTGAAAAGTTTTACTATTGGTTCATTTTACCAGAACTCTTATTGATATCTAGATCAGCCAAGCTCACATTGCATCTGGAATCAAGCTACTCATTCTTTGCTTTGATTAAGGCTGTAATGAGTTTAGGTTTGTGGTCACAGTCATAACAAGCACCAAATTGAGCATTGGTGAATGGGCAGGTGCTGCTTGAGAGCAGGTCAACAACATCTTTCACCTCTAAGCAGATGTCCATGATAGACTGATGGGGTAGTAATTAGTATATTGGTATTTGCCCCGTTTCTTGTGAATAGACCAGACATTAATAATTTTCTACTTGGACTGATGAGTGTTGCAACTAGCGTAGAGTAGCTTGACTATAATTGTGGTCAGTTCTCGAACAAAAGTATTTTTCTCCTCGGTTCCCTCTCCAAAACTCGCCTTAAATTCCTGCTCCTCGACCACATTTTTTGGTTGTCTGGTATAATATCTCAATATCTAGATGTGTTGTGTTTAATTATATTTCTATATAGCTCCTCGGACTTGTTTACTGTAACCATGTTGAATAAATGCAAGTTATTGTTCAGTGACTCTAATGTTCGAATAGGTCTTCTCCAACCCATTACATTCTGCTGTTTTCTGATACCAAATTGAATAAAGAGAGTAATGTGCCATATAATGCAATCTGCAAGTAAGCCAAGTCTCTAAATACAGTTATTTGGCAGTGCTGACTAGGTAATAGAGGGAGCAGTCCATTCACATCTGGATTATTCCCTCAATTACATTTTGCATAATGTGCCCTGTAAATCTGGTGTCATATCAGAATAGTGCATAATTGTGAAGCCGTCAAAGTTGCCTTTATGATTACTTCTGGTAGATGGCTTTTAAATGTTCATTCTACGGAGCAATTAGGACCAAGTGATCCTATTCAGCTTTACGCACCTTTGATCAATGATAGCATGTCATTGATGTACATCACTGTTCTCTGCTGACAGCCTCTATCTCTTTGAAGAGTTCTTGAATACACATCGAGATAAATTTACTTATCAACATGTTATCATCTGTAATGTGATGTAAATAGGATGAGTCACATTGGGCACAGACTTCATTAACATGGGATAATGAACAGTATCATTTCATTAAGCTGGAAGCAAGTCTTTTCCTATATTTTGTCCCCCTCCTTTATAAATTGAGTGCTCATTGTGTTTGAGTTGCTGCAAGCAATTCTTTTGTTGAGGATTTCCTTTTGCATCGTAACCATTGTGACTTCAGTTTGCTTCCAGTCAAAATCATAATCATAGCACAAACATAATCTTATTCTGGAGCTTGTACAGACTAGATATTAAAGCAAACTTAATTCATACTCTTTCGATTTATGTAAGGTGGAAACTAGATAGACATGAAAGGGAAAGAAATAATACAAAAGGAAATACGGTAAATCTCCTGTAATTTGTTACATGGCGAATGAAAATCCAGATTTTTTTTTTTAATGCTGCGTTCCCTCTCATTCCAACTGGGCCCCACCCCATTTGCCGTGCTCCTTCACACTGGTGGTTTAATTGTGTTATGTTATCCATTGAAATAGCATCCAGTAGTCTGGAAAAGGGCCTAAACGTGTCATTGTCAGTGTTTTACTGTACAGTTTATTGTTTAAGAACTGCAAATATACAGGAGATCAGGAAGTATTTGTGGAGAGAGAGAAAGTCGATATTAATTTTTCAGTCAATAACCTTTCAACAAAATGGTGGTAGAAAGCCATTGGCCTGCAGAATTAACTCTGAGTCTTTCTGTATAGTTACTGCCTGATATTCTGAATATTTTTAGTTTTCTTTCATCGTGGTTGTTCTGGAGAGTGATCTTAAGATTTACCCACTAATGAGCCACATTGCAGGTAAATGTGCACTCACTGTCAACACACTAGAATTTATTCATAGGAGTCATTATATTAAGCAACGAACTCCAAGAGAAATATTGTTTATTGTTAACTTGTTATCACAGAAGTGCATTGGTCAATTTTCATGCCATATTCTCTGCTCTGGTCAAGCTGACGAGGAAACACCTCACATTTTCTGGGATATTTAATAGGAATTAAGAACCATTTGTATGTTGGCTTTGCCTAGCAAAATATAGCATAATCAGAGATTGAGTTGCATAACAAGATAAGTAAGTAAGTAAGTTTATTGGCCAAGTATTCACATACAAGGAATTTGCCTTGGTGCTCTGCCCAGTATTGAATCTTACAAGTTTGATCAAAGAGCTGCATTTTAAAGCGTGATTCAAATGAGAAAAGTGCAGGGTGACTAGCAGGAAAGATTTAGTGAAAGAGTTCCAGAACTTTGGAAGCCAGCCGAAGGGACAACTGGCAATAGTGGAGCACAGGAAATTGAGGAAATGCAAGAAACCAGAATTGGAGCAATTCCTGGTTTTCAGAGTTTTAAGGCTGGAGGAGATTACAAAGATCAAATCATAAGGTTTGTTTTAAAAAGGATTGATCTTTCTAAATGTGAAGGCTTGCTGAACTGGAGGCTATGCAGGTCAGTGGAGGACCAGGACTTTGTACAATAATTCTGGTGGTCTGAAGTTTACAAAGGGTGTAAAATGAAGAGTCAACCAGGAAGACCATGGAGAAATGCAATCAGATCTGGTGATAGCCATCAGAATGAGGAATCTGTTCTCAGGATGCCTCAGCACTTTGATGTTCAACTTTGATGGGACCAAATAAGTCCCTTCTAAAATTGTCCAAATGAATGACCATAGGCAGCATAAGAGTTGAATGGACTTGTACCTAATAAAATCATGTGGTCTGTTGTACAGAGAATCCTGGTGAATGTAAATATTTTGCAACCTTCATATGTAATAAAGCAATTCCATATAAATGTCATACTGCAATCCTTGGAAATTGAATTTAGGATCATTGTCATGCCAGAAATATGTTATGTTTTGGAACCAAGGTGCAGACTGGTTGCAGTATTCAATTGCTTTCTGAGAGGTTTGTTGAGGAATTAATTGCAGCAGAAGCTAATAATCCAATTCAGCGTGTGTGTCAAGGTATGAGTGCACACAAACGCTGCATTGATCACATTTGAATTCATTAATAGTAAACCATCCTTGATATTGATCTTCCTATCTCACTCATTCCCAAATGATTCTAATCATTTTTATGGATTGGTCAACTCTATTGACCTGCTTGCTGAATGAAAGTGCTGCCTGCTTCTTATTTCCTTCTTGAATATACTGACTGAAGGCTTAATTGTGGAGACCTATAACAATATTTTACATTTCCCTCAAACCCTTGAAAGTAGATGATAATAATTTTAACCTGAAGCAGATTTTTTAATTAGCCCTTGATTTGAGAAATGTAATTTGACCAGGTTATGGCAGTACCCCAGCTTATGAATGCTTTCCTCCCTTCTTCACCTGTTTTATTTTATTCACTTCTTGCTTATTTTCAATACTTGTGGTCCCATTGACCCAGGCTCTTTGTATTCTATATCTTTCAGCTTGGAGGAGATCTCGGTGGGCCGACTGGTGGGAGTCCTGCTGTGAGTTTTCCTCAAAGTCATGGATGGATTACGCTTAAAATTTGTGATGATTTAATAATTTCAGGAAATGAAATTAAAGTATCTCTCAAGCCTAAAGTAAAGATTTTAGCTGCAGTATGATTCCATTTGCAACTCCACCCCTCTCCACTGGTAGTTTACCAAGTATCCCAATCTTACGGCTGTTATCTAGAATGTAAATCTTGTCAGATGTGCTATCTCTGCAAGAATTTATCATAAACACGAGAAAAACTGTCCCATTAAATAGTTGTTTGCATTGCATAGATTATTTGATACAGAAATAATTCACAGACCGAGATGTTCTATGTTGATGCTTTTTGCCCCATATAACCCCTCTCCCATCCCTCTTCATCCCTTGTTCCTTATCCCTACCCTTACCAGCATTATCTAAGATTCTCCTCTATCCCCAGTGTTAATTTAGTTTCACTACATAAGAAACTTAGAGTAAATTTAAATAATTCTGTTTGATTTCTGAAATCATTGCAACACTCTTGTATCGGTATCAAGCGAAATCACAATATTAAATTATAATTGATGCTTCTATTTGATCTATATCTTCAGTCTTTTAAAATGTTAATTGTGCTTAATATCACTATAACAGAATTTGACTGCAGATGATTTCCCAACTGAACAGAATTAATATTCATATTTATTTAAACATTTTTCCTGTTGAACCGTTTCATGTGAATTGCATGTAACGGCAATATAGACCAATAGAAAGACTGTGTAAAGATGTGCATGTAAAATGTCGATTTAAAATCTCATTTTGCGATTCATTTGGATTGTAAATAATTGGGCGTCAACTTAGAATGGAAGCACTTCCTCGTTGATTTTTTGTATTTTATTTTTGTTGCAGGTTGGTCAAAGCTTTATACCTTCTTCAGTACCAGCTACCTTTGGCCCATCTCCAACTCCTGCTGTGTCAAGCAGTGGGCTAAGTGATCTGTTTGAACTGCAAACTGGAATGGGAATAGCAGCTGGAGGCTATGTGGCCCCAAAAGCTGTAAGTGATGTCCTGATCTTCATGCTACAGAAGATAAATGGAACTGACTCTGTTTTTATCAATTAGATTTCAGATGAAGGATTTTTAGCAAATGTTAGCCTGTCTGAAGCAGCAATTCCGAGTGATATATTTACCACTAAATAGCATTTACCTTCTGTTCTTGCAATAAGTTTGGAAGTTAGACAAGGAGGCTACAGTGCTAAATGAAATTGTCCATTTTTTTAAATATGTTTACATAGCATAACAAGTCCATGCTGGTATATTGGTTAGAGTCATAGGGTCAATACAGCACAGAAACCAGCCCGTCCCGATCCAAAACACTATCTGTCTATTCCCTCCACGGATGCTGCCTGACCCACTGAGTTATAGAATCATATAGCACAGGCCCCTCGGCAGAAAGTCATCCATTCCTGCCAAAATACCTCATGTAAGCTAGACTCATTTACCTTGTTTGGCCTCATCCCTCTAAACCTTTCATTGCCATGTACTGCTGAATGTTTTTTAAATGTTGCTATTGTACCTGCCGCAATTACTTCATCTGGCAGCTCATTCCATATACTTGGCAGCCTCGTTGTGAAAAAGTTTTCCCTCGGGTTCCTATTAAATCTTTCCACCCTCAGTAGAACTCGGCCCTCAAATTCTTAATTTCCGTGGGAAAAAGACTGCATTCATCCCATCTATTCCCCTCACAATTTTATACACTTCCTTAAGATCACCCCATAGCCTCCAGTGCTGTAAGGAATAAAGATATAGCCTACCCAACCTATCTCTAAAGCTCAGGCCCCTAGTCATAAGTTCATAAGGAATTGGAGTAGAATTTGGCCAATCAGCCCATCAAGTCTACTCTGCCAATCAACCATGTCTGATCTATCTCTCCTGCCTAACCCCATTCTCCTGCCTTCTCCCATAACCTCTGACACCTGTACTAATCAAGAATCTATCTCCTAGTCCTGGCAACATCTTCATAAATCTTCTCGGCACACTTTCCATTGACATCTTTCGTATAGCAGGGCGACAAACTGAACAGAATACTTCAACTACAACTCGCCAACATCAAGCACATCAGTAACATCATATTCCAAATTCTAGACTCCATTCCATGACTAATGAGGTCAACATGCCAAGTGCTGCTTTCACCAATGGTCCATTTGCATGGGTTTGAGGTTTCCCATAAATGATGATAGTTGAGTGTATGCCACTTGAAGTCACCACTCAGCAGATGTGATCCCTGATTGTCTGTAATGGACGTTTCTATCAACAATCTCGGCCCTTTGGGCTCTAACCTAAAACCTGCTCTAAAAACCTTAAGTTTGTATATTTCTGCCTCAAAGGAATGTACCAAGTTTCACATAATCACATTTTAGTAACAGAGTGATGCCTTTACCAATACTTGGTATAATGCTCTTGTCCTTATTAAAATGTAATATGCTCCTACCCACCCAGTTATTGCAAAATTTACCTGGTGTATATTAAAAATAAATTTTAAATGATTTGTTGCACTTTTCATGTCTCCCCTCTAGTGTGCTGACCAGAACTAGGCATGGTGCTCTAACAGTGGCCTAACTTGTGTTTATGGAAGATGTACCATGACTATTTGAAAAGAGCAAACACGTTCTTTCCTGTGTCCTGTTCCCGTAGACAATGTTCATCCCGCAGTTAAAATCAAATTGCCGTATACTTACTATCATGTTTCCTCCCTTACATCAGTGACCATACTGGATATAAACAGTTGGGGATGCCCTGAAGTCACAATAAGTATTTTATAAATGTCAAGTTTTCATTCTTAAATATAATTTTAAAAAACCTGCTCTTGCCAAGTAGTTTAAGCATCACACATTTGATTCATTCCCATCTTGCTGCCAATGGCCACAATCTATAACAATCCATAATTCAGCACAAATTAGAAAGATAATTTAACCATGCCTGAAAGACGAGTGCTGTGGGAACACTGGATTGAGTGTAAAGATGGAAAATGATTCATATATATTCTTGGAGATCAAGTACAATGTTCCTTTGCTGCATAGGAAATGCTCACTTTGGCATCTGTTTGAAATCTTTTGAGACCGCGTAGTTCTAAAGTGGATAAAATGCGATCGGAAATTTAATATAGTAATTTAAAGGGAGGAGATATGAAATTCATGCTGGTGATTTCATTTTAAATTAGAATGTAGTGGAGAAATGAGCAGACAAAAACTGTATTTGGTACAGACAGCTAAGCGCACCAAAGCCTGCCTTGGTGTCAGAGGCTGAACACAATGCTTGATGAATTTAATATAAAGACAAAATATCCAGAAATACCCAACCCGTGAGGCCACATCTGTGGGAAGAGAAACAGTTAACATTTCAGGTCCAGACCTTACATTGGAGACTCAAAGATTTTTCTGTGTATTCCAGCATCTTTTGTTTTGTTTTTTTTAGACTTCCGGCATCTGTATTTTTTTGTTTGATCCTCCAAATGTTCGATGAATCAGTTGATTGTACGTTTGTTGTCCTATATAGGGCTTACATTTGTTTTTTGTTCACTAGATATGGTTACCTGCAGTGAAGGCCAAAGGTTTGGAGATTGTTGGAACCTTTTCTCGAAGGCAGGGTCACATCTACATGGAAATGAATTTCACAAACAAAGCCTTGCAACACATGGTTGAATTTGCCATTCAGTTCAATAAAAATAGGTAAGAGACGCAGGCATTCTTGAACTGTAGACAAATAGTGCGATGTTAAAAAGAAAATATTTTTTATTTCCTTACTGCCCCTTTTATTTGTTATCTTTTCCTTTATGAAGTATGGTTTTGTAGTTAGTAGAAACAAAGAACTGCAGATGCTGGTTTGTACCAAAGATACACACAAAGTGCAGGTGTAATTCAGCGGGGGAGTCAACATCTCTGGAGAAAAAGAATGGGTGGTGTTTCAGGTTGGGATCCTTCTTCAAACAGTACTGCAGCTTTACTGTTGTTGGCCCTACTAAGCCAGTTGTTAATGGTGCCATCATTCATGTGTGAATTCAAAGAATGAACCAGCTATTAAATGATTTTCCATTGGATATCACCAATCCAGTCCTGGCTCACATCCTTTACATGCTTTCCAGCAAGTTTTTACCAATCAAGACTAGGAATTCTTGTACTCCATTTTCCATTACCTAACTTACATAGTGCCTGAACCTAGATGCTATTTTCCAGATATAGCTTCGACTGAAACTGGCCATCTTTAAACAGTGATTAAATTTATTTTAGCTGTTGATGGCTAAATCATGTAATAGTCATAATAAGTAGGGATTCTTCCAATTTTCATTGGTTGGCAGATAATGAAAAGCTGAATTGAAATTACAAGATTATTACGTGATCTGTCTTGTGCCTGAAATATAACTTTCAAATGAATGTCTTCCTGCTTAACCATGTGACAACACAACATTTCGTCTTTGTCACACTCATTTTGCTATGAGTTGGCTGAAATCGGCTATATTAAGAGCTCTGCATTGGTTTCACTTCTCAGCCGGAGATTTTTATCTGTTTCACTTTCCATTAACTGTCAACAACTCGTCTGTGAATGTATCTTACAAATTTAGATTTGAGAATGATTTCCACATTTTTGCTTCCCATCTACATTGCCAGCAATTAATTTGTCTGAGTTCCTCTTGCAAGTATGAATCCTCGTATGTTCAGTGGGTTTTTGGATGGTATACATAGAATACAGTCTTGTGAACCCGTATGCGGACGTGGCATCGAAGGACAAGAAGCCGAAGCAAAGAAGTGGAAGCTAAATAACTGACGGAAACTAAGACGAATCGCCAAATAACCGAAAGTGTATGAAGCCAAAATGCCAACAAACCAAAAGGGTGGGATGCCTAAAAGCAAACTCACTGAAAGGCTACTCTGCCGAAACGCCAACTCACCGAAAGGCTGCGTCACCTACAAGCCAACTCACCGAATGGCCGCTCTGCCGAAAAGTCAAATAACGGACATGGCATCACCGGGAGGGGGGGCGGGACTTATTACGATTGGTCCAGGTGTAAGCGGCCAAAGGAGCTCATCCCCCACTCTCCAACGGCCACGGCCGCCATCTGCCTCATTCCCCTCATCCCCCCCCCCCCCCCCCCCCCTTCAGTGCGGCCGCACTGTGACAGGCTGTGTTTCGGCAGCGCCGGGTGGAGCAGAGGTGTGGAACAGGATGGTCCCTCTGCCCACCCAGAGTCACTGACCGCAATGCACCACATTAAAACTCAGAGTTACTGATTTAAAAACAAAAATGTTACATGTATAAATAGTTCTTACATTCAGGATAATCTCGTTAATTAAGTGGTGGGATTATTTCCCTGTCCTAACTAGGCGTCCCACCTTTTTGGTTAGTTGGCTTTTAGGCGTCCCTCCCTTTCAGTTAGTTGGTATTTTGGCTTCGTACGCTTTCAGTTATTTGGCGTTTAGGCTTCATTTCCGTTCGGTTATTTGGCTTCCACTTCTTTGCTTTGGCTTCTCGTCCTTCGTCGCCACGTCCGGGTACCTGTGAGCCATTGCTCTTTGGGCCAAAACAAGAGTTAGCTTGGCTACTATTCAAATTTTTTTAATCTACATATCCGACTGAAACAATTAGTATAATATTCTTTCAGACTGGAGAAAGAAGAGGCAGTTTGAATTTGAAATAAAAATAGAAAATGCTGGAAGCGGCCAGTAAGTTAGGTTACATCTGTGGAAAGAGAAACCGAGTTAATGTTTCAGAATAATTATTAACATTTTAGGACGGCACAGTGGCGCTGCTGATAGAGCTTCTGCCTCACGGCGCCGGACACCCGGGTTTAATCCTGACCTCGCCGTCTGTGCACGTTCCCACTGTGGCCGCGTGGTTTTCTCCAGATGCCCCAATTTCCTCCCACATCCCCAAAACGTGCGGGTTTGTAAGTTAATTGGCCTCTATAAACATAGAACTAGTATGAACCGGTAACTGATGGTTGGCATGGATTCTATCTATGGACCTATTTCTCGAAACGAAACCAATAAAGACCTAATACAGGTATCAATATTAATTATGTTTCCCTTTCCACAGATGCTGCCTGATCTGCTGAGTGCTTTCATTATTTTCTGTTTTTATTTAAGATTTCCAGAAATGTTTTTATTTTCATAAGTTTGAATTTGAACTCTAGTTCCACCGCTTAGGTTCAATTCAAAATGTTGACAACAATTGATGGACAGTTTCATTAGAAACCATTAATTAGAATGACCCTTGCACGTGAAATGGCAATATTAAGTTGACATTTATGTGACAAGAGACCCAAGGATTGCTGACCTGAGGTACAGAAAACGGTCTGAAGAAGGGTTTCGGCCAGAAACGTTGCCTATTTCCTTTGCTCCATAGATGCTGCTGCACCCGCTGAATTTCTCCAGCTTTTTTGTGTACCTTTGGTTCAAGATAGGGATGTTCATATATGATATGGGCAAGGGGAGTAGGGCTTTGTAGGGAGAGCTTTAGTTTGTATTTGACGTGCTATAACTTTTCTGTCGGTATCATCTGTTGGTATAGAATGTTCCCATCCTGAAAAAATATGGTGTTTCTTAACATTAACATTAACATTAACAGTTTAAATGTAATTTATACCTGCAATTTAAGTGACTTGGTGGTTAAGATGAAACGTTTTTGGCAACAAACTTCAAGCTGTGTGTGATTGTGGGATGGTTTGCCTCAGTGGATGAGGAATGTCCACATGAAAGATGGTTTGCTTCTGAGATCATCAGCCTTTTCAATGACCCATCTTTCAAGTAGCAAGATCCTTCCTGCCATTGCCTTGAGGCAGCTGGATTTGTTTAAAACAATCTTATGATGAAGCCATTAGAGCTGAGCTTCAGGTAAGAGATAAATTAAAAGCAAACATTGCGACCACTGGAAATTTGAAACGAGAGAAAAAGCAAGAAACATCATCATGATCAAGACTCTGCTTTAGGACACTGAGCGTGTAGAGGAAAGATGGGCAGTGTAAAGAGATGAGAGGATGCGGTAAGAGGGGCTGGTAGGTGATAGCTGGAACCAGGTACGGTGGGTGATGATAGGTGATGATGTTAGGTGGGGAAGAAGAATAGGGAAGTTTGGAGATAGAAATTGGTGGGTGATGGGTGGAAACACTTGAGGGGGAAAAATTATGGGCAGAAGGAGCAATTTGAGGAAGGAGGGGAAATGTGGGGACAGAGGCAGAAGATGGAATGTGGGTCAAAGGTGGGATGATTTGCTGATGGAACCAAATGGAAGAGAGGATAGGAAGGGTAAGCCAAAGGGGGAAGTTTGTATACAACCCAAGGACATTTTTTTTAGTCTAGTCTGTGTTTGATATTGCTGTGGCATTGGAGAACGCCACGAACAGGTAGGTTGGTGTGGGAATGGGAGGGGAGCTGAAATAACATGCAACTAGAAGCACAAGAGTCACATTGTGGACAGACTTCAATTGTTCTGATCTTGGCTTGGTCTTGCTGATGTAGGAGGGTTATGCTGCGAGTACTGAATGCAATAAACAAGGTTGAAAGAGGTGCAGTTGAATCTCTGCCTCAACTAGAAAGGCTGTTTAAGTCGCTGGGTGATGGTGAGGGCTGGGTTGTTGCACAGAGGAAAGTGCCAGTGGATGGTAGGAATGGATGGGGAGGGGTGTGTGAGTGGACCAGCGAGTCACACAATGGTCCCTGCAGAAAGTGGACAATATGGCTAGTGTTGGGATCCTGTTGGAGCTGGCAAAACTGACTAAGTGAAGGCTAGAAGGGCGAGAAGTGAGGACCAAGGGAATTCTATCTTTTTTCTATAGTCAGGATCGAACTCGTGTCTCTGGTGCTGTAAAGCAGCAACTTTACCTCAGTGCCACCATGCACCAGGATGAACTAGCTCCATCCTCTTGCTGACATTGAGGGAGAGGTTGTTTTCTTGACACCATGTTTCTAAGTTCTTTACATCCTTCCTGTACTCCATCTCATCATTGGTCGAGATCCGGTCCACTACAGTATGAATGTGGGGTCATCTGCAAGCTTATAGATGTTAAGCTTCTTGGAGAATAATACAGCTCATTTGGCCTCAAGCTCGGGAAGAGTTGGAGCAGGAGCACAGATGCATGATTGCACCAAATAATGTAATATTGAAAATTTTAGAGACTTGTTCCACGTGTTATTTCCCAAGATGCAATATGGCGTGGAGAAGTACGTGATAATGTGCAGTGAAATACAAATTATTGAACTTAAAAATTTATAGAGTACATAATCTATCAAAATTGCTTTTAAACTGCTCCGAAAGCTGTAATCTGTTGAAACAATAATATTGTATGATATAATGGCCCTAATGACGGCTGCCACAGTGTACGGTAAGCCCTTTCTAGGGGGGGGGGGGGGGGGGGGGGGGTCGAGAAGGGGAGAGGGAGAGAGAAGGGGGGAGAAGGAGTGGAGACACTTTTAAGAAGTATAAGGAAATGTTTAGCAGGCATTTTACCTACCGGTCGGTTTTCCTTGGTCCTGAAAACTCCCATGAGCCAATCAAAATGCACGGTCAGCTAAGGAGATTGCCTACGGCTGCCCTCGACTGCCTGTAACTAAATAGCGACCCCACTCCACTGAGTTATAAAGAACCATGTCGACCAAATTTTACTCGTGGAAAATTTTTCAACATGCTGAAAGCTTTTCCGCGGCCTAGCTGAGGCCGCGAGTAACCGTGAACTTCGCTCGAGCATGAAGGAGAGTTCCAGTGATCTCATAGGACCTCCTAGGACCACGTGTCGACCATGCTGTGAGTTTGTGTCGAGGGCAAACTCTTCTAGACTTGCAGATTAGGTTGCCGCAGTGGGACAGCCCCTAAACCGCCCAAGATCCAAAGCCTACCACCTCATCTGTGAAACACGGTGGTGGGGGTGTTATTGCCTGGGCATGTGTGGCTGCTGAAGGTACTGGCTCACTTATCTTCATTGATGATACAACTGCTGATGGTAGTAGCATAATGAATTCTGAAGTGTATAGACACATCCTATCTGCTCAAGTTCAAACAAATGCCTCAAAACACATTGGCTGGCCAACGATCCCAAGCATACTGCTAAAGCAACAAAGGAGTTTTTCAAAGCTAAAATAGGGTCAATTCTTGCGTGGCCAAGTCAATCACCCGATCTGAACCCAATTGAGCATGCCTTTTATATGCTGAAGGGTAAACTGAAGGGGACTAGCCCCCAAAGCAGGCATAAGCTAAAGATGGTTGCAATACAGGCATGGCAGAGCACCACCAGAGAAGACACCCAGCAACTGGTGATGTCCATGAATCGCAGACTTCAAGCAGTCATTGCATGCAAAAGATATGCAACAAAATACTATACATGACTACTGCCATTTACATGAGATTGCTCAGTCCCAAATATTATGGTGCCCTGAAATGGAGGGACTATGTATAAACACTGCTGTAATTTCTAACAATGGCCTTTATTAAAAATCTGTCAATGTGTATTTAAACCCCATGTGATTTTTTTTCTATTACAAATTTCAAATTGTGGAGTACAGAGGCAAATTAATAAATGATGGGTCTTTGTCCCTAACATTATGGAGGGCACTGTATGTCATGTACATTAACCTTGATAACAATTTTCACCTGTATAACTGTCTAATTTGAAATTGCATTTTTCTGCCAATGTATAATATTTATAGGTTACACAAAAAAGCTGGAGAAACTCAGCGGGTGCAGCAGCATCTATGGAGCTCCATAGATGCTGCTGCACCCGCTGAGTTTCTCCAGCTTTTTTGTGTAACCTTCGATTCTCCAGCATCTGCAGTTCCCTCTTAAACACTATAATATTTATAGATTGCACACAAGTAAATTGCATTTTGAAGAAATGCAGTTCAGCGCATATAAAATAAGCCCATATTTATTGAACTGAATTTCTGACCTAAATTCATGATGAAATGCTATTTCCATGCATCGAAATTCAGAGCAGTATTTTTAGCAGCAAGAGTATGTTTTAAACCAATTATTTCCAAACTTCAATTTAGATTTTTTTTTTTTTTTTCTTTGTACTGGTTCCCTGGAGAGCAGTGTGAGGCAGGAACTTGAAGCAGTGAAAACAGAAAAGACAGGAAATACTCATCAGATTGGGTGACATCGATGGAGGAAAAAACTAAATCAAAGCGTAGAATGGATGCCTTTCACTTAGAATGCTGATTATGTTTCTGTCCATAGATTTTGTCTGACCTGCTCAGTATTCCTTATATTTTCTGATCACCAAAATCTGAATTATTGTGCTTTTATGTAAGAATGGCATTGATTAATTAACACCCTGACTGGTCGCAGTGTAAAATTTTCTTTCATGGCTGCAACCATTTGTGTCTCAAATGCTTTGTCTCTACCGAGTTCATTTTCTAGAGACTATTTGCACCGTTCCCCATTCGTAAACGCAGGTCTGGTTTCCACTCACAGCAAGTAGATGGAGTTAAGATTGAATCGTATCCCTTTCTAACCCAGTTGTATAGATATAATTATCTAGGATAGACAGCAAATGCAGGCAGCATCTCTGGAGAAAAGGAATAGGATTGTTTCAGTTCTTTAATTTGACCCAAGTGTTTCAGAGAAAGCTATGCTGATATCAAATGGCACTTACTCAACCTACTCCTACTCACCCATGCCCAGCTAGTGCTTCAGCTGGACCATTCCACTCCTGACCTCATCATAATTGTGGACCAAACATTTGAATTCTGGAGGAGAGCTAGGGCATCACTGCAGGAGTTTGTCAGGACAGCTCCATTAGCCCATCCAGGGCATAAGTCTGTCATGTGGCAGAATACTCTCTACTTCCCCTGATGAGCCCAAGTTTCAAGTTTAACACCCTCCAGTTCAAAGCAGCTTACACAATTAGCACCCAATGTCACACCCTAACCAAACATTCCCTCCACCACTTGAGTATACGGCTGTGGTATATCGCATCTACATAATGCACTGAAAATATTTGCCTGTAGACAGAAAATGCTGGAGTAACTCAGCGGGTGAGGCAGCATCTCTGGAGAGAAGGAATGAGCGACGTTTGGGTCGACCCAAAATGTCGGCCATTCCTTCTCTCCAGAGATGCTGCCTCATCCGCTGAGTTACTCCAGCATTTTGTGTCTACCTTCGATTTAAACCTGCATCTGCAGTTCCTTCTTACGCAAAGATATTTGCCTGGTCTACTTTGCCAACATCTCCAACACCTGTGACTTCTGCGAAGGACTGCAGTGGTTGAAGGAAGTGTCTCACCACCACTTTATCAAAGGGATGGGTAATAAATGTTGTCGTTGAAATCTGTATTAATTAACTGTAAAGTTAATTCTTAAAACATTTGCTAATCCACACTCAAATATCAAATATCACACAGTTTGTCTGAAATTTTGATTAGATTAGATTGGGTTCAAAACTCTTTCCACTGTTCAAAACAACCCAATTTGCAGCTAGGCTCAGAGGGCCAAAAAATGGGGCGGAATTGATTTTTTATTTATGTTAACCCATTTTGTTTATGAATCCAGAATGATGTGAACATCCCATACGGGGGTGGGGGAGGGGTGGGGGTGGGGGAGGGGCGGACAACAACAACACTATCCCTGTACTCATCAAACATGGTATGTTTCAAGGGAATATCCTAAATCTCATTTTTGCCAATTAATGCTTCTCAAGTAAGTCTTGTGGTGCCACTATCTATCAGACGTACTGACAATAGAAACACAATCTGATGATCTGATGACTCCTCCTCCCCCCCCCCCCCCCCCCCCCCCCCCCCCCGCAATACTCATAGCTGATGTTTTGTGAGTCTACTGATTCAGGTGACACATTCAAGAAAATGAAATATTCACTGTGTATCATAACATTGTAAGAATAGTGTCAAGATGTTAAATCCAAATAGTTTGATGTGGCTTTCATAATACCTGAAGCATGCATAAATTCAGCCTAACTTGCTGATATCAGTGACATAATTGATTCGCCTTTCTCATGGTGGTTATGCACTGAAGTAATCTATAATTTGGAAATAGGTGTCCCTTTACTGCAGGCTTATTAATTTGGTGGATCTGGAATTGCACTTCATTGTTGAACATGGCTAAGATTCCATGATGGTTATTTGAACCGGGGCAATTGTGTTCCATTGTTCTGATTCCATTCGAGATAATATAACACTGTTTGTAGCTTGTATAATAGTTTTATTTCAGGTTGAGATAATTTGACTTGGAGGACGAGAGGAAAATTATACACGTGCCTAATGTGCTTTGTGTTTCTTTCCTAGCTTTGGTGTGATCCCCACAACTCCACTTCCAATTCACACTCCATTAATGCCAAATCAGAGCATTGATATTTCCTTACCACTGAACACTATTGGCCCAGTGATGAAAATGGACCCGCTGAATAATCTTCAGGTGAGACACTGCAATCTGGATCAAAGGCAATATGATAATTGTTAATAATTTGGTTAGAGTATAAAAGCAAGAATGTTATGGTACAACTTTTATGAAATGAATGTTAGGCCACAACTAATGTCTTGTGTCCAATTCTGGTTGCCACACCCTACATAAAGAACATGATTGTACCTGGCATTTACAGAGCATTTTAGTTATGAAAAGACACTGGGTAGGCTGGGTTTATTTTCCTTGGAACAAAGATGACTGAAGGGGATGTGATTGAGGTGTACAAAATGTTATGGGAATGAACAGCCATGAATGTTGAATGTTTGGGCAGATTTGAAGGGCTCAGTGCCCTACCTATTTTCCTATTTTCAGTGCTCCTATTTTTCTTGTGCTCTTGATTTATGTTACATTAGAAAACCAATTACCTTTCCTATCTTCAGTTTTCCTGAACATAACTTTTGTATTTGGTAAGCATTTTCATGCTTTCTCTTGCAAGAAAAGGCAAGCAATGCCAAACCATGGCTCTGGTGACTTACTTAGTAAACAATAAATGAAGGCACAGAGCACTGCCAAACAGGGTGTCTGTTTAATACAAACCACCACCACAACTGCTTGAACTTCTTTTGAGACATAAAAACACAACTAAATAAAGATTCATTTGGAGGAAAAGGTTCCTACTAGAAAAGTTAAACAATTGCGTATTTGATCAATTCACCATATTAAATAGCATGCATTTAAATCATTACTAACTTTAATTTTATTTTAATAATACTTAAATTTCCAACAATTAATCTTTCTGAACATAAAGAGAATTAAATTGTGCATTAAATAGTTGTGAATGTGTCTTGTGGCGAATAATGTTTTTAGATGGGTTATGATTAGCACTACTGAATAATCAAATGTTTTCTTCTCAATAGAAGCCACTTGTAATCTTCATTAATTGTGATAGGAACACCTGCATTAATAAGTGTGTAGTTGTACCAAAGTGGTAATTTCAAGCATAAGATTTTCTTTCTTTGTTTGATTTTCACTTGGGAAAAGCTGTATTATTAGTTGTGCTTTAGTTGGAATGAATTTGTGCAGTATGTAAATATGCTCTGGATGCAACAATCTAAAAAATATGCTGTAGGTAGGTCAGATTATAATGAACAATTATTTGATAATTTCAGATGCTATTTGGATGCAGAGATGATGATTGCCCCTGTCCCAGAGTAGCTGCAATTTGCTAACATTTATCTTGATTTTAATATTGCACCATATTAATAGGCAGCAAGGATATTAAAATGTTTATGCGGCATCCAACTGGCAATGTGCAGCCACGGGTACAAATTGGTGCAAAAGGCAATCCATGTGTTAATGTTTTTATGATTAGTTTAGTATTCTAGCAGTCTGTTGAGATTGAACAACAGAATATATTAATGAAATATTACCAGGGTGTTAACTGAATTGCAAGCAATCTAATGTTATGTTAACTTATTTGACATATAATCTGTATTGATAGGTTAACTTTATAACTAGGGTATAATAGTTTCATGATTACATTAATAGATTAACATCCCAGCAATTCTGGCCGATTGATCTATAATTTAAAATCCCATAGTTACATCTGAAGGAATTAAAATCAAATGTCCTTGGCAAAGTACTCAGTTCAGAAGGAAGTTTGAGATGGACTAATTGCTCACCTTGACAGCATCACCCATGGCATATAAACTAATACATATACAATTACGTTTTATTTTTTATTTTGAGTAGTATTGTAACCATTATATGTACCATTTCATGCCATCCAAACAGATTAAATATACCATACATAGATACAATCCGTTCAAACTCAAGTACATTAGAGCAAAGGGGAAGATATCACAATATAGTACTCAATATAGTTCTCAGCATTGTAGCACATCAGACAAAATCCAGTGTTCTCAATGGGATAGAGGTGAATTGAACAGTATCTTAGCTTATGAAAGGACTGTTCAGAGGTTTGATAATGGAGGGAAAGAAGCCATTCCTGAGTCTGGTGGTATGCACTTTCAAGCTTCTGCACCGTCTGCCAGACGGGAGCAGGAAAAAGAAGGAATGCCCGGGATGGGACAATTATTTGATTATCATGGTCTCTGATAAATTTACCAACTTCTCTGCAATTTCTTGCAATCTTGAGCGGAGCTTTTGGCAGACCAAGCTGTGATGTAACCTGACAGTATGCTTTCTATTGTGCATCTGTGGAAGTTTGTGAGAATCACTGGAAATGTTCCAAATTCTCTGTCTCCTAAGGAAATTGCGCCTTCTTGCCCGTCGCATCAGTGTGGTTGGTCCATGACAGATCATTAGTAATATTACCACCAATATTAGAACTAGAAGCTTTCAACTATTTCCACATCCACACCATTGATGCTGATTGGTGCATGTACTCCGAGAGAGAGAGAGAGAGAGTGTGTCTGTCTACACACCTGCTGATAACATCTGGTGCAGCGGTGGCATATTCATCTAGGTTAGCCACAGATTCCTTGAAAGCTGACCAGTCCACACACTCACTCATTTAGCTAGGTTTGTGCTACAATTGTCCCTGGGTTAAAGAAAATGAGAAAGAAATAATAGAGGGAGATGAAGCATATGCCCACTACTGATTGCTGCATGATGCATTTTAATGAAAGGTGGCCAAATGTCTTGTATTTTTTCCTTCTAACATATACGTTGAATTTAGTGAGATAATTTTGTAGACAGACTAGGCTGTCATTTAGGAGATAACAAATCCATTGAATCTCATTATAATGCAATTCCATGGGAAAATTACAGTTTAACAACACATTTCAAAATTGTACAGAATATTTTAGTTCAGAGAAAATACTGCCGATGCTGGAAATATTTTAAAGGAATATTTATATGACCTCTAAAATAATGCATGAACTATGTTTTCTTAAATAATTTCAGATGGTTTCAATAGGCAGATTAGCAGACATCTGGGAAAGGTCAAGCTTGTATTCTATGTGCCGTGATGGATGAATAATGTCTGACTATCATCCTCGTGTGGCTCTGTGACTATTCCCATGAGATATCTGTGTGGGAGTGAAAATCCCACATAAAGTTAACTCTTCTGATCAATTGCAAACTTGGTGGGATATTTTCCACTTTTAGAAATGGTATGTCTTGTACATCCCAACATTTCTGCTAGGTGCGTTGCACAGAAAAGAGTGTACAGCATAATCACTAGCTGCTTTGTGCAGCTGGTCCACGCCAGAGCTCCAAACAATCCTTCTACCCTACAGTTTCTCGTTATGCTGAGGGGATTTATGAGGGGGACATATTTTTAAGAAAACCATTCTGAACAGATAGTCTGAAATGTAAGAACATTTTATAAGGACATGCCTATTATTTTGAAGTGGCTGGGAACATGGCATGCCTTTCTCCTACACCTTCCATATTTCCTGGTTAAAATGGAAAGCGATGAGTTAATCTTTAAATTTGAACATGTTATTGCATTGGGCATTTTGTCATGTATTTAGGTTAAATTCATGTTTTGTTATTTAAATATCAGTGGCGAGATACTGTTTGGATCAAAAATCCAGAGTGTTATTTAATTATTGTAAATGATAAAGAATCTATACTTGGTCGTGTAGATTCAGAACTGGCTTATTCATAGAAGACATAGCGCTGTGGTGGAAGAACAACCTACTCCAATCCACTTTTGCATGTTTCTGTACAATACCATCAAAATCAACCCTATCCCAATTTAGTACTTTAAATTATGATCCACCCCTGTCCTTATCCATAAATACTCTAAAGCTAAAGGCAGCAAGTGGTGCAGCGAAAGAGTTGCTGCCTTACAACGCTTACAGCGCCAGACACCTGGGTTCCATCCTGACTATGGGTGCTGACCTGTGACCACGTGGGTTTTCTCCGACATCTTTGGTTTCCTCCCACACTCCAAAGACGTACTGGTTTGTCGGTTAATGGACTTGGTATAAGTGTAAATTGTCCCCTGTGTGTATAGGATAGTGTTAGTGTGCGGGGGTCTGTGGGCTGAAGGACCTGTTTTCATGCCGTATCTCCAAACTAAACTAATAGAACTGTGGTTGCTGATCCCAAAGTGTTCGTCCACTGACACTTCAGTCACTTGCCCTGCCCAATTCCCTCAGAGTAGGTTAAACTTTGACCTCACCTAATTCGGCCATCTACATGCTACCTGAGGAACCTTTCCTGAATATACTTGACAAATTTCATCCCATTCAAGCCCTTGATGCAGGGGTGTTCCCAGTCCTGTCCCTCCCTTAACCAGGTATCCAGGATGGCTATTTGTCCTGGTCACACCTACCTATACACTCCCTTGAGTTCATTAACCTCACCTGGCAGGCTCCTTGCATTGAGATGAATGCAATTTAATCTAACTGTTTTTCCTCTTTGGTGGCCAGTGGGGTGGGGGGGGCTTTCTGGAGCGCTAGTATGGGTGTTGTGGGCTGTGTTTCCGTCCTGTCTACCTTCTTGGCATCATTGACTATTGGTTAATTGAAAAAAAATCCTGTGCTTACCAGACGGTATTTCCAGACGGTGAGGCAATATGTGATACGGGGTGAGTGGATTTATTAGATGGTATTTTTCATAAAGGGTAGAATAAACATGACACAATCGGAAGGATCAGGTGTAATTAACACTGCTATCATCCTGCTAGGAAAAAAGCTAGGAGCAGATTAAGGACGGTTCCATCTGTTCCACGATTCCCTCCTGGGCAATCCATCAAGTTCCAGTTAATAGCATTAGCAAGATTGTCTCACAAAGCATCCCATAGAAACTTAGACAACTTCCTTGTTCGTACTAATTAGTAAAGATAATGTGCCTTTGGCAAGTCATTCCTGATTTGGTGGCATATAGACTCCTACTCAAAATGTATACTACTTTATTACACTCTGGTAACATATGGAGTTTGCAGAATATCAATAGACATTCTATTTATATCTACTTACTAGACTAAGTGGAACCCGTTGGGTCCCATGTTCACACAGGAGGGCTGGTCCCACAACGCAATATTCCACCTCTCCACCAATTCCAATATTGGTGGCCAATGGGGGGGGGGGGGGGCTTTCTGGAGTGCTAGTATGGGTGTTGTGGGCTGAAGGGACTGTTTTCCAGAGGGCTAGTATGGACATTGTGGGCCAAATGGATTCTTGGAGTGGCAGCTCAGTCACTTAAGCCTGCTGTGCTGGCAGCTCACTCACGGCTGGTGGGCTGGCAGTTGACTCGTGGCTATTCCTTGAAATTCCATTTCAAGACGGGTGCAAGGCCACCAAATACAAATGCAGTTTCATGCCACTTCAAGCAGGGTGCAAGGCCACCAAATTCAAGTGCAGTTTCCTACCACTTCAAGTAGGGTGCAAGGCCACCAAATTCAAATGCAGTTTAATACCATTTCATATAGATGGCAACTCACCTCAGCATCTTGTGTAATGGAAGCTCATTTTTACAACTTAATTAATTGGTCTCTGGAATTATTCACCTTGAAATATTTTGCCCACATCCCAGATTTGGAAGGGGTATCATGTTTGAGACTGTGTTCCATGTCAGTTTTAGTCGCAGACCAAAATGAACTGGCTGAATTACAGAGGTTCTTTGGTTTTGTCTGACATGAAAGAGCATCGATGAAACTATTTTTGGACACTACGCTCTGAAAACCAATGTCAGTGTCAGGATTTGCCAGGATTGACCGTATGTCTTCATGCCTACAGTGTGTAAGAATGCGCAAAAATCATAAAACCAAGCAAACCCTTGCCAACTGCGAAGAATAAATACTGTTGTAAATGTTGCCTAGTATCAACATTTTTTCATTCTAATCAGATTACATATCATACGACTTATCTCGTTAGCTGTGAGTTGGCAGATGTCCTTTGTGGCTATGTGTGCCAACATCATGGAGAGTGCACAGGGAATAAATATGGAGATTGCAGTTAAAGTATGTCCCATAACCTATATGATCACGTTTATTGTGTGTGTTGTGGCCCATTGATACTCCTGTCAGAAGGTTATGGATTCAAGACTTGCATCAAATTTGATCACCAAATCCAGAGCAACTCCACAGTATGTCAGTCAGATGTATGAGCAGCCAAAGTGAGACCCATTTTCTCCATTAAGATCTCACAGCCTTGTATCTGAAAGATTTTCACCAGAACTGTGGCCAACATGTATCTGTCAACCAAAGGCCAACACATAATGACACAAATGAATATTTTTTTAAAACGGATTCTGGAACTGAAATAAAAATGGGAAATGCTGGAAACATTCAGCACCTCGGCTGGCGTTCCTGGTGAGTGAGCTAGCATTCAGATTCATCAGACCAAACATTAAACGGCCTGTCCCACTTGGGCGTCATTTACGCGACATCATTTATGAGTCACGACACGCGCATGGTGAGTGGTGATGTAGGCAGTGACTCGTGCTTGCGCGCAGCACCCCACGACTTTGGGATTCACAAAATCTTTGAACGCCATCTGCATGACGCCCAAGTGGGACAGGCCTTAACTCTGGAAAGAGAAACTAGTTAACATTTTAAGCCAGTGACCCATCAGAAGGGGTAATTGACCTGAAATATTAACTTGTTTCTCTTTCCACAGATGTTGCTTGAGTTGCTATGTTCTTCCAACATATGTCTTTTTGTTGACGATTCCAGCATCTGCAGTCTCATTTGTCTCTTGAAGCATTAAAACATGGCGAAATTCAGGCTTTAAGAGACAAACAGGTTTTTTGGTGATGGATGAGATTCTTATCATGGCAGAGACACAGATACTACTTAATATGTATTATAAACTCTCTTGAACGTCATCATTGATTAGTTTTGGTTCCAGATTGTTACATGTGGAAGCGGCCTGCAAGAGCCAGATAAACTATAACCTAATTTTGATGTATGAAAATAAACTAAAGTTCAAGTTCCAATGGGGCGATTCAGCTCCAGCCATAAAATAGCTTATATTCCAATTCCAGGAAAAGAGAAACAAATCAATTGCATTCACGAAATATGATTATTTTTATGGTGAAGCTTTATCTTCAGTAAATTTTAAAATTTCTAGTGTTTTTATTGTGATGTTCAACTGATCTGTGTACTACTTTTTATATTCAGTTTTTATACCCCAACCTAAACAAAAATGATTGTATGGTCTTTATCTCATTTCATATTTTGGGGGGCTTTGCAGCATTTGGCTTTTCCCATTTCCTTCGTTGCCACAGTGACTAAACTCCAAAGTTAACAGTTACTTGTCAAATGCTTTGGACATTAAGTTTATGAAAGGCATCATTATAAATGGACTCCACTGCGAAACATCCTAAGTAGTGTGTGAATTCAACAATTAAAAATAACAACAAATCATCCGTTTATATAACTGCCTTCATAACGGTATTTTTTGTAACAGATATTTAATAATTATGCCCAAGTGCAACAATGGCAAGCTCGGTATTCACTGGTGGTTATTGTTGTGTGTTGCAGTAGCTTCCATAATTAAGTGGTCTCACCATTGGGTAAAGCCTTCCAAGATTTGGACCCAGTTCTGATGAAGAAATCACAGTACATTTTCAAGCCACGATGGATTGGAACTCTGATATAACCATATAACAATTACATCACGGAAACAGGCCATCTCGGCCCTTCTAGTGTGTGCCGAACACGTATTCTCACCTAGTCCCATCTACCTGCACTCAGACCATAACCCTCCATTAATTTTTCCGTCCATATAACTATCGAATTTATTTTTAAATGATAAAATCGAACCTGCCTCCACCACCTCCACTGGAAGCTCATTCCACACAGCTACCACTCTCTGAGTAAAGAAGTTCCCCCTCGTGTTACCCCTAAACTTCTGTCCCTTAATTCTCAAGTCATGTCCTCTTGTTTGAATCTTCCCTACTCTCAGTGGCAAAAGCTTATCCACGTTAACTCTGTCTATCCCTCTCATCATTTTAAAGACCTCTATCAAGTCCCCCCTTAACCTTCTGCGCTCCAAAGAATAAAGACCTAACTTGTTCAACCTTTCTCTGTAACTTGGTTGCTGAAACCCAGGCAACATTCTAGTAAATCTCCTCTGTGCTCTCTCTATTTTGTTGACATCCTTCCTATAATTAGGCGACCAAAATTGTACACCATACTTCAGAATTGCCCTCACCAATGCTTTGTACAATTTTAACATTACATCCCAACTTCTATACTCAATGCTCTGATTTATAAAGGCCAGCACACCAAAAGCTTTCTTTTCCACCCTATCTACATGAAATTCCACCTTCATGGAACTGTGCACAGTTATTCCTAGATCCCTCTGTTCAACTGCATTCCTCAATTCACTACCATTTACCATGTACGTCCTATTTTGATTTGTCCTGCTAAGATGTAGCGCCTCACACTTATCAGCATTAAACTCCATCTGCCATCTTTCAGCCCACCCTTCCAACTGACCTAAATCTCTCTGTAGACTTTGAAAATCTACTTCATTATCCACAACACCACCTTTCTCAGTATCATCTGCATACTTACTAATCCAATTTACCACACCATCATCCAGATCATTGTTGTACATGACAAACAACAATGGACCCAACACAGATCCCTGTGGCACCCCACTAGTCACTGGCCTCCAACCTGACAAACCTGAGATGGTGGTCTTTTCAATTGTTTGTTTACTGCCCTAGCCTTCTGGTGATAGATGTCTAGGGGGTGATTTGGTCAAAGAAGCATTAGAGAGTTCCTATAGTGCATCCTGTAGATGTTACAGAATTTGGCTAATGCAATCTGACATTGGAGGACATGAAAGTTTTGGGTAGGTAGATCTTAGGTGATTTCTCAGGAACAGGGATTGCTTGTTCTCTATTCCAATATTGTGGGTGCTGAGGTGACCTATGAAGCTGTCCGGGGAGAGCCTGGACTGAATGGACACCGGCCCAGGGCAGTGCTGGCCCCAGGCTTACAGCCAGCGCGGAGAAGAAGCGCTAACTCCAGTTCAACTCTGCTCCAACTCACAAGGCTTCTCGTCCTTCGACACCACGTCCGCACATGGGTTCACATACCATTTTCCTGCCATGCTGACCTGCCCTTTGAAATTGCCCTCGTCCGGTTGAATGTTTAACAGCTCAATTGCACTTTAAGCTTCTTCAGTAATTGCTGTGTTCACCTCGTGTTTCAACAGTCCACATTTTACTATGACCTCATTACTAGTTTTTCCATATCATGTCATCCTACTCACCACTCACTGTCTTTACTGACCTTCATTAACACCCAGACACTCAATTTAAAACATCCATCCTTCTCTTAAGTTCTTCAACCTCCATTACCATTTGCTAATCGCCAGCCCACTCGCCATTTAACCTCCTTGGACATCCAACTTGCCTAAATATTGACACAAAATGCTGGAGTAATTCAGCGGGACAGGCAGCATCTCTTGTCTTCACCACCCACTCCTTGTTTAAAACTTTTCTTTCAACCCATTTCTTTGATCATAACATCTGCTCTGGCTCGATGCCCAATTTTGTTTTGCTTAGTGCTGCTTTTATGTATACCCCACAATTTTTTTGTGACATTATTGGTGCTGTATAAATACATTTTACTGTAGACAACCAGGTTACCCAGGAGTAACAAATGGAGACTGGGATAACATCTAATTACCTCAGCTGACCAAACACATCCCACCCAGTTTGGAAGGGGATTGACTGACCACAAACATAATTTGACCAAGCAGATCAATACTGTGCAAGGCAGAGCTATAGTGAGCATGATACCGGACAACCTTATTGGTCTTGCAGCTGCCTGCAATCTTTGGGCATATTTGTTCTTCTAATTCCTGTTGATTATTTATGGGTCTATAACACAATCCCAACAAGGTGATCATCCCTTTTTTATTCCTGGTCACCTGGTCACCGGTCACCTACTGGTCACCTCTGATCCAGAAGAGTTCCCACCGATCCAAAAATCTGAATCCCTTCTCCCTGCACCAACTTCTCAGCCATGCATTTATCTATCTTCCTGTTCCTACCCTCTTTAGCATGTGGCACAGAGTAATCCAGAGATAACTACTCTGAAAGTCCTGCTTTTTAACCTTTTGTTAAACTCCCTCTCATCACTTCGCAAGACGTCTTCACTTTTCCTACCAATGTCATTTGTGCCAACATGCAACACTGCACCTTCCGAGAATGCCATGCAGCCGCTCCAAGCCATCCTGGACCTTGGCACTAGAGGTGCAACATTCCATCATGGAGTCTGGACATCCCTGTCCCGCCGGACAGGGATGGGACACTCGGGAAGGGACGGGGATGGTAGTGAGACTCGGCTCACAAATCTGCCTCCTGGGGTTATGCAGGAGAGGGGTGTGTGGTTCGCCCTTGTATAATAACCCTGTATAACCTGGGAGAGCAGCCCGAGTGAGAATGGAACCCATACCCCCAGGCTGAGAGGTGATTCATTAGATTGTCACTGCTGAGATTTCTGCATGGACTAGTGAAGAAGTGAGAAATAATAATAATAAATTTTATTTATGGGCGCCTTTCAAGAGTCTCAAGGACACCTTACAAAAATTTAGCAAGTAGAGGAAAAACATGTAAGCGGAATGAAATAAATAGTGGAGACATGACTAGTACACAAATTAAAGACAGAATTCAATAGAAAACACAATATGAGGCAATTCAAGCATAGATGAAAAGGGAGGGGGACGTGGGGCTAAGGATAGGCAGAGGTGAAGAGATGGGTCTTGAGGCGGGACTGGAAGATGGTGAGGGACACGGAATTGCAGATCAGTTGGGGGAGGGAGTTCCAGAGCCTGGGAGCTGCCCTGGAGAAGGCTCTGTCCCCAAAAATGCGGAGGTTGGACTTGTGGATGGAGAGGAGACCGGCTGATGTGGATCTGAGGGACCGTTAGGGTTGGTAGGGGGAGAGGAGGTCAGTGAGATATGGGGGGGCCAGATGCTGGAGGGCTTTGTAGGTGAGGACCAGGATTTTGTAGGTGATCCGGTGGGAGATGGGAAGCCAGTGAAGTTGTTTGAGGACTGGAGTGATGTGATGCCAGGATTTGGTGTGGGTGATTAGTCAGGCGGCTGCGTTCTGGACCAGTTGGAGTCGGTTGATGTAGGTGGAGCTGATGCCAAGGAGAAGTGAGGTGCAGTAGTCCAGTCGGGAGGAGATGAAGGCATGGATGAGTCTTTCAGCAGCGGGAGGTGTGAGAGAGGGTCTGATTTTGGCGATGTTGCGGAGGTGAAAGAAGGAGGTTTTAATGATATGGCGTATGTGAGGCTCAAGGGAGAGGGTGGAATCAAAGATCACGCCAAGGTTGCAGGCCTGGGGAGATGGGGAGACAGTGGTGCCGTCGATGGTGAGAGTGGGGTTATTGATTTTGCTGAGTGAGGATTTGGAGCCTATGAGGAGGAATTCTGTTTTATCGCTGTTGAGTTTGAGGAAGTTATGTTGCATCCAGGTTTTTATAGCTGACATACAGGAGTTGATATGGGAGAGGGGGGGGTTGTGGGGGGGATTTGGTGCCGAGGTAGATCTGGGTGTCATCGGCGTAACAATGGAAGTCCAGGTTGAAGTGGCGGAGTATCTGACCAAGGGGGAGGATGTAGATGATGAAGAGGAGGGGGCCGAGTACGGAGCCTTGGGGAACGCCTTGAGTGACTGTGGCTGTAGCAGAGGTGTGGTTATGGAGAGAGATGAAGTGGGATCTGTTGGAAAGGTAGGAACAGAGCCAGCTGAGTGCAGAACCGTCAATGAGCTGAGTGCAGAACCTTCAATGAAATAGTGTAGCTAACTCCAGTAGCAATTCAACAGTGCTTGCGGCGCCAGGAGACCCAGATTGATCCTGACTATGAATGAAATGCAGGTCTGTATATACGTGGCAGTTCGGCTGCCGAGAATGTTTATCTCCAGTGACCTATGATCTGGGCATGCGCAGTCGGAATCCCGGACTCGCTTATTATAATGAAGTTTCTTTACTATGTGGTATTAGGCAGACTTGTCTCCAGAAACTGAAAAGTAAAGTCGGCAGCAAGGTTGTGAAATTGCTGAAACATAGAAAATAGGTTTAGGAGGAGACCATTTGGCCCTTTGAGCCAGCTGTTGATGCAACATGGTACTGCTCTGCAAGGTGCATGCAAGGCGGAAAATCTATTCATAGGAGGTTTATTTTTCCTGTGCACATCATAAGCTCTGTGACCAAAAGTAGCATTGCTATCAAAATTGAAAGCATTGAGTTTTGATTAAAAAATTAATTAAGTCTTTGCTTAAATTAAGTCTCAGAGCTGTTATTTGCCATGACTGGTTCTCTCAAATAAAGTATTTGGTCTTTATAGCAAGAATGATTAAGCTTTTTTATTATTTCAGGTGGCTGTGAAAAACAACATTGATGTTTTCTACTTCAGCTGTCTCATTCCACTCAGTGTGCTGTTTGTCGAGGAAGGGAAAATGGGTAAGTATTGGCTGAATGCATGCAGCTTGAAAAATAATACAGGCAGTTTTTTTTTTTAAATCATTGATAGGAATAAGCATTTTAATGTTGAAGGGCTTCATGCAGTCTCATTCAAATATCACACTGTTTAAAAATGATATACAACATGGAATCTGCACCACAGAAACGGATCATTCCGTCCACTCTAGGTGAGAGTTGCAGGGCACATGGGCTCTGTTCGCAGTGGCTATCTCGACCTCGAACAACAACCTAAATATCCTCTGGCTTCTTCACACCCAACACAAACTCAAGAAACAACACTTGATATTCTACCAGTCTAGTCTACAGTGCTGTGGTACGAACCACCCCGATAGAAGTATATAAAATGAAGCGAGGCTTAGACAGGGTAGATAGTCAGAACCTTTTTCCCAGACTGGAAAAATCATATTTGGGGAGCATAGTTTTAAGATGAGAGGGCCAAAGTTTAAAGGAGATAAGTGGGGCATTTTTATTTATATATTTTTAAATATTAATCTTTACCTCACCTGGAAAGGTAGTGTGGATCACTGGATGATGGTGAGAGAGGTGGTGTCAAGGCAGATGATGCGCTTCCTATTTATTCCAGATTCCAGCATCTGCAGTGACTTGTGTCTTTATTTTGTGTTCCATCCAAACACTCAAGGGAGTTGATGACCATAGAATTGCAACATCTCTTTAAGTGATCTTGACTAACATGGATTACCACATTGTCTAATTTAAATCAGTTTGCATTCTTAAAAAAAGCGCACAAAAATCATATTTGGTAAAGGTCTTGAATTTAATTAATTTGAATTGACTCTGGTAGAACTGAGCAGCACATTCAGTAAGGAGGACCAGTCACTTACTGCCCATTACTTTGCTGCAGCTGATTAGTTGAATTGGCAAGGCCAGCAGCATAATCAAGGACGCCTCGCAAACTGGCCGCTCACTCTTCTCTCCTATCCCATCAGGCAAAAGGTATAGAAGTGTGAAAATGCACACCTCCAGATTCAGGGATTGTTTCTTCCCAGCTGTTGAAAAATAGGTGCAGGAGTAGGCCATTTGCCATTCAATGTGATCATGGCTGATCATCCACAATCAGTACCCCATTCCTGCCTTCTCGCCTTATCCCCTGACTCCGTTATCTTTAAAGTCAAAGTCAATTTTATTCGTCACATTAAGAGCTCTATCTAACTCTCTCTTGAAAGCAGCCAGAGAATTGGCCTTCTGAGGCGGGGAATTCCACAGATTCACAACCTTCTGTGTGAAAAGTGTTTCCTTGTGTCCGTTCTAATTGGCTTACCCCTTATTCTTAAACTGGCCCCTGGTTTTGGACTCCCCCAACATCGGGAACATGTTTCCTGCCTCTAGTGTGTCCAAACCCTTTATAATCTTACATGTTTCAATAAGATCCCCTCTCATCTTTCCAAATTCCAGAGTACACAAGCCCAGCCGCTCCAATCTATCAACATATAGCAGTCCTATCATCCCAGGAATTAACTTTGTGAACCTATGCTGCACTCCCTCAATAGCAAGAATGTCCTTCCTCTAATTTGGAGACCAAATCTGCACACAATGCTCCACTAGGGCCCTGTACAACTGCAGAAGAACGTCTTTGCTCCTATACTCAACTCCTCTTGTTATGAAGGCCAACATGCCATTCACTTTCTTCACTGTCTGCTGTACGTGCATGCTTACTTTCAGTGGCTGATGAACAAGGACCCTCAGATCTTGTTGTAATTCCCCTTTTCCCAATTTGACACCATTCAGATAATAATCTGCCTTCCTGTTTTTGCCACCACAGTGGATAACCTTACATTTATCCACATTAAACTGCATCTGCTCACCCATCCAACCTGTCCAAGTCACCCTGCATCCTCATAGCATCCTCCTCACAGTTCCCACTGCCACCCAGCGTTGTGTCATCTGCAAATTTGCTAATGTTACTTTTAATCCCGTCATCTAAATCATTAATGTATATGGTAAATAGCTGCGGTCCCAGCACCGAGCCTTGCGGTAGTCACTGCCTGCCAGTCTGAAAGGGACCCGTCTATCCCCACTCTTTGTTTCCTGTCTGCCAACCAATTTTATATCCATGTCAGAACACTACCCCCAAGACCATGTGCTCTAATTTTGCCCACTAATCTCCTATGTGGGACCTAATCAAATTATATCCAACTGTCAGATAAAACAACTGAATACTACCCCCCAAATTTTGATCTAGGACCTATGACCCCTAATTGTCTATTTCCTGACTCATGTGCTCTACATTTTGCCACTAATCTCCTATGTGGGACCTAATCAAATGCTACCTTATCAGGCAACTGAATCATCCTGATAAAGGACCTTATCGGGCAACTGAATCATCCTACCACAACTAGGAATTAGTGTCCCTCGGGCTATCCTTGATCGGACTTTGCTGGCTTTACCTTGCACTAAACGTTATTCCCTTATCGTGTATCTGTACACTATAAATGGTTCGATTGTAATCATGTATTGTCTTTGCGCTGACTGGATAACACTCATCAAAAGCTTTTCACTGTATCTCGGTACACGTGACAATAAACTAAACTGTAACTGTCATTATGCAACTGATTGTGCTAATTTTATTGACACAATTTACAACAGTTTAGTGGCATTGGAAGTGTGTCTTCACTGTGGTGATGTTAACAATGACTAGTTGATAATTTTGCACTACACTGCAGATGGGTGTGGTTTTAAAGCACACTCTAGTAATAGGTAGTCTAAGCTAACCCTTTGGTGGCACACTGAAAATCTATGGCAGCTTCAGAGGTATTAGCTTCAACGCTAGCCTGCTATTCATCATCCTGTTTTGTTGCAATGAGTAAATGGATTCAGGGTTCAGAAGCTTGAGGACAGTTTCTTCCAGTTTCAAGGACAGCTTCTTTCCATCAACCATCAGGCTCTTAAACCACATTGTGCAACCATATCTCTACCACAGCAATGAACTACTATGGACTCTGTATTGGTTGCACTATTCTGGTCTGGTTACCTAAAGTAACTGATAATTTATGTAGCATTGTTTGCGTGTGTATTTTGTGTTTTTCCATTAATGTGTCTGTAAGGATGCAGCAAGTAAGAATTTCATAATTTCTTTCAGTGCATATGACAATTAAACAATCTTGACTTAATTCAATATTAATGAGCATAGCAATTGAACATTATTCAAAGATAGATTGAGAAGTGAACTAACTAAAATAACTTGCTCAACCAACCTCATTAAAACTAATTAGCCAGTCATTCTGCTGTTGTTTATGGATTTGTGCTGTTTAGAATGATTGCCATTTTTGCTTGAACTCCACTCACCTATCGTGAATAAAGTGCCTTCAGTTGTTTTGCACATGGTTATTTTCCCATCATATTGTAATCATTTCAGTATCATTATGTCTACATTGGTACATCTGAATGAGCAGCTCATTCAAGCTAATATCTGCAGCCATTAGCAGCATTAAAAACACGTCAAGGTTGAGAAAAGGCCATTTACTGTATTTAATACACAAAGAATTTAATACACAAAGAATTCCTTTATTTTGAATGCCGATCGTGTCTTCGTTTCCATTGCCTACAATAGCAGAATCTATTGTTGTACAGGTATGAAACTTTCTAAGTTGAATGGGATTTTAAGAAGAATTCATACAGTTTAATTTTGCACATTCATCATAGAGCAGGGAGGATATGCTGAGCTGTATAAAATGCTGCTGTGTATAGTTAAGGATGTGATCAGGGGCATGCAGGAGAGTTTAAATTTGACATTTTTGCAGTGGCATGCTAATACGGTTATATTATGCACTTTAAACCAGACTAATTCAGCGAGACAAATTATTAAACAGCATATCAGGATACATTTTAAGATTTTGCACATTTTGGAATTATGTTAATAGATTGGGTCAGTATACAAATGTATTTGGTACGATAAAGAAGAAATATTACAGCATACTTGTCATTATGCTGGAAAGACTGCAGAGAATATTTACGAGGATGGTGCTAGGATTTAAGGGCCTGACCTACAGCGAGAGGTTTGGCAGGCTAGAGGTTTATTCTTTGGAGCGTAGGAGGCAGAAGGGTGATCTTATGGAGGTAAATAAAATCTTGGCGGGAATAGATACAGGGAATGCACAGTCTTTTGCTCAGAGTAGGGGAATTAAAACCCAGAGGATATAGATTTAAGGTAAGGCGGGGGATAAAATTTAATAGGAATCTGAGAGGCAACCTTTTCACAATAAGGTTGTTGAGTATATAGAACGAGTTACCAGAGAAAGAAGTTGAGGCAGGTAATATTAACAGCATTTAAAAGACATTTGGACATGTACAGGGATAGGAAAGGTTTGGAGGGAAATGGGCCAAACATGGGCATGTGGGACAAGAGTAGTTGGAACATCTTGGTCCGCATGGACAAGTTGGGCCTGTTTTTGTGTTGTATGACTATAACTTTGTGAAAACTATGCCATTAATTTCCATGGTGTTTTCCATTACTTAAGCTCCAGAGGAGCAGTGCATAAGGCAGTTTCCCATAGGTTTACATGGATCCTCCAACAAAATTATGGTGGGTGAACTGTAGAAATGCAACAAAAACTAAATCCATGCACTATATTTGAATGAAAGTATCTATTGACCTGTTTCCCTGTTACATAAAAAGAAAGTTTGTTTTTTATCTTTAATAAAAATATTTCTGGGAATCCAAGGGAGGTATTTTGTTGATTAATCATAAGGCTTCATATCATACAATGACCAGCTTCTGTTTTATGTTTGGTGCTATTTCCTTCCTGAAATGCACATCTCAAAATACAATTCAAGCATTTTAATATCAATGACAAGTTTTTCACATGTTTCTTTTAATTTATGACTCCATAGAAGATCTAAATTCCAGTCACCAGAATAGTATAGCACAGCAACAGGTCTGGTGGCCCACAATATATGTGCCAAACGTGATGCCAAGATAAACTAATCTCTGCCTGAGGTGATCCTTTTCCATCCATCCTTGCATATTTGTGTGACTGTCTAAAAGCCTCTTTAGCGCCACTATCATTTCTGCTTCAAGCGACACACTTGGAAGCACGTTCCATGCACCCACCACTCTCTGTATGTAAAAACAAATATTTCCCTGCACATCGCCTTTAAACTTTCCCCCTCTGACCATAAAGCTGTGCCCCTCTCATTTTTGAAATTTCCACCCTGGGAATATGGTTGTGACAGTGTCCTCTAACTTCGCCTCTCAAAATAAAAAAAAAAACAGGCCTCCACTCAACTTCGGAATCTCCAGAGAAAACAATCTAAATTTCTGTAGTCATTGACAAATCCACATCTGACTCCTGAAGAGAGTTTCTGATCTGTCGGACAGGTGTTTGGGGATTTTTCTTTATTGTAGAAAGAATTCTTCTGACATGAGCTGTGGAGGCCTTTGTTGACCTACCAGTCCCTTTGCGATTAGTAAGCTCACCAGTGCTCTCTTTCTTCTTAATGATGTTCCAAACAGTTGATTTTGGTAAGCCTAAGGTATGGTTAATGTCTCTGCCAGTTTTATTCTTGTTTCTCAGTCTCATAATGGCTTCTTAGACTTTTATTGGCACAACTTTGATCCTCATGTTGATAAACAGCAATAAAAGTTTCCAAAGGTGATGGAAAGACTGGAGTAAAGACTAGGTGCTATGAGCTCTCTTATACCTGTATTAAGGAGGCAATTAAACACACCTGAGCAATTACAAATGCCCGTGAAGCCATGTGTCCCAAACATTATGGTGCCCTGAAATTGGGGGACCATGTATAAACACAGCGGTCGTTTCTACATGGTGAACAAAAATGTATAAAAATGGCCTTTAATAAAATCTGACAATGTGCACTTTAACCACATGTGATTTTTTTACAAATCTCAAATTGTGGAGTACCGAGGCAAATAAATAAATGATGGGTCTTTGTCCAAAACATTATGGGGGGCATTGTATGTAATGACAAGGAACTACAGATGCTGGTTTATAAGCAACAGCAAATAACATCAGAAAATGATGGAAATAGTCAGCAGGTCAGCCCACATTTTTGGGAAAAGAAACAGAGTTCATGTTTGCTGCCATAAACAGTAACATTTCTCTTAAGGGTGCAATTTGACCTACTGAGTATTGCCAGCATTTTTCTGTTTTATTTTAGGTTTACAGCATCTGTACTGTTATGATTTTCAAACAATGAAATATGTCTGCCAAGTCTCTTCTACAGACTGCCCCTTTACTGAGAATCCTGGGTCCTATATTTTTCACTGCTTTGCAAATCTAAAGAATGTTATCCGATGTCTGCTGGTTATCTTTTCAGCGCATATCAGCTTATCATTTTATGAAATAGATCGCGCAGAAGGATATGACATCTCAAAATCCTCACCCTCCGATCTTCCTTTGAAGTATTGCAATAAATTCTACAGATCTGCACATTAATGGCCATCATTTTGTTAGTTATTTTTGATGTAAAATAATTAAAGTTGATGACTTTGAAATGCAAATCAGGCAAACTAGTGGCAGCTAATGTTTCTATATTCATGCTGCCCATGGGTGCTTGCTCCCATCACTTGGAATGTTTATTCTGATCATTATTATATCACTAAGGGGAATTTATAATTGGGTCGGATGCTTAAATAATTCAAAATGTGCCTTTTTTTCAACTCGCAAGTCTCAACCTCCACCTCTTTAAATGTTGTTTTAGCTTTGATGAATGCTCCTTTGACAGGAGAGTACTCTGTGCGCGTGGTACAGCTCCATCGATTTCCCAAGCTGTCCTTGTACAGTGATGTGAAACGAACAGCAATTCAAAATTACTCGTACTGTCTGTACATCTGACTGCATGTGGTCAGTAAATTCTGTTATCACCACAGAATAAAAGCTCAACAAGATTTGCTTCAAGCTCCTTACCAATTGCTAGCCTCGTATGTGAATCTAGACATTCATCGAGTCTGTCATCTATTAACAACTTCAAAACACAAATGCTCGTTTAGATGTCTAAATGCCAAAATCGATCTTTAAAAATACACAATGACCCTTAGAAACGTTAAACATCTATTCTGCTTTATGCTCTGCTTCTACCAGTGTAACTTGTCTCTGCTATATCCTGCAGATTCTCCTGTTTGTCTTCTCCTTTTAACGTAAGCATTGCTGGCATTGTTACCATTTATTGTCCATCATTTATTGTCTCTAAAATATGGAGCCAGTTAAAAGTCAACCACATCGGTGGGTCTGGAGTGAGATGTAGGTCAGACTGGGTTCCAATGGCAAATTTCTTTCCTTGGAGTACTTTAATGAAACAGATAGACTTTTAATACAACCTGGTAGTATCGATTGTATAGACTAACATTGATATCACTGTTATTTAAAAGTGCAACACCTTTGCATAATTGATAGAACTACTGCTTTGCAACTCCAGTGACCTTGATCCAATCCTGCCCTATAGTGCTGACTGTGGAGGTTGCACATTTTCACGATGACTATTGGTTTCCCATGGGTGCTCTTACCAAAGACATGCCAGATGAAAGACAAATGGGTACATTGACACTAGTGTGTAGATGAGTGTGTCGAATCTGGAGGGTCTGAAGTATAAAAGGAGATTAATATAAATGGATGCTTGATGGTCAGTGCAGACTCAGTGAAACAAAAGGCCTGTTTTCAGGCCAGACCACTCTGACTCTACCTAAATGCCATTTCGACACTTGCCATGCTAGGGTTCAGAGTTATATACCTGGGTCAGGGGGAATAGGTTTTAGATAGCATGCAATGCACTGTTGCTCCAATATTGTGGATTTGGCACCACATACTGAGAATGAGTTTTTTCCAAAATTGCCCAAGACCCTTTACCATTTCACACTGCATACGAGGTTCAGCATATGTTAGAAGAAATTGAGGTTCCATGGAGTACTTAAGTCGTAGAATGACTTTCAGGCATTTAGAAATTGTAATCCAGATGTTGGATGCTGGGTTTTGATTTTAGCTCTGCTGCGGCTTGTGGCTTAAGACCTGCCATTCACATTTCTCTTCCATTAGAATGCTTCAGCTGCCTACATAATAGAGGCAAAGCACATAAATTACTTGGCTATTAATTTGGTTGCATTTCTGCTGATCTGTGTGAAGCTGATAAAGGTCATGGTGTTTGACTGTACTTTTAAGATTTGAAATACTATAAATACCAGCCGCAGTGAGAGAGTCATATTATGATTCTGCCGTTATTTTGCTGAATAAATGAAGAGGGTTGTTTGCCATTTATAAATATTGTGTGATTTAGGGACATTCGTCAGAAAAGGTTTGCATCAAAAGGTGGTTGTATAAGTCACCTTGTAAACTTGTCCATGAAATCTGCAGGACATGTTATTGGCCGTGATGCTATCTCTATTTGCATAATGCTGCAGATTATCTTCTGAAAGTATTTTAATGGAATTGGGAGGGGGGGGGGGGGAGGGGCGACAAAATAGTAAGTCTAGTTAATAACATTCATTATTTAAAAGGGAGATATGCCTATAAATGTAACACTGTTAATTGCTCAAGGGAAACTAATTCTTGCTGATCGCAATAGAAAATCTAACTTCATGCAGAAAATGTCTGCAGGGCAAACACACAATCTAATAAATCATATTAAATGCAAAATAGAGCAGCTTAATTGTTAAAATTGTACAGCAGTGGTTTCCTCTTTTGCTATTTAAATTCACAATTAGGAAGAAGCTTAAATGGATTCATTTCCAATTGCAGTTTTCCAAGTGGAAAGAATTTTGAAATGCAAGTGTACATCTGATTATAGACAATAGGTGCATGAGGGCCATTCAGCCCTTCAAGCCAGCACTGCCATTCACTGTGATCATGGCTGATCATTAGATTAAATCATTATGACATGGACACACTTTGATAGGTCAAATTCATAGGTCTGAAAAAAACAACCTCTTTATTAATATTTGCATTCACCCCAGATAAAGAATGTATGAAGGAGCCATAAACATAAAATAATGAAATATTTTACATTTAGTTAATGCTCTTGAATACTTTTAAAACTGTCAATTCACTGTCATGAGTTTCAGCAGGAAACTCATTTTAGCGCTGGTTTAGTGCTGTCAGGTGTTTACTTGGATTGATTAGTGAATGTAGAGGTTCACTAGGGTGCAACACACCAATTTAACCTACCCAACTAAAACTTGAAATAGTGTTCCAAACTCATTCTAATTTAGGATAAACATATCTAGGAAAATCTTTTTTTTTCCAAGATTCAGTTGGAGTGAATTGACTATGCATGCCTGGTGTGTCGCTCAATTTCAAATTAGATGAAGATATTGAAATTGTAAACATATTCATGTTAGTCTTCATCAGAGATATGAGCAAGTTTCATATAGCGTCATAGTTGTGCAGCATGACATGTGATCAGCATGTTGCACAGAAAAGTAAAATACATATAACAAGCCTTGCACAAAACAATGAAGACAATCATTCTGTGGTGGGATGCATCATTCACAAATCATGTTGCCAAAATATTGTGGTTACAGGAGACAGCTCGGTTGGGTTTCGGTTCTTATCCTGGCAGCTGTCATTTGGTGGGTGTGTTTTCCATTCTTCAGGGTTTCCAAACTATTCTTATGTCTTTACCTCACAGTTCAATGGTGACATTCCTTTACATTTCTTTTGTCTAAAATATCTAAGCATGTGAAAATGCAATTGGAGTTAATTATTTTATGAGGTATGACAATGATGGCTCCTTGAACCAGGATTAAAACTAGCAATGATCAAGGAGTGGCAGTATATTTGAAATTGGGATGGCATATTGCGGGAATCTGCAGATGGTGGTGTTTCCATACATTCACTATCTTTGTGTTTCCAATGGTTTTGAAATGTGCTTCTGAAGTAGTTTCTTAAACATGTGTGTTGCCGTTTTGCAAATGCAACCACAATTATATAGTGGGAACATGTTTAAGGTGGTGAGTAGGATCTAATGTTGCGGGTAGTGGATAAGGTAATGGAAGATGTGCTGGAATTCAAATGGACTGATTTATATTTAATGCAGTGTGGGAGACCAGATATACATGCCATTGGTGTTGTGTAGCCAACATACCAGCACCACAATCTACAACAACATTTTGTGGATGATTATTTAGTCAAGCAGCAGTCCTGCTTGCTTCTCCTTACATATTCCCTGGATGGGGAACTAATTAAATCACTTGCTTCAGCAATGATAACCCTGAGTTTTGTGAGTACTTCTGTGGTACAGTTATAACTGAATAAAACTAGCTTAGAGTGAGTCAGCATTACAAAGTATATTAAGCTTCTCAACTAAAATTGTTGAGCTTCTCCACAACTGTCCTTGAAAGCCATGGGTTGTAAGGTTCTTGGAAGTTGAATGGTAGCAAAATCTGACCCTAGCTACTGATCTACAGAGTATTGCATACTATCAAGAGATAGGTCATTCAGCCCTGTGGGTGTGACCTCTGGCCTCAGTCACAAGCCTTCCAATGAAAATTTTTAACACAACGACCCAGTCTTCATCTTTGATGAGACCATCTGTTTTGAGCACCGAGTTCAACACTTTCAGATTCTTAACAATATTTCATAAATTCATAAATCATAGGAGCAGAATTAGTCCATTCAGCCCATCGCATCTACTCACTCACCAGTCAATCATAGTTGATCTAACTTTCCCTCTCAACCCCATTCTCCTAACTTCAAGAATTGCATCCTTGCAATAAAAAATTATATCCTCAGTGACATAATTTTTTCATAGCAAAATTTAACTTCGAAGATCTAGCTATGTCTTCGTCACCAATGCCTTGTACAATTTTAACATTACATCCCAGCTTCTATTGAGTATAGAAGCTGGGATGTAATGTTAAAATTGTACAAGGCATTGGTGAGACCAAATCTGGAGTATGGTGTACAATTTTGGTCGCCCAATTATAGGAAGGATGTCAACAAAATAGAGAGTACAGAGGAGATTTACTAGAATGTTGCCTGGGTTTCAACAACTAAGTTACAGAGATAGGTTGAATAAGTTAGGTCTTTATTCTCTGGAGCGCAGAAGGTTATGGGGGGACTTGATCGAGGTCTTTAAAATGATGAGAGGGATAGACAGTGTTGATGTGGACAAGCTTTTCCCTTTAAGAATAGGGAAGATTCAAACAAGAGGACATGACTTCAGAATTAAGGGACAGAAGTTTAGGGGTAACATGAGGGGGAACTTCTTTACTCAGAGAGTGGTAGCAGTGTGGAATGAGCTTCCAGTGGAAGTGGTGGAGGCAAGTTTGTTGGTATCATTTAAAAATAAATTGGATAGGCATATGGATGAGAAGGGAATGGGAGGTTATGGTATGAGTGCAGGCAGGTGGGACTAAGGGAAAATAATTGTTCGGCACGGACTTGTAGGGCCGAGATGGCCTGTTTCCGTGCTGTAATTATTATATGGTTATATATGTGAAGATTCCTGAGACAAGCTATGATAAGGCTAATTTCTTCAATTACCCTACTTGTTTTCTCTACCCCAATCACTGAAAATACAGTATAGCCAACTATCAAAAGGTAATATTTTGGGAATAGTGTAAAGATCATTTTGATGTTATTATTTATTGCTAATGCTGCACTAGATATTAAATCGCCTTCATTTGAATCTCAACTTGAAGTTTACAAGTACTTGAGCATCTACTGTTGCCTTTAAGTGTCTAATATTAGAAAATAACTAACTGCATTTCCAGTTCCATTCAGAAATAACAGGCTTGTCTAGTTAATGCACTGTAATTATAGCTTATATTGAAAAAAATAAGGACAGTTATAATTTCTGGTTAGCCATGCTCTCATATTGGTGTCATGTTACAATGTTGTGTGCTGTCACATTATCCTTCAATCCCTTTGGCAGGCCAATGGCAAACACCAACACACATATGATCAAGGTCCTTTGTAGCTCTGTAATTGTTGATTGTTCATTTACAGTTTAATTGTACATATTCTGACAGTTCAGATTGCAAGGATGTTATGGTTATAATGTACTTGCCTCCCTGTTTCTTGCTGAAATAAATGGGTTAGTTTACTCAGTTTGATGGCTTCAAATGCACATGGTAGAATGATCATTAGAAATAAAATTTGGAACAATAATCATTCCTGTCATTAATTCTGAAAGTGTACAGAAGCATATTCTGGACCTATGTATAGCAAATCAAGCCATATCTTAGTCACATCTCAGTAATAATGACCCAGTAATTTTATTTTAATGTATTATCATGCCAGTTTCCATGTTATATGAACACTTTACCAATCATGATGCAAGATTTGTGTTTTCAGAATCATTCTTCTTTGGTACATTTATGTGCAGTTTAAATTGTCTACTGAATTCTCTCCTCCTTGGAGCTCTGATTGTACGATTGTTGCTCCATTGCCCGGAGGTTTCCTTCAGTAGATCTCTCAAAGAGCCATTCCTTGAACTATTCTAGTTGCAAGGAGACACATTGAAACCATGGTGTCATCACAGGTCAGCCTTAACTTGATGAGACTTAACAAATACCCTAGGTACCCTCTTTCAAGAGAGAGTTAGATTTAGGGGTTAAAGGAATTAAGGAATACAGGGGTAAAAGCTGGAACGGGTTTTTGATTTTAGATGATCAGTCATGAATGGCTCGAATGGCTGAATGGCCTTCTCCTGCCCCTATTTTTTTTTATGTTTCTAGGTGATAACTTAGATCGGGAGCCCTGGTTTCACTTCCCCTTTCTTAATCTTAGTACAGTGTGACCAGTTGCGGGGACTTTCATGGATCTAGCATCAAATAAATTTATTTTAAAGCACCCGAGAAGAGGTTTGGAGCCACAGCTTATCAGAAAGATAGTATAGCTAAACTTGGACAGCAGTGAGGTCAACCCAAATAACCCTGATGATGCAGTGGTCCAGAGCTTGTTCTCCTGCTATTTGAGAGCACCAGTTCTCAAATGGAGGTTATTGGCAAGGTGGCTGGGTATCATAACACTCTAGTCTATGCTCCCCCAAGCCACAATATCTATGGTATATACTCTATAGTTGAGTCACCTCTCCCATCAGGCAAGAGTAACAGAAGTGTGAAAATGCATACGGTCAGATTGAGGGACAGCTTCTTTCCAGCTGTTATGGGACAACTGAACCATTCTATCACAAATTAGAGAGTGGTCCTGAGCTACCATCTTCCTCATTGGACATCCATGGACTATCTATAATCGGACTTTACCGGACTTTATCTTGCACTAAATATTATTACCCTTATCCTGTATCTGTACACTGTGGACGGCTTGATTGTAATCATATATAGCCTTTCCGTTGACTAGATAGCATGCAATAAAAATACATGCTTTTCACTGTACCTCTGTACAAAGTTGGCGTGCAGGTACAGCAGGCAGTGAAGAAAGCCAGTGGAATGTTGGCCTTCATAAGAAGAGGATTTCAGTATAGGATTAGAGAGGTTCTTCTGCAGTTGTATAGGGCTTTGGTAAGACCACATCTGGAGTATTGCGTACAGTTTTGGTCTCCTAATTTGAGGAAGGACATCGTTGTGATTGAGACAGTGCAGCGTAGGTTCACAAGATTGATCCCTGGGATGGCGGGACTGTCATATGAGGAAAGATTGAAAAGACTGGGCTTGTATTCACTGGAGTTTAGAAGGATGAGGGGGATCTTATAGAAACATTTTAAATTATAAAGGGACTGGACAAGCTAGATGCAGGAAAAATGTTCCCCAATGTTGGGCGAGTCCAGTACCAGGGGCCACAGTCTTAGAATAAAGGGGAGGCCATTTAAGACTGACGTGAAAAAAAAACATTTTCACCCAGAGAGTTGTGAATTTATGGAATTCCCTGCCACAGAGGGCAGTGGAGGCCAAATCACTGGATGGATTTAAGAGAGAGTTAGATAGAGCTCTAGGGGCTAGTGGAATCAAGGGATATGGGGAGAAGGCAGGCACGGGTTATTGATTGGGGATGATCAGCCATGATCACAATGAATGGCGGTGCTGGCTCGAAGGGCCGAATGGTCTCCTCCTGCACCTATTTTCTATGTTTCTATGTAAGAACAGCTTCTGCTCAACAACCATCAGGCTATTGAAAACTTCAAACTCCAACTAAAAGCCAAACTAGGAACTTTAGGTTTTGTTTTGCACTTGATTGGATTTTTATTTATTGAGTATTTTTTTTTTCTCGTTGGTTTATTATGTTATCTATTGAGTACTGTGTTTACAGGCTTGTTGTGCTGCTGCAAGTTAGAATTTAATTGTTCAATTTCAGTACAAATTCTTGACTCAAAACATGAAGATTCCCTTGTACAACGTGATGTCATTAACATTCTGTAGCTCACATCTATCTAAAAGCTGAACACCATGGAGAGCCTTGGGAAACATTTCAACTACTAACAGTAACTATCTTGTCTTTGAACCCATTGAAGAGTCACTAAGTTTTGATCTATAATTAATGCGCAGACCATCTTTTAGGAGATGTTTCAAAATCCTCTTCTAACAGAGAGTGGAGGCAAACTCTTATGGTCATCTTGTCAAAAGGTTTACCTCCTCGCCTATTTTTCTTTTACCTCCTTGCCTATTTTTCCGTGACAAATTGAAGGAACATCGGCAAGTTTACTGATGATGCCCAGATCTGAAATTTAACTTTAATTTTAAGAGGCTTACACAAGACATATCAAAGTAGAAGAAAACAAAACACAAACCCTTAACTAAGAGTGATATTTTTTTTAATGTGGTACATTATTTGGAACAAACCATTTATCTATTCTATTTTCTAGAAGCAAAGATAGAAAACCTTTCTTTTGATAAATGGAACTAATTCTTTCCATAATGCAGTGTTTCCAACACATATTCTACTAATCAAAGGTCAATTAATCTGTTGCACTGAGTAAAATGGGATAGTCACAGGTCCCTATGCTTCCTCCACCATTGTATGCCATTGACAGTTCTGATCTTTGACCCTTTTCTGACCTTCCATATTCCCATGGAGTCTGAAAATCTGACTCGGCCTTGAATTCAAAAGCTCTGAATTCATAAACATATAGGCATCCATAATTCTCTGTGGTTGAGGATTCCAAAGATTCACAACCCCCTGAGGGATGAAATTTGTCCACATTTTCAATTGGTTTTCATTCATATGCTCATTAAAGATGGTCATTGGTGCTTTATTTGGGGGAGGTCATGTCTTACGAACTTGATTTCCGTTTTTGAGAAGGTGTCAAAAATGATAAAGGAAGGGCAGTAGATGTCAATATGGAATTTAGTAATGCATTACACAAGGATGCTTATGATGATTTGATCCAACAGATTAAGGTGCATGGAGTCCACAGTGTCTTGGTGGATTGGATTCAAAATTGGCATGGTCATTGAAGAAAAAAGCTAGTGATGAAGGGATGTTTCTCCGACAAGAGGTCTGCGGCCTGTGATGTTCCGCAGGTATCAATGCTGATGCCTCTGATTGCAATGCCAAAAAATACCTTGGATAAAAATGTAGATAGGCTGATTAGTAAGTTTCAAGTCAACACAAAGGGTGCAGCCGGATATAGATCAGTTAGAAATATGGGTGGAGAAATGGCAGATGGAGTTAACCCGAACAGGTGTGAGGTATTGCACTTCTGGAGGTAAAATGTAAGGGGAAGATGTACATTAGATGACAAGATCCATAGGAGAAGGGATGTACAGAGGGATCTTGAGGTGCAAGTCCATAGTTCCACGAAAATAGCAAACAAGTAGATAGGGTAGTAAAGAAGGCGTGCGGCATGTTCATCTTCATTGGTTGGGGCATTGAGAGTAAACGTTGAGAAGTCATGTTGGAGTTGTATAATACTTAAATTAATCCCCATGTGGAGTATTGTATACAACTCTATAACGCCACCTCAGCATCGAACCACGACGAACTTTGAACGATGGTTCATAGCATTATTGTACAGAAGGATTTTATGGTCCAAATCCATAACTTGTTGAAAGCTGAAGCATAAGTAGATAAAAGAGTGGTAAAATATTTGTCTGGTATGTTTTACCTTCATCTGTATTCAGGATATCACGCTGCAAAAACTTGGTAAAACTGCATTTGGGCAACTGTGTGTATTTCTGGTCACCCCATTACGGGAAGGATGTGGAGTCTTTGGCGAGGGTACAGAAGAGGTTTACCAGAATGCTGCCTGGATTAGAGAGTATTAGTGACAATACTAATTGTATTGAGAACATATCTTTATAGTCCGAGGGGTCAAGTTTAAAGGAGAGTTGTGGGGCAAGTTCTTTTTACAAAGTCATGGGTGCCTGGAACATGTTACTAGGGGTGTTGGTGGAAGCAGATATGATAATAGCATGTAAGTGGCTTTAGATAAACACATGGATATGCAAGGAATTGAATAATATGGATCATGTACATGCACAGGAGAGTAGTTTAACTTGGCATCATTTTCGGCCGGGAAATGGTGGGCCGGGGGCCTGTTTCTGTGCTGTCCTGTTCTATTTTGACTCGTGAGGTATGCTGAGAACACCCATATCTCTGTGAATGTCAGCATTCATTGATCTTGCACCATTTAAATAATACTCTCCTTTAAGGTGAATAATCTGACATCCCCATTCTAGTGCCGTTCCTTTCCCTACTCACCCAATCTACCTATAAACCAATTCCCTTGTTATTGTAATCTTAGGGATTGTAACACCCAGTCTTATCAATCAATATGAACACAACACTCTGGATGGTTCATCTTTTGATGTACAAGCAAACCTCAAAGCTTAGCTTTATATTAAAAAAAGCTCTATGTGTTATAAACAGATTTTTAGTCCTTTTTGAAGAAACAATCTATTTGGTTTAACATATTCTCTGTGGATTAATCACATCTGTCTCATTAGGTGGTTAATTAATTATTTACATCTTGTGCCTCGTGGAGCTGCTAAATAACAGTAATTTTCACCACAACTGTTATTTTGTGGCATTTGAGAGATGTTTTACGTTGATGAAGGCCTGGGAGCAGCAGGTGCTACATTGGGTTTAACTCCTCTACTTTTCTACAGATCCCTTTAATCCCATTTGTGGCCTGTAACTCCAGTGCCAGAATATGTTTCTTAAAAGATTGAATTTACCTTTTATTTGAGCAGTCAGGTGAAATTGGGGAACTATAATCTAGCTATGAAACATCAATACAAGATGTCTTAAATATTTACCATCAATAATATTCCCATCATCGCTCAGTGCACTTCACAGGTTTCACGTCAAGATGCTGCAAGGATTTCTCATTTTATTATTGTTGTGACGACAGTGGGATTTTCATTTAATACCATTGTTTGTACAGAGTCTTCTATAGCAATAGAAATGTGAAATGTCACATTGGTTTATTTCACTGATCATTGCATTAAATGGTCCATTGTACATTAAAGATGAAGTGAGTCAATTTGCTTTCCTTACTCTCTGACTTTTATTCTGTGCCTTCCATCAACCATCAGATGTGCACACGCACATCTTTCACACACACACACACACACACACACACACACACACACACACACACACACACACACGCGCGCATGCACAAATACACACACAACAACAAAATGTTCCCAGGATAGCATAAAGACTCATTAGCAGTATTTTGGTAGCCCTTTTCATTAATAAATGAGGCTGTTAAATTAACCCGAGTAAGGATTCTTACCATTTGTTAGCTTTGATGATAGTGTGCGAGTTATGTGTTAATTTTGGATTAATTTCCAAGACTAAGGGCAGATCCTTGGATATTCTATATTATTATTATTAAAAATTGAATTCAGAATATTTCAGCACATGTCATTTTACTCAGACCAGCCTCCATTGTTTTCAGGGTTAAAAAAAAAAAGTTCAGGCATATAATTCAAATTAATTTCAGCTGCTTACTATTTAAAAGAACATCGACTGGGACAAAATAGAGAGAAATTTTAATTGGGGTTGTAACAATTGAGTAATGTCATTCTGTTGTGACAAAAACCACCTTTTCGGTGGGAGGAAAACGTTCATTAAATACATTTTTATGTAGCTTGCCAAACTTCCTTGTAAAATTAAAGCCCAAGCTGATTTCTGAGTTTTTGAAGTCTTTTTAACGCAGATGTGTAAAATCAGAAATTGTCGGTACTCTTCTTAGATGGCGAATGGCCTCCTTCACCTTTAATGTGAATTGATCCGGACTATTGGAAAATTGGGATGTATGTTCCTTTTATTTCTTCAAATATCCTTGTTGCTGACCATGGGTATTTCAAAAATGCAGATAAGCGAACTGACAACTGTTCGAACCAATATCCTTCAATTTGGATGCAAAAATGGCAAAACAATATTTAAGATACAACCTAATTTTAAGGTGGTATGGTCAGCATTTTCTGCCAACATTTGTTTAATGTGATTTATTTTCTTTCTTCTTATCTAGAGCGTCAAGTCTTCCTCGCTACATGGAAGGACATCCCCAATGAAAATGAACTTCAGTTTCAAGTTAAAGATTGCCATTTAAATGCAGGTAACTGCTTGGGTAATAATGCTTTGATTGCACAAATGTTCATCACGTTCAAATTGGAAGCTATTTCTGGTGTATTCTACTCTTGGGTTGTGTTTGAAGTCCTAAACTATTCATGCAATAGTAATTAATTTCTCCATGAAGAATTCTGATGAAAAATTGCCAGACCAATAGTATGACATGGATGGTTATAAATATTCTATCTTCATTGCAGTTTATATTAGAATAAGATAGGAAAGTTTATGACCACCAAGTTATTTGTCCAAGGTTTTCCGTAATACGAATTTCTCAAGAAAGCTGTGTTGAGATAAAGTTGTAAACATTCTGATTGCCGATCTCTTTGTGTACTCTTTAATCACAGCTGCAGTGAAATTTACATTAAATTTTAATTTGTCAGGGTTTGTGAAGTGTAAATGTCAACTCTTGTGTTGACCTGTTTTTCAGATTTTTATTCAGGTTCAAGTTTTGGAGCAGATGTTTACAGATATAAAATTTCTGATAGTGCCTTTTGAGTATTGCATCAATTCATTATAATTTCACAGCTGCTGGAGCATAATTATATTTTTTTGTTTGTGGCGTCTAGGGTACCAACAATTAAACTTCTATCTACCAATGTTGTTATTGGAAGTAGTTGGTGCTTTATTACAGCACATTATGGATGGGCGAACAAATAAGACGGGCTTCTTTAATATGTTACAATTTTGTGGGATTCGTTTAATTTGTCGCTGCAGTTTGCAGTCGTACTGCCAGAGCCAGGACATCACCATTGCTTTTAGCTTTGGCTTAATGATAACTCTCATCCAAGTTAAGGGACTGAAGTTTCTGATCCCATTCCAGAGACTCAAAACGTTCATCATGTTGCAATACTGGGGGAGAGCTGATCTTTTCCTAGGCTGTTATATTGTCATTGACGATACCCAAGAGCTATTTGAAGAGCAAGTGTGTTCACCCAGTTTTGGCCACTATTTAACTCTATTGACATAACACTCATTGCATGCTTTCCCTTCACTCCATGAATTTCCCCTGGATACTCTGGTTTTCTCCCACATCCCACAATGGTTGGATTAGGTTATAGTATTGGTCATAGTAAATTATCGTGGTGTAGGTGGGTGGTAGAAGTGTTATGCATATGTAGAGAATAGTGTATAGGGAAATTAAATTGTTCTGTGAACCGGCACAGACTCAATAGCCAAATGGCATCTCCTATATTGTAGGAAATCTGGAAATGAGACTTTCTCTCAACTGGCATACCAATATATGATCAATAGTTCATTGTTTGCATGAGCTTTTGTGCACAAATTTGTTGTCTTATTATTATTATTATTTTTCAGAGCATCATAGACTATAAAATGCTTTAGAATAATCTTAAATCATGAAAGATATAAAATAAATATGTTATCTTCACCGTAGTTTAATATTGCCCAAAATATTCACTGCAGGCATAACCAAACTTTGAGGAGGTGAAACTGAGAATAGTTTAGTGAGTGTCTCTTGTATTTCAATTGGGTGTATTATGAAAATTTATTTGTGTTGTGATAATGTTCAATAACTGTTATTTGATATATTTTGGAGTTAGTAGAATAGAATAGTTTCTTTATTGTCATTGTAACATGAACCATGTACAACGAAATTTAAAATGTCAGCCAGTCAGTGCAGCATTCAAACATTTCTAAAAGCTAACGATACATACAAGGTAAAATATTAAAAGATAAACAACTAAATAAATATCACGAACAAAGCACGCATACAAACCCAACCCTCCATCCTTCTGTCGATTTCACAGTTACCACAGTCCCTTAGTCTGTATCGCCCCTGCGTTCCTTGGCGGCTACATTTAGTGCTTTTATAGCAGTGGGGTAAAAACTGTTTTTTAGTCTATTTGTCCTTGTCCTTGTAGATCTGTACCGTCTGCCTGACGGCAACAGTTCAAACAGGGAGTGTCCGGGGTGGGAAATGTCCTTTATGATATTCTGGGATTTTTTGGTGCAGCGGGAACTGTGTAAGTCCTCCAGGGTAAGGAGAGGGCAGCCGACAATCCTCTGGGCGTTGTCAATGGCCCTCTGGAGCGCTTTCCTCTGAGCCGCTGTGCAGCTGTTGTACCACACGCATACACAGTATGTTAGTATGCTCTCAATGGAGCACCAATAAAAGGACAGCAGCAGTCTCTGAGTGATGTTGTTCTTCCTGAGCACCCTCAGGAAGTGCAGTCTCTGCTGGACCTTTTTCAGCAGCGCAGTGGTGTTCACGCTCCACGTCAGGTCCTCCTCAATATGGATTCCCAGGAAGCGGAAATCTGCCACCCTCTCTACACAGTCCCCTCTGATAGTCAATGGTACCATGTCCGTTTTATTCTTCCTGAAGTCTATTATTACTTCCTTTGTCTTTAAGGTGTTGAGGAGCAGGTTATTTTCTTCACACCACACTGTCAGCTGCTCCACCTCATCCCGATAGGCGTACTCGTCCCCCCCGGAGATGAGTCCCACCACCGTAGTGTCATCCGCAAATTTGACAATGGTGTTGCTGTGGTGGGCGGGGGTGCAGTCATGTGTGTAGATGGTGTAGAGCGGGGGCTCAGTACGCAGCCCTGTGGAGAGCCGGTACTGAGGCTGAGGGCCGTGGATGTATGATGGCCCACTCTGACTCTCTGGCTGCGACCCGACAGGAAGCTATTGATCCACGTACAGGTGGAGTGTGGAAGTCCCAAGTCCCCCAGTTTGTCCACCAGTCTGTGGGGAAGGATGGTATTAAAAGCAGAGCTGTAGTCCACAAAGAGCATCCGCACGTAGCTCCCCCGCTGCTCCAGGTGAGACAGTGCAGCATGGAGAGCTGTGGCTACAGCGTCCTCTGTAGATCTATTTGCTCTGTACGCAAACTGGTGGGGGTCAAAGCTTCGGGGCAGAAGTGATGTGATATGACCCCGGACCAGTTTTTCAAAACACTTCATCACCACTGGTGTGAGTGCGACTGGCCGGTAGTCGTTGAGGCTGGAGATGTTGGTTTTTTTGGGCAAGGGGACTATGGTGGAGGACTTCAGACAGGGTGGGACAGTGGACTGGGCCAGAGACTGGTTAAAAATCCTTGTAAGGACTCCAGCCAGCTGGTCTGCGCAGTCCTTCAACACGCGTCCAGAGACGCCGTCAGGTCCAGTAGCCTTCCTTGGATTGATGGCCCGCAGAGTGCGCCTCACCTCATGCTCCTCTATAGAATCATAGAATCATAGAAAGTAGGTGCGAGAGTAGACCACCAGGTCCGTCGAGCCCGCACCGCCATTCGCTCATGGCTGAACACTAAACAGACACACTTACCCACAAACAGTAGACACAAGACACAGAACACAAGACACTACCCTCCCCTTTATACCGCTATCACCCCTCTCCACCCCAAGAACCTCGTGATCTCCTGGGGGAGGCAAAAAAACGGATAATAACCCAGGTCCAATTCGGGAAAAAAAATCCGGGAAATTCCTCTCCGACCCCAATCCAGGCGATCGACACTTGTCCAGGAGATCACTCAGGTCTTACTATACTAACCATACCTAGGTCCATATCCCTGCCCTCTCCCCGTAGCCCCTTATCCCCTCTATCTTGAGGGTTAGGCTGCTGTGGACCATGTGCTGTGATGTGGCTGTCTCGGGTGGCTCCACTTCAAAGCGAGCAAAGAAGTGGTTCAGCTCCTCTGCCAGCGAGGCGTCACCTTCAACAGCTCCAAGGTTGGTCTTATAGTTGGTGAGATACTGGATCCCCTGCCACACCTGCCTGCTGTTATTACTGTCCAGGTGGTCCTCTATCTTCATCCTGTAGTTTGATTTGGCCTCTCTGATGCCTCTCTTCAGGTTAGCTCGGGCCGTGCTGTATAAAGCCCTGTCGCCAGACCTAAAAGCGGTGTTCCTCTCTTTCAGCAGCCGCTGGACCTCCCGGGTCATCCAGGGCTTCTGGTTGGGGTGGACCCGGATGCGTTTGTCCACTGTGACCGTGTCCATGCAGTTTTTAATGTAACACAGTACACTGTCTGTGAACACCTCCAGGTCCCGGTGTTCAAACACCTCCCAGTTGGTCCTGTCGAAACAGTCCTGCAGCTGCTGAGAAGCACCATCAGGCCAGGTTGTGATGGTCTTTGTAATAGTAGGAGCGGTTTTCCTGAGGGGGGCATATGCAGGAATTAAGAGCAGGGACATATGGTCAGACTGGCCCAGGTGTGGTAGTGGTCTAGCCCTGTAGCCCAGCTTGATGTTGGAGTAGACCTTGTCCAGGGTGTTAGCTCCTCTTGTAGCACATTTAACATGCTGGTAGAATTTGGGCAGCATTTTCTTCAAGTCCGCGTGGTTAAAGTCCCCTGCTATGATGTGAACACCGTCAGGATATATGCTCTGTTGGCTGCTAATGCTACCATACAAATGACCGATAGCCGAGTTAGCATTAGCATCCGGTGGTATGTACACAGCAGTTATCATGACAACAGTAAACTCTCTAGGGAGGTAAATGGGCCTGCATTTAACAGTCACATACTCCAGGTTCGGGGAGCAGTGACTGTCCACAATCACTGTGTTTGTACACCAGGTGTTGTTCACGTACACACAGAGCCCTCCACCTCTGCTCTTACCAGAGTCTCTTGTCCTATCATGACGCTGTGCTGTGTAGCCTGCTAGCTCGATAGCAGAGTCTGGAATGAAAGAATTAAGCCAGGTCTCCGTGATCAACAGGATACTGCTGTCCTTCACGACGTTGTTAGCTGCAGTCTGTAGCCTCAGTTCATCCATCTTGTTAGCGAGGGATCTGGCGTTCGTTAGGAACAGGCTGGGGAGCGGTGGTTTCAGTGGCTGCCTCCGTAGCCTCGCTAGCGCGCCGGCCCTGCAGCCTCGCTTTTGCCTTCTGTCTCTGCGCCGTCTTCGCCTCCTCCCCGCGGGGATGGTGATCCTTGCTATGTCCGCCGGGATCTCATATGAGCGGACAAACTCGGCGGTAACCTCCCGTTCGCGACCGGCTCCGATCCTAAGAAGGTCCTGCCGGTCGTAGGCGTTGTTTGCCCGACAGTAAGTACGCAAAACACAAAACAACACGTACACATACACAAAAAACACGAAGCACTGACCGGGAGGACATCGAGCCGCTGCAACTGTGTGCGCCGCCATTTTGAGTTAGTGTTGTTCATCATATTGCACTTTACGTTCAAAAGCAGCGCCATGTATCCAACTTAATTTATAAATATGTAATATCAAAGCAACCAATTCTTCAGATTAAAGCAGAATTTTTTTAAAGTTAATTTGTGTGATAGGAACAAATCTTTTCTAAACACATTTGCAGAAACAGTTTCTCAATTGGAATGGTTTGCTACTTTGTAAAAGACTTCCATTTAAGAAATAGTTCCCATTGTACTATGTTACTATAACCTCTTGAAACATGATTGGGTAAATTAAACATTTGCTTACTCTGTGATGATTTCTTCAAGGAGCTCAATTTTATTTCTCTCTGAAAGCATGTTCTCTGCCCCATTGAATAAAACAAAAAGTGCTGGAGTAACTCAAACAATCAGACTGAAGAAGGGTTCTGATTGAAACGTTGCCTATCCTTTCCCTCCACAGATGCTGCCTGACTTGGTGTGTTACTCCAACACTTTTTGTTTTAGAAACATAGAAAATAGGTGTGGGAGTAGGCCATTTGGCCCTTCGAGCCTGCACCGCCATTCAATATGATCATGGCTGATCATCCAACTCAGTATCCTGTACCTGCCTTCTCTCCATACCCCCTGATCCCTTTAGCCACAAGGGCCACATCTAACTCCCTCTTAAATATAGCCAATGAACTGGCCTCAACTACCTTCTGTGGCAGAGAGTTCCAGAGATTCACCGCTCTGTGTGAAACTCTGTGTTTTGCTCAAGATTCATCATATGCAGTTCCTTGTGTCACCTTGTGACCTATTATCCGGCTCACTATTGGTTTATAGATTTGTTATATTTTCTTTATATATTCTTTATATATAATTCCATGGTAATCTTTACAATATGGTCATCACTAGGAAAATATGTAAATAACAAACTCAGCAGGAAGGCTAGCTCCGTCCTGGGGGCAGAGCTGGATTCATGGGAGGTGGTCTTGGAAGGCAGGTTGCTCCTCAAACTGCAGACATCATGGACAATACAGTTCACCCCCTCCATGGCACACTGGTCAACCTGAGGAATACCTTCAGCAACAGACTTGTTCCACCAAGATGCAGTACAGAACGCCACAGGAGATCCTTCTTCCCTGTGGCTCTCAAACTGTACAACCCCTCCCCCTTCTGTCATGGGGTGGAATGATTCCCCTCCCAAACCCCCCCTTCCCTTCCCCATTCTTTGCTCATTCCCAATCCTTTCTTCGTCACTTTAATTTCAAGTTTCATGTATTTTGTGTTTTGTGTTGGCAGATCAATTTCCCTCCTGGGATAAATAAAGTTCTATCGCAAATTAAACTTATTATATAGTGTTGGCCACTCAACTTTTAAAAGCCAAATTGTTGGATCATGTACAATTTTAAACAAGCATGTGTCCTGGTATAATGGAAAGAGAATACTTTCTGGCCCCTGAGATTTCAAATGGAACACTGAGAGGAATCCACCTGAACGATGCTGAGACTTTTATTGAAAGACTTGTGCACTTGATGCAATTCCATGAATTGAATCAATTTTAGGCAATAGACCTGCATATTAAAAGATAAAAAAATAGAAAACTATCTTCTGCCTTTAGTACTTCATTAGCTGATAGAACACAGTGCCATCTCTTTGTAAGTGGCAGTGAATGAAGTTGGATTACTTCTGTTTCAAAAAGCCAACTATTTTTCTACGAACAAATGCCTTTTGATTGACAAAATGCTACTGAAAAATTGGTAAGATGTCCTCAAAATTCATGTCTTGGTGTTTGTCATGGCTCGGATAGATCCAGTGCGATCTTTATAGTCAGGTGAAATATTTCATTTGTCTTGACTCAGTGGACTGTGATCAATTTCAATAATTGCTGAGATAGTTTACTTAATCCATAGTGCAGTGTAGCAACCTGACAAAAGATCAACGTCCACGAAGTGTGCACAGGAGCTTGTGAATTAGATTGAAAAAGAGAAACCAAATAAGCTTATTGGGCATACTTGCTATTCTCTTTTTATTACAATAGGTTTCTGTAAGAAGCAGGACATTCACATATTTCTAATACAGAATATAATATGAGCAGTTATATGCATGAAACGTCTTGGCTGATTGGAATGATATTACCTGGAAACATTTTAGATTTGCCGTCTCAGTAATGCAGCACATCATTTTCCCATTTCTTTGGTTTTTATGTGGATACGCATGACAGCTAGAGAGACTTAAAATATCATTTTCAGTATTGCTAAAGGCAACAAAGATTGAAACAAAAGCATAGAATAAATTAATTTTTCGGGTGTCCTTTGAAAACCATTATTTATGTCTTCCCATCTCCACCACTTTCCACTTTCTGCAGTGATCGTTCCTGTATAACCTCTTGGTGCGCTCATCCCTTCCCACCCAAACCACCCCCTCCCCAGGCACTTTCCCCAGCCACTGCAGGAAATGTAACGCCTGTCCCTATGCCTCCTCCCTCACCTCCATCCAGGGACCCCATCAGCGAGACCAAGTGTAGACTCGGTGATCTCTTTGCTGAACACGTGCTCATTCTGCCAAGGCCTACGGGATCTACCAGTTGCTAACCGTTTTAACTCCCCTTCCCATTCCCATTCTGACCTTTCTGTCCTGGGCTTCTTACAATGTAAGAAAGAGGCTAGTGTACGTGAAGAGGCTACATGATGATCGCAACATGTGCAGAAACATACTGTCGTCAAGTCACGTCAAGAGAGTTTATTGTCATACTGTGTTCATATTTTGAATTTTCCACTTAATTTTACCATATTTATAAATATGAGAAAATTGTCCCTTACAAGCAAATGTTATGGTTCATAATAAGGGAGATGGCTCTAGTTGGACTTTTAAAGCAAAATCATGACTCATGGATTTGAATTAGATAATAGATGTCCTTGTCATTGGTGACTGGTCTGATTCTTGAAACACCAATGACTGACGCAATCTAAGTCAATGTTCCATCATGCTTTGATCCCAAGTTTGCAAACATCCATTTTTTGATGGATTTGGTATTTTCATTGTACCTGCACATTCAGTTATGTTATGAAATTGTTCTGAGGTTTCAAAGGATTAATTGGCTGCTTAGAAACCACCTCGGTGGGTTTGCTTATCTATCTTCTGGAAAAAGTCTCAATTTTTTTCAGCAAAGTCATTTTGTAATGCAACTAGCTTCAGAGCTCTTGTGTTACTTAATTTACTTCATGCCGTCTTTGATTAACATTCCTTGGCTTTAGTTATTGATAACAGCTGAAAATACATCAGATTTGTCTGTCTCTACAGGCAAGTGAGATGTTGCTGATTTTGTTGCTCTATACCTTTTACTGCCTTGCTCTGTGTAGTAAAGGTAGATTTGTTCTGGAATGCAATTACAGTGATTGCTGCAAAATCTATAATTGCAACTTTCATACCATAATTATGGAGCCTACTAAATATGATGCTATCACGTTAGATCCTATTAAAATTATACTGTAATTAAACCTGTTAACAAGTATATTATGTTCTTGGTGCTGTTTAGATCCATTTGAGGAATAATTGGAAACAAATGTTGATGAATTATTATAGCTACCCTTGAAACATAAACCCTCCCTATACCATCATTGGCCCTATTAGTTCATACAATGCACCAATTTGTTTTTTGCCCTTTGGGTTTGAGCGCAGCCATGACATCATTGGTTAGTTTTGTTTCTGTGAACACATGAAAGATTGATCAGGTCAACTGGTGCTTTGAACTATCTACAGTACATCAGGCAAGTGTGTGAATAACAACAGATAGAATGCAGTTTTGAGATTTGTACTGCGTCAATTCTCCTCTACTCATTATTGCCTGTTTCACCGTCTTAGCCAGGCAAGAATCACAAGAGATTTTTCCCGTGACTGGGTTTTATTTTCTTGGTGTAGATTTCATCAGCAACATCAGCTGTTCAGAATTATGGACTATTTAGCTGGGTCAACGTGAGCTACGTGGAAGATCTGACTATTTTCTACATGTGGGATAAAAAAACCATAGGTTATTTGAAGGATTTGATTCGGATCCTTCAAGATAATCATTTAATTTTGCTTTGGTGTTTACTTTCCTCAAATTGAGGAGCTGATGAGTGGAATTGATTGCAATACTCAGAATCCCAGTCACAAATGGCGTCTTTAAGCATGGCAGAGGACGTCATGAAAATTAGTACCAATGCAACAACACACAAATTTAATTGATGAATGGGTATAAAATCCCCATTGATCTTTGTGAAAAATGCGAGCAAACATGCAAGCATGGGATTGCATTACAATGAAATTCACCAAGCAAACAAACTTTGTCTTGATTCAGACCATCTTAGCTGAGTGCACCAAATGCCTTTGTCAGGTCAGTGAGTCATGTAAAGTTTTTCAGTTTTGTTTCTGGCATTTCTCTCTAGGTCGACAAACTTGGAGCATCAAACCTGGAGTCCTTCGTTCCTGAGGCTGTAGCGTCTCTCAGACAGACGTCCTTGTACAAGTGTTGTATTTCACAATGCAGCAGAGTTCTGTCAATGATTTTATCGACTATTAATATTGCTTGGTGAATATTCAGGGTTATACATCGGAATGACAGAGGTGGGCAGAGGGGGTGGGGTAGCTCCGTTGGTTAGGAATTAAATTCAGTCCTTATACAGGGGTGACATAGGATGTAGAGTCATTGTGGATAGAGCTGAGAAATTATAAGAGTAAAAATACCCTAATGGGAGTCATTTACAGGCCCCTAAACAGTAGCCAGGATATAGGATGCAAGTTACCATCAGGAGTTAAATTGGTATGTGAAAAAGGCAATGCTACGGTGGTAATGGGAGATATCAATATGCAGGTAGACTGGGAAAACCAGGTTGGTACTGGACCCCAAGAAAGGGAATTTGTAGAGTGTCTCCAAGATAGATCCTTAAAGCAGCTTGTAGTGGAGCCTACCAGGGGAAAGGGAATTTTGGTTGTGTAATGAACAGGAATTGATAAGGGAACTCAAGGTAAAGGAACCATTAGGAGGCAGCGACCACAATATGATACATTTTAATCTGTAATTTGAGAGGATGTAGGTGGTAACGTATGTGTCGGTATTGCTGCTGGGCAAAGTGGACTACAAAGGAATGAGGGAGGAGTTTGCCAAAGGTGACTGGAAAGGGACCCTAGCAAGGATGACGGTGGAACAGCAATGACAGGAATTTCTGGGGAATAATCCGGAAGATGCAAGATCTTTTCATTCCAAAGACAAAGAAAGATTCTATTGGGGTGAAAGGCGACCGTGGCTGACAAGAGAAGTCAAGGACCGTATAAAAATAAACGAGATGGCGTATAACATAGCAAAGATTAGTGGGAAGCCAGAGGATTGGGAAGCTTTTAAAGAACAACAGAAGGTAACTAAAAGGGGAGAAAAGATGAAATACGAATGTAAGCTAGCCAATAATATGAAAGAGGATAGCAAGAGTTTCTTCAGTTATATAAAGAGCAAGAAAGAGGCAAGAGTGGGCAATGGACCACTGGAGAATGATGCAGGAGAAATGATAATGGGGAATAAAGAAATGGCAGAGGAGTTGAATAACACTTTTGCATCAGTCTTCACAAGATACCAGCAACTTGCCTAAAATTCAAGAGAGTCAGGGGGTGGAAGTTAGTGGAGTGGCTATTATTAGAGAGAAGGTGCTTGGGAAGCTGAAAGGGCTGAAGATGGATGTCACCTGGACCTGATGGACTACAACCTAGGGTTCTGAAATGGGTGGCTTTAGAGATTGTGAAGGTATTGATAGTGATATTTCAAGAATCACTAGAGTCAGGAGTGGTCCCAGATGATTGGAAAATTGGCAATATTACCAGACTGCACAAGAAGGGAGCAAGGCAGAATAGTGGGAACTATAGGCTGGTTAATCTGACTTCGGTGGTTGGTAAGATTTTAGAACCCATTATAAAGGATGAGGTTAGAAGTTCACGATAAAATAAGCTGAAGTCAGCATGGATTTGTGATGGGGAGGTCTTGCTTGACAAATTTGCTGCAATTCTTTGAAGAAGTAAATAGCAGGACAAAGAAAGGTGAGTTAGTTGATGTTGTTTGCTTAGAATTTCAGAATGCCTTTGATAAGGTGACATATGTTAGGCTGTTAAGGAAGATGAGACCCCACGGTATCAAAGGCCAAATACTAGCCTGGATAGCAGGTTAGCTGAATGGCAGACGCTAAAGAGTGGCAATAAAGGGTTTTTTTTCTGGTAGGTTGCCAGTGATTAGTGGAGATCCGCAAGGGTGGGTGCTGGGGCCGCTACTCTTCACGTTCTATATCAATGATTTGGACGAGGGGATTAAAGGCTTTGTAGCAAAGTTTGCGGCTAATATGAAAATAGGTGGAGCAGGTTGTATAGAGTAAGCCACGACTCCGCAGAAGGACTTGGCCAGGTTGGGATATTGGGCAGAGAAGTGGCAGATGGAATATAGTGTAGCAAAATGTGTAGTCATACATTTTGGGAATAAAGGTGTAGACTATTTTCTAAATGGGGTGAGAATCCAGAAATCAGAAAGTGGTGCAAAGGGAGTGCTCGTTCAGGATTCCCAAAAAGTTAATCTGCAGGTTGAATCAGTAGTAAAGAATTTTACTTTCACGCTATTGTTAACTAGAAATTAGAAGGAAACCACTGGCATGGTGTGAGAGCCTTCCAGAACTGTAGATGCCTGCTTCAGCACTTATTCCCGTTGCTTTGCAATTTGACAGCAAATTAACTGTTTTCACAGGTTCAATTGACTCATTAAAAATATTTACTAGTGGCAGTCTGCTGCCGATCACAAATAGACGTTAAAGTTTTGGCCCAATAGTAGATGGGCAGTAATAGGTAGTTCCCTCCTCACTAATAGATGTTAAAGTTTTTGCCCATTAAAAAAAAAAAAAAATTCTAGTCAATGAGCATTGCCTGTCATTAGTGCTCAGTCTTAAAGATGTCCTTGTACTTTCTCATGAAAGTTGTCGTGATATTCCTGAATTTGGAGGACTGAATCAGATCTGTTTTGCTTAGCTGGGAGTTTTACACTTTTCTGATTTTGTACGATCTACTGTATCCTCTTGAATGTAATTTGAAGCTGCCTTCTTGGATGCAAGTGCTGCGTTCAAAATGGGTCTCGTGCAGCCAATATTTTCTATTCAGCTGTCTCCAAGTGTCAGTGTCACTATCCCCGAGCCAATCTTGATGTTACCGCCAACAGGAGAAGCAGTCCGTCTGATAATGTGCCCTGATATTAGTATAAATCACATATCCCACATGATACAAGAGAATCCTGCAGCAAGCAGATGTCCTTTTGTATCACCACGAACGGACCAATCGCACTGTTTCCTTACCACATTAATAATTCTGACAGATAGCATGTTTTAATGTTGTACTTTAGGCACTTATTATTGAGTAAAGTAAAGAACAAGAAAAACAAGTTTCCTCTCTTTGCTTCTGAAAGGCAGGCTTCCCCATCGACAGAACAAATTTCCGTTTGAGTAACCCATACATGTCCTTAACGTCCTGAAAACCTGGAGCACAGTGCCCCTGAATTTTCCGAACTGTTGAGAATACAATCCTTGTTTGAAAAATCTCTCCTCTTAATTTAGCCCACAGAATCCAGTTCTTGCTTTGGTAAAGATTTTACACTCCCTCCAAAGCCATTATATATTTCCCAAGGTGTGGTGTTCATAACTGCCATCAGTACTCTACATACAATCCAACCAGATCCATTTGCTAGCTGTAGAACAACGTCTAAAGGTTGCATTCCAGTAAAGGCCTCCTTCATTGCCATGACACATTAATAATCTTTAGGCAGCCACCAATACTCGTAAATCATGGTGTTCCTGACAAAAGGAGAACAGCATCAGTGAGCAGGTTATTGGTGCATGCCATTTCATCGCACTGTCCTCTGATTATTCCATTTATAGTCATGACCAATAGGAAATCACAGCAACTCTGACAATAAGGCTGACTCCAGACTTTGAAGAAAATGAAAGCTTTGCACAATAGCAGCATGTACTAAAACACTTTACAGTCATTTTTGAAGGCCAGTCATAGTTGCAACGTTTCTCTTCCTTTGATTTGAACTGGCAGCAGTGTTCAGGTACAATTGCCTCAGGTGAAATGAAGATAGTTATTTGATGCCTCCAGCAACCAGAAAATACCAGTGTCAGGAAATCATAAAGATAATACACTTCAAAAATATTACCAATAGTTGTTTCAGTTGCAATAATAAGGAATGGCTTGGATAAGGTGGGTATGTTGGTTTGCTTGATATGCTTTTACGAACCCATTTCCTAGGTCCTGTGTGAGATTGTCATGTCATCACAGATGGTGAATGTTATCTTGAGTATTGTTGATATGTTCCATGTGGCAGTGGGTTCGACCCCAGTGAATGTTGAAGTACGCTTGGTGTTTGGTTTATGGTTTCCCAGTGGTACCAAAGGTACCATTTTGAGTTTTGCATTCCTTGAGTGAGCTTCACCTTCTGAACATGCATTAGAATTTCAGAATGCAATTCATAGTTTTTTCAATGGGCCCAAGAATTATTAGTACAGTCACATGGGTTATGTGATGGGGGAAGGAGGTAGGGAAAAACTGAGGATGACCATTGACTGCTTGATTGAATTGATTGAAAGATTAAGCATGGAGTCAGGCCCTTTGGCCCACTAAGTCCATGCTGACCATCAGCCACCCGTTTACACCAATTCTACATTAATCTTTTTTTATTTTTACCACATTTTCATCAAATCCCACCAGATTTAAGTGTCACTAAATTAGACTAAATTAGACTGCACACTAGAACCATTTTACGCTGGCCAATTAAGCTGCCAACTATATGTCTTTGGGATGTTGGAAGAAATCCACGTGGTCATTGGGAGAATGTGCAAAATTTATACAAAGGTCAAGATTGAATCCAGGTCTCTGGCACTGCGAGAAGCTGCTCTCAGCTTTACGACTGTGCTGCCAGTAGACATAAGTTAATTAAATGAAATTCAAAGCTCTGTTTGTCATTCTCCTGGCAGTAATTTCTTCCTTTCATTTTCATGGAATAGGAGCACCTGCCATTTCTAGCCTTTCACAAGCTCGGAAGGCAGGCGTTTACTAATCTGAGCACTGGCCTCTGCAGAAGTTGATGCTGTGCCAGGTAGCGCATTAAGGAGCTCCCTGATGCAGTGCATGTCCCTGGCCCAGGGACATGCATCACAGAATACCATTGCTCAGGGATACCCGGTCTTGGGTTTATCTGCCGACATATTATCGGGCGGTACGGTGGTGCAGTGGTAGAGTTCCTACCTTAAAGCACCAGAAACACGGGGTCAATCCTGACCACAGGTGTTGTCTGTGGGAGTTGGTACGATCTCCCCATAACCTGGGTGAGTTTTCTCTATGAGCTCCAGTTTCCTCCCATACTCCAAAGACATACAGGTTTGTGGGTTAATTGGGTTGGTAAAATGGTAAATGGTCCCAAGTGTGCGTAGGATAGTGTTAGTGTTCGGTGAGCCTGTTTCCGCACTGTCTCTCTAAACTAAGCTGAACTAAAATATCTGGGACATGGTATTTGATGTGGTTGTGGTGTTTCTTCAAACTTCAGATTATGTGCAGCATGTCACCAGTACTCATCATCTACTGCTGTCAGATAAAACTAGGCACTAGAGTTTAAAAATCTTGAGGCCCAACATCAGAGTCTATTTATCTTGGCTTCCTTCTATCCTCGGAATAGTTATTTAATAGCTGGCTGGCAATTTGTCTAATTTTAAAATGAACTTGAAAATGTTCATTGTGATTCTTATTTCAATGATATCTACATTTCACTGATGAACTAATTAAAATTAACAAATTAAACTTGCATGTTCCTGAACTCAGCAGAATTCCTTCACCTGGATTTCATATTTTTATACAGTTTCATGAGAGTTGCATTAATATTTATAGTACGTAGCATAGAGATGTTTAAAAAGCAAATGAAGTGCTGGAGCTGTCTTCTTTCATAACCTCCATGCATGAATACTAAAATAGGAAGAATGTCAAAGCCCTTACAAAAAACACTTTTATTCTGTGGTTGAAGAACCCGGAGTAAATAGAGCGAGCTAACTCGCAGACACTCGTACATCACCCACTCCTTACTTGACAGGCATATCATCCATGCTCAAGTCACTTGGAAATGTTTTCTGTCCTCCTACATTCATGAAAGAAAAATAGTATTTAATTTATCTCTAGTGGCTCAGATTTTAAATTGCTCTTGTTAACCCTTGCAAATGCTGGCAGGTTCAAGACTCTTGTTTAGTTTAGTTTAGAAATACAGCGCTGAAACAGGCCCTTCGGCCCAACGAGTCCTCGCCGACCAGTGATCCCCACACAATGGCACTATCCTACACACACTAGGGACAATTTGCAATTTTACTGAAGCCAATTAACCTACAAAACTATACATCTTTGGAGTGTGGGAGGAAAGTGGCGCACCCGGAGAAAGCCCACATGGTCACGGGGAGAACGTACAAACTCCATTCTTACAGCACCCATGGTCAGGATTGAACCTGGGTCTCTGGCGCTGAAAGGCAGCAACTCTTTTGCTGCGCCACCGTGCCGCACCCTATTGCATTAGACAAGCCCTGATCTTGCAACTGCACTCCACTGCATTGTGGATGCGTCTTTGGTCACATCTCAGCTTTTACAGTGGGGTATCTGTTCAGATCCATCCATCTCAATGGAAATGTTATGGCTGTGAAAGAATTTATGGATAATTGATTCTAGAATTATTATTAATAATTGGTATTTTCAGATTCAATTTAATTTTAAATAAGCCTTTAAACTATTTTAATTATTTTTATTTCATTTGAGTGCTCGGTGCTTTCCGAAAGCATTGAAAAACTTTAGCAGATTTTTCAATATTGCAATTTTACTTGTTTGCATGACAAAATGTTCATTCTATTTTTTTTGTTAGTGTTAGCATATCCACAGACTTCAGGGTAGAAGTTCAGAGATGGAGCCTCTATTTTGTGACCATTACGGATATGCTAACTTTTATTTAGACAGCCCAAATCACATGTCACCCTTTGTTGTAGGAAGGAACTGCAGGTGCTGGTTTAAAGCGAAGATAGACACAAAATGTTGGAGTAATTCACCGGGACAGGCAGCATCTCTGGATAGAAGGAATGGGTGACAGATCACCCTTTCTCTGTTCTCACACCTGGTACTTTGGCAGGGACCTTGGTTTTATCAGGACATGCTGGGAACGTTAAGCTTTTTGCCATTTTCCAGGGACACAAACTGTTTCCACCCATAAAGTTGCTCAGCTTTCTAATGTAGGTAGAGTTAGCCAATTTTCCCCACAATTGAACAGTGTTCCTGATACTGACACCTGGAAACCGGTGTAAATTGTTCTCCCGTCCAATAAAACCTTCTTTACTTCCTCCTATTTAATGATTTCTCAATCCATACTGCTGCAGTCCCTTTGGTCCCAATGCCATCAGTTTGAATGACAACTGCATTGTGCGGCATTTTATCAAGCACCCTTTCAAGATGTATATTACCACATCAATCATATTTTTATTTTTGGCACACACAATTACTGCATCAATATACGCTGTCAAGTTATTTGGATACAATCTGCCTGTAACAAGTTCATGCAAGCTTTCTTTAATCTGTGTACCTTTTTCCAAGTAGCTGCTAATTCTGTCCCTCATTATTGTTTCTAGAACTTTCCACACCATTGAAGATATGTTTATCTCTGCACCTCTTACTGAATAAGAGTGTAACATTAGATAGACACAAAAAGCTGGAGTAATTCAGCGGGACAAGCAGCGTCTCTGGAGAAAAGGAATGGGTGACTTGTCGGAGAAGAAGGGTCTCGACCTGAAACGTCACCCATTCCTTCTCTCCGGAGATTCTGCCTGTCCCGCTGAATTACTCCAGCTTTTTATGTCTATCTTCGGTTTAAACCAGCATCTGCAGTTCCTTCCTACACAAGAGTAATATTTGTCATTTCCTATCCATTCACCCAGTGATATTGCCAGTAGAACTGTTTTCTCTGAGCTCCAGTTACCTGTTCAATCCTGGCTTTGGGCTCAGTCTCGAATTTGCATGTTCTTCCTTTCACCACATGGGTTCCTCCTGAATGCCCTGCTTTCTCGCATATCCAAGCGGCGAGTGGATTGGGATGTTAATTGATCTCGGGAAATTGCCTTGGCTTGTAGATGAGTGGTAGAATCTGGAAGTAGTGATACAAATGTGGGAAGGATAAAATGAGACGAGAGCAGATGGGTGCTGGTGGCCAGCACAGACAGACTGGGCAGAAAGTTCTGTTCTCATGCTAACTTTATTACTTTAATAGACCAAGGGAGACCCGTTGGGCCCCGTCGCCCCAACATAATATTCCACCACTCTCCCATAGCCCCCAACTGCGCAGGCGCGGCTCACGGGTTCCCGTTGTGATGTCAGAGATCCCCATTGTGACGTAATTCATGGAATCCCTCCCCCCAACTGCGCCTCGCCATCCCTCTTCCTACCCCTATCCTCCTCCATTCCCCCTCATCCCCAAGCACTCCTACCCCCTCTTCTTCACCCTTCCTCTTCTTTCCCCTCTCCTCATCCCCTCCCCCACTCCCTCCCTCACCTTGCCCTCCCTCTCCTATCCCCTACCCTCAGCCAGTCACTCCCTCCCTCCATAACCCAATTCCCCTTCTTCCCCCTCCTCTCCCTCTATCTCCCTGCTCCCCCACTCCTCACCTCCCCCTATCCCAGCCCCCACAATGAAAATCGTGATTTTTTTTTTGTAAATGAAACCTCTCCTCTATCCCACCACACACACACACACACACACACACAATGGAAATCACGATTGTTTTAATGTAATCAAGTATCGAGATCCTATTGTGACATCATTGTGAATGAAAGCGGAAGAATTTGAATAAAACTGATTTTTTTTTTTCATTGCAATTTTTAATGTAAATGAGATTCGGGATCCCATTGTGTTTAAAATGTGAATAACTTGTAAAATATACCATCAATCTTAGCAAAACTTGCCAGAGCACACCACAGGACAATGGTGAGTAAGGTGGGTGGTCCCCCAACTCAACCCCAGTTCCCCAAACAATATCTCGCCATTCACCCATTCGCCCATATTAGGCTGTGGGCCGAGCATCAGAAATGTGTCTAGAAATAGGATTTCGTGACCCAAGTCACCAAACTACATGAAATTTTCCACAGATTTGGATGAAATATAATTGAGAAGGAAATCATAATTCGTAATTGCCGAAAGTTGCACATTAATTAATTAAACTAATTAGAAAATGAGATCGGGAAAATAAGCGGCATCTAGTGGCCAACGCCCGTATTACACTATGGGCAGCCTATTCCCGTGTTGCAGTCCATTTTATATATATATATGTAACCTGTAAATATGAATGTAATCATATATAATTAGGTATAATTATATTATATAAAAATAATATGATGAATATAATTTTGAGTGTGTTTTTTTAATTACACTGTCGCAGAGGTCCTGCTCCTGAACCAGCCTAATTAATGGGTTAGGGCAGTTCTTGTGGGTTCCTTCCTTTACTGAACCCCACTGACTGCCAGTGTGCAGAGTGGGGGTGACGGCCATAGTGGGACCGGGGCAGTGGCAGGCATGCATGTTCCAGTCGCTTTAATAGGAAATTAAATGAGACTGCAGCAGATATCCCAGGTATTAAGGGCTCATGAACCTGCCTAATTAAAGGGTCAGGACAAATCCTCTAGGTTTCCCCATTTACTGAACCCCACTGACTGCCCAAGTGGGGATAGTGGGGGTAACGGCTATAGTGGGACGGGCAGTGCCAGGCAGGCATGTTCCAGTAGCTTTAATAGGAAATTAAATGAGACTGCAGCAGATGTCCCAGGTTTTAAGGGCTCATGAACCTGCCTAATTAAAGGGTCAGGACAAATCCTCTAGGTTTTCCCATTTACTGAACCCCGCTGACTGCCAAAGTGGGGAGAGTGGGGGTGACGGCCATAGTGGGACTGGGGCAGTGCCAGACCTGTAAGAGACCTGTCTTATTTCTGATGTAAATGTCACATCCTGGCCAAGAATCGAATGCTCTGATGTTTACTCGATGAATATTCATTTTAAGCTACAATGAGCTTATATTTATGTTATAGCCCCCCCCCCCCCCCCCCCCCCCCCCCCCCCCCCCCCCCCCCCCCCGATGGTGCCTTTGCAAATGAGGGCTATTACCTTTAACCTAAAAGAACCCTAAAAGTGTTGCATTGTTTATCTCTAGTTTGTGTGCTTGTCTGTGTGTGCCTTTCAAACATGTATCTGTGGATGTATGTATGTGTGCATGTATGTTTGGATATGTACATGTATGTCTGTGTGAATGGATGTGTGTGTGTGCGGATTTATGTGTGTGCGGATTTATGTGTGCATGTATGTGTGTGTTTGCATGCATGGAAGTGTGCGTATGTATGTATGTGTGGATCGGTGGGTGGATTGTCGCAGTCATTCACCGGCACGCCATTATCATAAGTAATTCACTCATTGTTTAAATAATTTGACCAAATAAACAGTGAAACGATCCACATTAAAATAAAACTTTATATAATCATTTTTTTCCACAATTTATTTATTTTGTGTACTTTGAACATTTACAAATGATGCAATGCGCTGGTAGGACATGCCTACGGTCAGTGTGCTCGACAGTTGCTGTTTGTTGACTATGACTTGTCATGGATCGAAGCAGTCTCTTTGGGGCCGGCTCATCTGCTTCACCATCAGGAACTGCCTCTTGAGGTGATTCACCTGCTTCAGGCTTTTCAGCGTCTTGAACTCAATTGAAAGAGGAAAAAGAAAACAGAAAAGGAATGAAAAGTAAAATAAATCAACATCCTCAAATATATCTTTTCATTTTTCAAAGTAACATCATATGACCATAAGTAAAAAGATTTGTTGTTTGAGTCCTATCATTACCTTTCTTCCTTCTAGACTTTGCTATCGCTCGATTTATTGTTGTTATGTTGCAGAAGCACTCTGCATGATAACCCGGGATACACTGCTGCCTCCTAATAATAGAAGATAATATGTGTCGGGGTGTATTTTACATCTTTTCATGTTTTATATTATGTAAGACAATATCGACATATCAATGAGGAAATTAAACATGTATGCATGTCCAGGTAGATGGGATGGCAAGTCTGCAAATTATCAAATTAGTGTTCATTAAAGCACAGTGAATGTCCACACAAAACACTTTGTGTGGACAAAAAGTGTTTTGTGTGGACAGGCTCTGAAGAGTGGAGGGGCAGAAGCTGCAGAAAAAAATAATCTCATATTACTTAGGTCTGCATGGACTTCGATTCATAAAATGTCAATCTCTTCTTAATGTCAATGAGACTGACACTGTAATTTACAGCCATAGATAAGACTTCAAGTTCAAGTGCAGGAGCAGAGGGTGCAGAATAGCTAGAGAAAGAAACATCTCATAGTACTTGGGTCTGCATGGACTTCAATTCATAAAGTGTCAACCTCTATTTAATGAAACTTACACTGTAATTTACTACAATTGATAAGTTATTTCAAGTTTCAGTAGAGGCTACAGAAAAAAAAATCTCATAGTCATTAAGTCTGCATGGACTTCAATTCATAACATTTAAACCTCTTCTTAATGTTAATGAGAATAATAATAATAATAATAATAAATTTTATTTGCGGGCGCCTTTCAAAAGTCTCAAGGCCACCTTACAGAATTTAACAAGAGTAAAAAACATATAATCGGAGTAAAATAAATAATAAAGATATCACCAATACACAAATTAAAGACAGAATTCAATCCAAAGACAAAAAAATCAAAAACACAATGTGAAGAGAGAGCAGCAGCAGCTAAACCGCCGCGCCAGCGTACACTCGCCCTTCCGACAGCCATCTTGGACACAAACTAAAATAATCACTTACACACAAAAATCATTCCCCCACTATGGTTACCACTGTGGGGGAAAGCACAATGTCCAGTACCCATCCCCAGTTCTCCGAAAGTCAGGCCTATTGATGGCCTCCGCTATTGCCTCTACGGAGGCCCGATGTTCCTGGCCGTTCTCGCCAGGTGCTGTTGCCCCGGCGTCGGGAGAGTCCTCTCAGCGGCTGGACCACCTGGAATGGCCGCTTCCTTACCGGAGACCGCGGCTTCCAAAGCCGACAAGGCCGCGCCGGTTTGGAGCTCCCAGGCTCCCCATGTTGAAGTCGGCGCCGCCCGCTCCGCAGCCCGGAGGTGTTGAACTCGCCGGTCACAGCTCACCGGAGCTCCAGCGCGTCAATCCAGCGCGGAGACCCAGGCAAGGCATCGCCCGCTCCGCGATAGCGCTCCAGCGCTGTGCCGCCACCGAAGCCGAGGTGCTGGGCGGTCCCCGCCAGGAAACGGTGCTCCACGCCTGCTGGTAGGCCACGAGGACGGGTCGAAGGGGCAGCCCAGAGAATAAGCTGCCTCACCGACCAGGTAGGGACCTAGAAATATAGTTACCCCCTTTCCCCCCCCCATTAAAAAGTCTATTTCTCCCACAAACAAAACACAGGACTCACTAGAACTACAAAAAAAGTGAATTAAACTGACGGCTGCTGGTTAGCAGCTGTTCCCCAAGATGGCTCCTCCTCCTTGAATAACACTGTTACCATAGAAGAAACTAGTTCAAGTTTACATATCACCAATTCATTTCTACAGAAAAATCAACCATTTCTCATTGCAATGGAAGCCTATAAATAGCGATCGATATCCCTCCGTTTTTCTCCCATTGTCGGGGTCTGAAAACGACCGCTACAGATGGCACTATGTACAGCCTCCCCCCCCGCCCGCGGAGATGATCCGCGGCTCCGCGTTCGCGAATAAGCTGCTTATTAATTGAGACCGCGGCTTCACTTTACCGCGAGTACCTAGGCCCCGCGGTCGGAGCACTTTTTCCTGGTAAGTTTTCGCAGGCAGCTCCGAGATTAGCTGTTAAAGACTTATTACTCTACAACAAGCTGGCATTAGTGACAATGTTTAATTGACTGTATTATGGAAACATATAGTTTAGGCCCTCAATTTCATGATTGAATGAATGAATGAATGTATGAATGAATGGAGTAAGTGAATGATTGAATTTATTTACATTATAAAAGGGTGCAATTAAATTAATTAAACTCCATACAGATAGATTTTCATAAATTCAGACTTTAGATCTTACCTTTCAGTTAGAGTTGATTCCTGGCTGCCTTCTTTGTGTTGGAGCACCTCTGCAGCAACTTTGCTTTCAAGGCTTTCTTCTACTTCAATCCACTTAGCAGCACATTCTTCAGCCTTTTTAATGCTTTTCTCACCAAATACAATTACCTTGCTGCAAGTTTCCACGGCATATATTCCACGGAACAACACATCGGAATCTCCAGTAAAACAGGCATCAGTGAAGTCCCCTCAGCCATGTTGTGTGCTAGCCTGAAGCAAAGCGCGTGATTGGCCAACTGGCAGACAACTCAATGTTAAACGTGCTTTGATTGGACTATAAATTACCCTAAACTTTTCCGTTTTTTCTCTAATTTAATAAAAAATGTGCAAGTCTTCTTCAGGACGAGTTTCAGGGGTGATTTATATAATTTTCTTTACACAATATGTGAAAATTTCATGTAATTTTGTGACTTGGGTCACGAAACTGCAGAATAAAGCTCCTCGGCCCACAGCCTATATTCCAGCACTCACCCATAGCCCCCAGCTGTGCAGAGGCATATCCCTCAGCGCTGCCTCCCCCCTCCTCTTGCTTCGGGGACTTTAAAAAATAATGCAATTGCGTCCTCCCCGTCTTGTTCAGCTAAAAACCTGCTGAAAGGACTGAGTGATTGCAACTTTGTTGCAAGCTGGGCCGGCAAGGATTTTAGCTGCTACATTTTTCTTAAACTTGAATTTCTAAAGTTAAAAATGATGATTAACTTGTGAAATATAACCTCAATCTGAACTAAACAGACCACCGCAGGACAATGGTGAGTAAGGTGGTGCCAACATTTTAGTGCTATCGTGTATCGTTGTGGCATAATTTCAGGAATACATGGGGATAGAGAGATAGAGAGATAGAAAGAATATGGCTGTGATCTCTGCAATTTCCTCCTATCTTTTCCCCTGAACAATCTGCATCAAATGGACCTGGATATTTATCCACTTTAAATACAGCTAGCCTTTCGAGCAACATTTTATCCGTTTTAAAGACAAGCAAATAATAATCTGCACAACGTGGAATCCAAGTTGCCATTATTGTTGACTTTTTTTTACTGTTTACTCAATTCTCAGTGAAAATCTAACTAAAACAGCTTCTAAAATTGTCAGTTGAGGAGGTCTCGCACAATTATATATGACCAGTAAATATTATTTCTGTTCCTTGCATGGAAACAGCACCAAATAACCAGGGGAAAAAAATGGGAAGGGAGATTCTCAAAATTGCAACTACTTTTTTCCAGCTTGAGAGATGATAAAAGGCTGCATGCCAGAGGTCTTTGAAATGCTGGAAGGCACAGTTAACATAGATGAAAGCAGAGGAAGCCTGCACCATGAGGGTCTGGAGGTAAAAGTTAAAAATTAACGAGTCTCGAGTGAATAGATGGAGCAATTAATGATGTGCTGATTAACTTCTTAATAAATAGCCATGATAAAATTGAGTTGAATGTATTTGAGATTTATGAAGATACAAGATATGATCAACGTTATGGAATATAATTCCTTGCTGTCGGGGCATCAAATATGTCATCCGTCGAGTGTTTGATTTTCAGAAGTTTATTTATAGATGAATATGGCAGTTTGGACCACTCTGGACACTGGGAAAGACATTTTGCAAAATTTCCTTTCAGATTAAATCTGTGGAATCGGATTCATGAAAGGGTCAGATTCTGCAGAGTGTGTGTGTGTGGGAGGACTGCATTTATTGGCAGTTTAAAACTTAACTGGCTGGATACTTAATGCCCCAAGCCAGGGAGTGTCGCACTTGAATCTAGAACAAACTGATTCAAGATCAGGTCCCATGCTGTTTAGCATCGTAGCAAAATGCAACCAGTTTTGAAGAAATATAGTATATACTAAATTTGAATCGGACCAATTTGAAGTCTACAGTGCATTTTAATGAAAAGAAAGTTGATAAAACTTATTCCAGTGTTTAGAAACTGCCAGAAGTTATTCCGTGGCCAAAATGTGTGTAAAAGAAACTGTTGCAGGTGCTGCAGAGAATATTGGAAGTACTCAAAGAATCAGGCGATGTATTTGGAGAACAAAGCAGCATTAACATTTTCAAGTTAATGATCAGGTGAAATGTTCTCTGGCAATTCAAATACAAATTCTGCTTATGATTCAAAATAAAAAGACCAGTTTGTTTGTTGGTTATAAAATCCAAGATTGGTGCCAGTATCCAACTGTATTGGAGTAGGTGACGTTTCGGGTCTCGACCCTTCTTCAGACATTGAGTCTGAAGAAGGGTCTCGACCCAAAAAGTCGCCTATTCCTGCGCTCCATAGATGCTGCCTCACCCACAGAGTTTCTCCAGCAATTTTGTCTACCTTCGATTTTGCATTTGTTCTTTCTTAAGCATTGTTCTTGGTAGTCGCATTTGTCTCAAAATTATTGTGAACAATGTGATTCGTAGTTGTGCCTGTCTACTACCAAAATCTTGAAACACTTGTGTATCCCCCTGTGTGATCTTTGACTCTGCAATTCATTTTTACCAGTACTTTTCACTGGTGTTTTGCTTTCATCGTTATAAAAAGGAATACATTGTATATTCTGACTTTTGATTTTATTGAATTATTCAGCCTTCTCCTCCCAATTGGAAAATCTCTGGAATAAATAAGGTTAAAAGACTCTAAGCCAATTGAACTGTGTGCAAACTGCACAACCATCGTAGAATTAGACAGCTGGGAATTCCAGCAAGACTGTATAATAATTTACCATTTCCGTAAGGATGATATTTTATCATAGATTCATATATCAGCAGTCTCCATATCTTAGTAGGATACAACATTCATCAAACAAATGACTAACACTTTCAAAGGTGGTATTAAATCTGGTGGCCCACAAATTGTATAGTGTAGCACAACTTTTAAGTTAACTGAGAAATCTCTTTGAAAAGCTAAGCTCGAAGCTTGGTGAGGATTGTAATTTATTTCTGGATCTTTTATCTGACTTGCTGAGGCTTTGAATTGCCCAGGCATGGGCAGTACTAAGTCAGCACCCCTCGGATCTGGGCATCCCCTTTAGCAATTCCATCACTTTATTGGGCGGCACAGTTACGCATCGGTTGGGTTGCTACCATACAGCGCCAGAGGCCCGGGTTCAATCCTGACTAGAAACATAGAAAATAGGTGCAGGAGTAGGCCATTAGGCCCTTTGAGCCAGCACTATCATTCAATACGATCATGGCTGATCATCCAAAATCAGAACCCCCGTTCCTGATTTCTTCCCATATACCTTGATTCTGTTTGCTATAAGAGCTATATCTAACTCTCTTGAAACCATCCAGTGAATTGGCCTCCACTGCCTTTTGTGGCAGAGAATTCCACAGATTCACAACTCTCTGGGTGTTAACTAGGGGTGCTTGTCTGTACAGAGTTTGTACGTTCTCCCCGTGAGCTGAATGGGTTTCCTCGGAAATCTACAGTTTCCTCCCACACTCCAAAGACATACAGGTTTGTAGGCTAATTAGCTTGGTATAATTGTAAATTATCCCTAATGTGTGTTGGATAGTGTAAGTGTGTGGTGATCGCTGGTCTGTGTGGGCTAAAGGGTCTATTTCCACACTGTATCTCTAAACTAAACTAAATATTACATATTAGAGGCACAATGGCAACAGCTATAGTCCATCCATCTCTCCTTTCTCGCCTCTCTTGTGGTGACTTTGTCAACACCTACCTTTTGACCTTACACCCTTGCTTCCAGCTTTTACTCACTCATGCATTCTTTCCCCATCCCCCAATGCCAGATAAGTTTGATAGTGATGCCGTTTTTCAGTTTTAGAATTTCAGCGTGGGAAACAGGCCGACCAAGTCTGCGCCGATCAGCAATCACCCGTACACTAGTTCTATCGTACACACTAGGGACAATTTAACAGAAACTAATTAACCTACAAACCTGCACCTCTTTAGAATGTGGGAGGAAACTGGAGCGCCCAAAGAAAAGCCAAGCGGTCGCAGGGAGAATATGCAAACTCTGTACAGGGAGCACCCATAGTCAGGATTGACTTTGAGTCTGTGGAACTGTTCATTAACTCTACCTCTGTGGCGATCTGACTATATGGGTACGGTTAAGAACCTTAAAATGATTGAGCCACAATTTGTGACTGATGTTTTGTTCAAACAAAGATTAAATATTAATAATGTTATTTCTACTTAAAATTTTAACCTGGTCCAAAGCATGTTCCCTAGAATATTTTTCTCTTTGCTAATGACAATATACTCTTAAGAAAGCAATAACTTGTGGATGAGTGTAACCTGATTTGAGTAGACGGGGCAGGATTTTGTTATTGTTGCAGGTTTATGTCAAGCCAAAGAGTAGATGAAAAATTACTTGTCTGATAGCTTGTTTTGAAATGCTCAGGACGCCAAATGTGGTTACTGTTCAACAATTTACTGTTGCCACAGTAACACAGATGCAATGAAAAATGAGCATCCAGCCAGTCTGGTTATGTTTGTGGGACTGGACTAACCTCTGGGGTAATTCAATGATTTGTTGCCGATCGCAGTTCACAGCAGGGAACTGTTGCCTCTTTCCTCTGCTGATGGTCAGTGGTGCCAGGAGGTTGGTGGGAGATTGAATGAAGATGCACAAGGGTATGAATAGTTTGGAAAGTGGAAACAGAGGGAAGCTGTTTCCAATTGCGGATGGACCAGGAGGGATACATTTATTTTGAGAATATGAGGAGAATCCTTTGGAACATGCTTCAACAGGATATTTACCTGTGTGAATTTATTCATTTTACGCCATTCTTCCTGTGCCTTCTCTGAGGGAGATTGCCAAGTCTTTTCATCCATTTGTCAGACTTGATTTGATGGTGTTCATGCTGTGGCATAGGCTGTTAAGAATTAAATAGAAATTACTGAAACCCGTTTCAGATACAGCCCTCAGGACCTGCAGAAAGGGGTTATTGGTTCACTTGGCTAACAGTGCGTCTAAACAGTGGGAAGTTCAATAAGAGCAGACAGGATGCTGGTTCATTTGTGTTCAGGATCCTCAAAAGCTGTCATGTTACACCAAAAGCACAGTTTAGTTTTGGCCTGAGACAGCCAAAGAATATTAATGTAGTTAATCCATGTGACAGATCGTTTTTAGCTCAGAGGAGACCATATATAATAACAGAAACAACTTATTATCATTAAATGTCTTTATTGTCAAAAGAAAAGTTCCAAGGCACTTGAAAGGAAAACAAACCAACAGCCATGGTCTTACTGGGGACTGCAAGATACAGTTTAGTTAAAGCAGTGAGACAGCTGTTGGTGGCTTTAAGGAAAGTTTCAAAGGATTGGGCTCAATCATTTAAAGGTTCTTCCACCAGGTGTAATGAGCAGTCAGATGAGATCCAAGACATAGGTAGTAAAAGGTTGGCAAGGGCAGAATTAAAGAAACAGTTCGGTGGCAATGAATGCATGGAAAAAAGTTTGGGCATTGATGAGAATGGGATCAGGGCATAATCCAAGGTGTGAAATAGGATGTATATAGTTTTAATGTTGTGGAAAAAAAAATGTTTTGTAGCTTGACTCTGGGTCAAACAGAAAGCTTCGATTCCCAAGTTGAGAACCAGGAACGGGAATGATGTCCATACCAAGAGAGCTGAGCTTTTAATGCAGTAGTAAAAATGATGGCTTAAGACTTTGGGCCTTCTATTGTTCACTTGTGGCAGTCTGGTTCTTCTACAAAGTGATGTTGGATAAGCAATATGACCATGTGGAGGAACACGTGGGGTCGAGAGGACAAAATCTATATAAAAATTGGCTGCTGTGACTATGATTGATGCAAATACATCGATAGATGCTCCTGAACACATCATCAGTGATGTAACCTGGGGTCATTGGGTGTTTCAGGTCTTTCAACATCAGACACCCTCACCCAGGCGACCCAGCCGTGGTTGATCCGACCACGACTTGTGTTCAGGTGGCATTCGTTCCTCCCCATGGACCTCCTCTCCTGATTCAGAGCCATCTTGATGCCTTCTCCGCTGCCTCTGTGGTGTTCTTGATGGCCCTTCTCCTTGCCACTCCGTTGATGCCCAGTGCATTCAAGGCTTTGTAGAGCGATTGCCCTGCAAAACCTCTGCAGCCAACCTCGATGGGCATTAGTATAACTGGGGGGAGTATGTTGTTCAGGAGGCCAAGAGGAGATTCTTGGGTGATGAAATTAATGCGTTTTAATAGTGAAGGGTGGTGTCAAATAATTGCCCTTCTGCAAATATGTGTTGGCCAAGGGTGGTATCATCAACCATGGTAAAAATTGCAGATACGTTTGAGAGGGCAAGGAAGGATAACAAGCTGAGATCACAAGGTAGGTGCAGTAAAAGATGTCCATCTAAAAAGGACACAAAGTGTTGGAGTAACTCAGCAGGTCTGACTGCATCCTTGGAAAACATGGATGGGTGACATTTTGGGTTGAGACCTTTTAATGGCACCTATCCAGATTCTCCAAAGATGCTGCCTGACCTGCTGAGTTACACCAGCACCTAATAATGACTGAAGTAGCAGCAGGGCTGTGAGTGATTTGGTTCACATGCAGCTCATCGTGTGAACCAAAGTGCTTATAACTACATCAGGAGAGTCAAGCAGAAGTAGTTTAGACCATAATTGTGTAGATTACCAAATCTGCAGGATGCTCACTCATGGTCAGTTGTTAAGAATTGTAAGAAACAATGAAAAACCAGCAGGAAGGTGCCAGAATTGAATTTAAACACACTTGGATTAACAATGACAATATAGAACCTCTAATTTTCGCAATGTGCGATATTCCTATTAAATATGACTGACTAATATACATCGTAACTCAAATGGGGAACATTTGCGGTCATTTGTCAATTATGTATAACAGCCAAATGAATGTAGACACCTTCATACTATATTTGAACCACACTTGCAGGGTGAGTGATGTAGTTCTGGAATGGGAGGATCGCTCATGTACTGGACAACAAGAATAAACCAGGGAACTGCAGGTCAGCGAGCTTGATGGCAGTGCTGGGAAAGTAGTTCAAGGGGATATTTAGGGACAGGATCTGTCAGCATTTAGGCATGGTCTGATTAGGGATAATCAGCATGGCTCTGTGCATGAAATAAGCTCAGGGTGTTTATCCAGAAAGAGAAGAAAATAATCATTCCAGTCTTCTGCTACATCTTGTACTGAATGTCCCTAAAGAGTTGCCACAAGCACACTGCTAATCCAAGTCGTACTATACGCATGCCATCAGTAAAGATAAGATTTTGTGGTTTTGGAAATACCTTGGTGGTCTATGGGCTCACTGATGTGATTCTGGATCTCGCTTGTTGTAAATACCGTTTAATACATTTTAAATTTCTTGAAGATAATCATTGCCTAAAGCTTTAATTACAGTCTATTACTTGCTTTCTACCGATATCAAGAAAAATTCCTCTACATATCAGGCAGATGAATCGCTGCCAGATAATGCTGTTGCTGTGTGCAGAAGCAGACCAATAAATAAATAAAATCTAAACAACAGTTACTGTTCCAGCTTTCAGAATGCCACTCAACATGATGGAAACTGAAGGATCGAATATGTTTGTCAAGCACAATTTAGATGTTAGGAATACAAAAAATAAATCACTGCACCTCATGGCTAATAAATCATACTGAAGAAATGGAGAACACAATCCAACTCAGTTGTTAAAAAAATGAAGCTAGGAAGAACTGCAGTTACTTGTCAATAGCCAAACAACGAGCAATCACGAAATTTATCGGTTTAAAAAAAACAGAACAGGTGGTATTATTTCTGTGTTCATATTTTCTGCTATTTTTCTTTTCAGATATGGTGTCCAATAAACTGCAGAATAGCAATGTGTTTACCATTGCTAAACGGAATGTGGAGGGACAGGATATGTTGTATCAATCCTTGAAGTTGACCAACGGGATTTGGATGTTGGCAGAGCTGCGCATTCAACCTGGAAACCCCAACTACACGGTAAGTGTGAACTGCGGCCTGTTTTTTTTAATTATTATGAGGTAAGAGTCTTTTTTTTAATCCCACCTCTATACTGACCTCTACCTCTATATTCTATAAGGTGTTTTTATCTTTTGGGCAAGTTTATAAAAGCCATAGGACTTTGGTGGTAAGAGCAACTTAATATTTAACTCATCTAGGATGGAGAGAGGAAAAACTGCAGCAATTCGCACAAAAAATCATTCCACTGTTGCTCCACGTCGGTAGATATGCCTGCGTGATCATGGGCGAAGTAGGAACTCACTTGACAGTGACAGCCCACAGGACGGAAGAGCCATTGAGATATTCTAGATCAGCACATGACAGATGGCCACCTGTGTATGGTTTCAGAAAGTGATGGGGTTGCCATGGAACTATATATACCCAAGCACTGGGAGAAATTTATCTGTATAGATTCCTGGAAGATGCTCACTTTTCCATGGCAAATGGCTTGACGGTGAAGGAAGTTGGCCCGTCATGGATTTTCTTTAAGTTGCCGTAGTTTCTTCAATATCAGACACTCTGCATCCGCAGTGGCTCCATCAGAGCTAGGCATTCAAATTCCATACAAAAGCAGCCCATGAAAAGCTTTTGTTTTTCTTCAAGTCTGAGCAGGCATAAACAAATTTGTTATTTTTCAATTCCAAGATTCTCTTAGAATTGGAGATGTAATTTCATTAGGTTTTTCTAAGAATACATTAAATTTGGAAACAGAATATATATGGTTCCCATTCTTGGATTTGGGCTACAACTACAAGACAGCGGAGCTGAAAGAACCAATGCCAGGTTCAGTGTTGAACCTCATCAGGTAATGTATGGCACCTCCAAATTCCTAACCATTACCAGGACTGATGACAGGAATCCTGTGAAAGAAGGATTGCTAAAATTTTGAAAGAAGAATTATGTACAGTTATTGAAAAATATAATGTTTTGCAGAGATTTTTTAAGAGATTGGTTGATGTTTCCTGAGTTGGTAGTTTTTGGGCATTTGGGTTTTTTAAAAATAAAATGACTCTTGGTAATCTATCTATATTTGGATTATTAACACATTACTTGAACGTCTTATTTCATGCACCCTAACCCAGTTGCTTTCCAGTTAGAGCTTTAGCAACCACTTTGCTATTCAATGCACCGATTGTTCAATACCGCATGATTATGTAGAATACATTACTTGTATGGACTAATGTTGTGTGAGCCTTTGGTTTCACACTTCAGTTAGTTAACTGCAAGACCCTGTTGATCAGTTCATAATTAATTTGGTTGAAACTAGATGATAATTGATATTTATCATTGGTTTTCCCAGTGGTTTACCCATCACTTCATATCCATTATTTTATTTAAACCAAAAAGCTACAGATTCCTTTAAGTGAGATTTAAAGCAACTTTGAGTTAATTTCTCTTGGTAATGGATGAACACAATTTCTGCCTTGTTTATAAAGAAGAGACCCCTTAAAAGTTATTTTGCTGGGTCATGGTTTCACCCTGCTACATTTGAATCATCTTTCAATTGGCAATATTTGCAAAGCTGTCAAATGAAATATTCCTCACATTTTGTCAGTCTCAAGCTTCTCTATAGCTGCAAACACCTCATCACCTCACGCACAACTGTTATACACATGCTCCTATTATATGTGTGACTGTTTAAATGAAGGTGGATTGTCTATTTGGGAAGGTTGTCTTAATTGTACCAAATTATCTGCATGATCCAAACGTCACAAACGTATAAAGATGAAATTATCTTTCATTTTAACTTTAAGGTCAAAATGAAATGTAGAATGGCACAGGCATTGGAAATTTAAATCATGTGGAACAAAGAATCAATATCTATCAATGGTTATTATGATGTCATAACAATTTTAATGTAGTTCATATTCAAATCAGGTTTCATCTTAGTGAATGTAATTTTATAAAATGCACCATCTGTCTTTTTATGATTAAAAAATATATGCAGTTAGCAATAACAAGATTCTAAATCAAAACATTGGAATTTTTATTACCTTTAGCATTGAACGTGATTGCCAAGTTAATGACAGTGGTGTAATATTGGAAAGCTGCTTTGATTTCAGCTTATTTATTTAACTTGGAGACACGGTGACGCGACATTAATTTTAACCACAGCTAATTCTACATTAAAAGATGATCCCAACAGAGTAAAACATAATCCTGTTGTATTCGTACGTTCACAGGTTACTGTGAATGCGGGATTCAGCTCGGTGCAGGCTGTCTGAGACATCAAATGATGTTGAAATCACAGTTTCATATTTTCAAATGTTACGTCCTTCTTTGCATCAGGCAGCCAAACTTTTTTAAAAAATACTTAAAATTAGGCTGCGTAGTTGGTTGAAGGGACTATTCTTCACTGAGTGGCCACAGTTTTTTTTCAGCACAGATAATGAAAGCTCATTTGAAGAAAAAGTCTCATGTTAATGCTTTGTGCCCTCGCCTGTCGGAACTGTTGGGAAAAGTGGATGTTGAGCTCCACTTAAAATTCAAAGCACTCTGCAGCAGTCATTTTGAGTTTATTTCCAAAGTCTCAACAGTGTTTCTTTGGAAAACACTGGAAACCAGATCCTTAGAAACATGTTTGTGGAGCTGCTTGCAGAAGGATCCATTTGCTCCCCAGTAAAAGTTTTCCTATAACTCCCGACCTGCTGCAGATTTCAGTTCATGGCGGTTTATTTGCTGGACGTGGCCCAGATGCGAGTGGACTTGGGCCGCTAATACTAATACAAACCTAAATTATTACCAATTACCAAAGGGATCAAATTTGGGAATAATGAAAAAATGTATGATGTGCTGGAGAGACTACTCTTCTTTAGACTTTACTTTAGAGACAGCGCGGAAGCAGGTCCTGCTGCCCACCGAGTCCGCACCAACCACCAAAAATAGTGTTTGTCTATTTTTGAGATAGTTTCCCCTGACAAATAAGACCTTGAGGTCCCAGGTCCAGACCCCAGTTGACAATAAATTAATGGATGAACTCACATCATGGTTGGATTGCTCTGTTCAGTGACAAATGGAAAAAATGTTGAATTCTAATTTTAATTTACAACGTTCCAGTGGATTCTTTATTTTATGAAATCTTAATCCAGATTCTCCACCTGAACAATTTCCTTCATCTTTCTTTTGAATCTTTTAAAATACAACACTCTATAATGAATAACAGCTTCCTTGACCATGTGTGATTTAATGCATGAAACTTGTAGGGAATTGGGATAAATATTGAGAACTACCAGAATGATACTTTCCCTGCTGTTGATTTACAGTAATGGTTTGAACAATTTTAATTTGATTAAGGTTAAAAAAATTGCAAACAAACTGCTCGCCTGACATCCTCTGTAGGGATGTACAGATATTTTCTTCAACCAAACTTTGCTTCCCACCACTTGATCAGTCGCCTTAACCAAGTCATTTGTTCCATTCTATCCCTGGAAACTCTGAGACTAAACCAGACCATTCTCATCCTTCACCATGTAGAAATTACAGCAGTGTTTATTAGATTAGATTAGATTCCTTTATTATCAATCAGACCTTTCGGTCTGAACAAAATTTCGTTGCCTGCAGTCATACATATAATAATAAATAACAAAACATACAATAAACACAAATTAACATCCACCACAGTGAGTTCACCAGGCACCTCCTCACTGGTGTGGAGGCAAAAGTCTTAAAGTCTCTGTCTCTTCCCTCCTTGTTCTTCCTCTGCGCTGAGGCGATCCAGGCTTCCGTTGTTGTGACCCCGCCGGATGATGGTAAGTAAGTCCCGCGGCTCAACCGAGCTCCCCTTCACTTTTCTCTTCAGCATATAAAAGGCATGCTCAATTGTGATCAGATCAGGACACATGGCTCCACATATGTATGTACAGGACTATGTATAAACACTGCTGTAATTTTTACATGGTGAAACCAAAATGTACAAAAAATGGCCTTTATTAAAATCTGACAATGTGCACTTTAACCACATGTGATTTTTTTTTTTTCTGTTACAAATCTCAAATTGTGGAGTACAGAGGCAAATAAATAAATGATGGGTCTTTGTCCCAAACAATATGGAGGGCACTGTGCCTTCTGACGTGGATTTGTTTCAAATTTTGTTTGATAATTCTCCTGTGAAATGCATTTTAATGTTTGGGGATGTTATGAGTGCCTTAGAAATATATTGTGCTGCTTTTTTCAAGTTGTTTTTTTTTTAACATTAAGAAATGCCACATTCTAATTATCAGAACTGAATCCTTAAGTTTCAGTTCTGTAAACCCCCAACAAAGAATGACAGTGTGATTAGAACTTTCACTGAACCCAGCTGCACTGGAATACATCCACATCGGACCTTAGTGAGCCAGTAAAATCACCTTGCTTCAATTCACCGACTTGCATTGTAAGTGGAGCACAGAAGTAAAATGACTGGCCCAACTTGACTGAGCTAAGATTTGTGTTCTACATAAGCTTCTGCTCACCTAATTCTGTCAACATATATTCCGTTTTGGCCCATGGACATCAATGCTTTGATGCCTTAATTATTCAGTCTATTCTAATATTGCGTTAAATTTCATGTTATAAATACTTCTGCTTTGACCTTAATTCCTTATTAGATTGATTGAAGACCGTCTTCTAATTATGCACCCTGGTTTTGGGTACGTTCACAATTTTACACTATTAGCTTCTGATTCTGTGAATCCCCATTCCTGCTGCAGTCGTAAATGGATCACATTGTGAGCCTCGTTCATTTGAGTAGCAAGAGCAGCTTGTCACCCAGATGGGTGCATTTTAAATGCTCCTGTGTTGTCAATCATTTCAACATTCCAATTACTTAAAGTTTGTATCCCTACGTCCATTTGCATTAATGTTAACATCTCGGCGCTATATGTATCTGCATCACGGAGCTTCTCTCTATTATTGAATTATATTTGCTTTGAAACCAGAATATTTCCCATTTTCTCTGAGAGATATGCATCGCTGCTGGAGTGTGATGACCCATCAATCCACTTTTTGGCAAAGCTGTCTATATCCTATGTGACGCACTAGAAAGTGACTATCAGCTAATCATCCCACCATGGCAGACACTAGACTTAAACCCAATCCAGAGATTGACTGACATGTCCTTTCTAAATAGATTATTGGTCACAGGTTAGGAATATGCCCCTATCCTGCCTACAAACCATGGGAGAATGAAGCCTGCTTTACCACTTCTACTGCTGTTGTTAGTTGAATTGGCCCAGAGAAGCTATCAAACAAGAAAACCATCCAATAGTTCCAACAGGTGATACCTTGGTTTATTTGGTCACAGGTCATGCTAATATTAAATTGGTTGAATTACTTGTGTGAGTTTTTGATTAAAGTATTAGTTTATTAGCAATAGTGTGATGAGTATGATATTATATGCTATTCCTGCTGTTAAGTTTTAAGGAAAATAATTATTTAATGTGTTTTCTAACATTGGTGGTCGGGAACTTATTGGAAGAATATCGGAGATTAATCTGCACTTGGAAAGGCAGTAATAGTCACCATTAAGTTGTTGGTGGGAGATCCTGTCTGACTAATGTAGGTCCGTTTATGAAGAGCATGCTGATACAGACAGTATCATTGATGTGATTTACATGGACTTCATTAGAGTTATTTTAGCAAGGTCCCAAATGGAAGACTGGACCAACAGATTAGAGGTCTTGAAATCCAGGACAAGTTGGCAAACTGAGTCTAAGATTGGCATTGTATTGGAGAAGAGGGTGATAGTGGAGGGTTATTTTGGGGATTGGAAACCTGTGAGCAGTGGTGTACTAAAGAGAGCAGTGCTAGAACCTTTGCTCTTTGTTCTAAACATTAACAACTCAGAGTTTAAAAATATGAATATAGGAGCTGTAATGTCAGGTTGCAGATGAAGTGCTGTTGATGGTGAGGAGGGGAGACTTTAACTACAGAATGATAGTGAGTCGTTGGTAAATTACGCAGGGTAATGGCAGAGGGAAATTAACCCTGTTAAGTGTGAGTGATTCATTTTAAGAGCTTTAATAGGGGCTGAACGCATTAAACCATAAGACATAGGAGCAGAATTAGGCCAAGTCTGCTCTGCTATTCGATCACTGCTGATCTGTTTTTCCCTCTCATCTCCATTCTCCTGCTTTCTCCCCATCCTAGAATGACAGGATCCAAGGGAGTATTGAGAAATAAAAGGGCTCCTTAAAAGTAAAAGTGCAGGTAAATAGGGTGGTGAAGGGTCATGTGTGGTGCTTTTGTTTCTTTGCTGGAGCTTAGAATGCAAGAGTAGGAAAATGATCGTACCATTTCACAGAACATTGGTTAGGTCACTGTGCAGTTCTGGTCACTGCATGAAAGGAAGGATGTGATTGCACAGAATGGTACCTGGGATGGAATGCTTCAGTTATGAGGAGAGACTGGAGGGGCTGGGTTTGTTTTCCTTGGAGTGGAGGAAACTGAGGAGGAACCTGAGGAATACAAAATTATGAAAAGGCTATGTATGATAGGTAGACGGCTAGAAGCGTCTGCCACGGGAAAGAAATCCTACTGACCAAAAGGCATAGGTTTAAGTTGAGAAGTAAGAGGTGCAGAGGAGATTTGAGGCAGTTTTGTATTCATCCAGAATGTGGTTGCAGTCTAGAATGCACTGCCTGAGAAAGTGGTGGAGGCAGGTACTCTCAGCACATTCATACAGCATCAGGACGTGCAGTTGAATTTCCAAAGTGTAGTAGTGGTTACAACCCCTCATTAAGATTGTTGTAAATGAGATTAGTATAGTAGACATCTACTTGATGGTGGGCATGAATATGATGGACTCAATGACTGAGTTGATGTCTTATGACACAAAGTCATGTAGGCTACACATGCTGCTGGACTGACTTGATTGAAATGCATAAGTATTCAATGGGTTTTGGCAGAGTGGATCAGAAGATGGTGTTTCCTCCTGTGGGAGAATCTAAAACTAGGGGTTGGTGTTTCAGAATGACCTATTTTATACGGAGATGAGGCTTTTTTCTGGGAGTCAGCAGTTTATGGATCTCTTCTTCAAAGAATTGTGGAAGCAGAGCCATTTGGCAGACAGGTAAACAGATTCTTGATCAACAAGCAAGGATTATGGACAGATGTGAATGCAGAATTAATTTTACAGCCAGATTTGCTGGCATCTTAATAAATGGAAGAACTGCACCCAATTTGTTGGTTTAGGCTGAATTCTACTGTGTGCGTTACTTGAACATGCTATGAGTTTCTGCTTTTCCATAGTAGCTTGCTATTGGTATCAACGAAAAACGCAGTCCTTTCTCTGACCAATTTGGAGCAGAAGGCATCTGGATGGGCTTTTCCTTAACTCATCAGATTGAACGTTTGTTGATGTGCAGTACTGATGATGAGCTATGAAGTTTGATTTTAGATCATTCCCAAGCCGTCATGTTTCACATGCTTGATGTTCTCTTATTTTCTTCTTGCATGCTGCACAGTTTTGCAGTAAGGGTGCATTACTTTTTATTTCCTGCTGTTAACTTTCACTTTCCATTTGTTCATTTGCCTACTGAATGACTCTGTAAATCTCCCTGTAGGTTTGGATTTGCTTCTATTGTCTGCACACTTCATTTGATTTTAATTTATACAAAGTTGTTAAATTTACATTAAATTATGCTAGGCAGGTAATTTACATATCTGGGAAATGGTTACCAGATGCTTTAATAACGTTAATAATGAAATAAATAACATTAAATAATAAACCAATACTAACACTTTATTACATCTCACAAATACAACATTAAATTCATATTTATGTATTCCAAGTAATAGTAATACTTGGTAGGATTGTGACTCTTTATATCATAAGTAGCTAAAATATCCACAAACAGCTGGTTTTACGGGCAGACCTACCTCCCACTAAATGCATATTCTCAGAGTAATCAAGGACCTTTTGTCAGACGAGGTCTTCCTTAGCTGTCGTTCTTCATGGCTCCCTATTTAAGTAAATGTCTGTGATGTCTGCTCAAGCCTATCCATTGAAAGTTTCCATTAGTTTGCCTGTCAGATAAGGCAGATGAGTCAGTAGTTGCCAGATCGAGACGTTGCTCCTTTTAAACACAGGCACACAAATTCGATATTTTCAGGTTCCTTCAGTACTCTGTAATTAATTTCCTGATGCATGCCAATGTCTGTTGCATTTTTCCCTCTGGTCTCTTTTAACATCCGACAAAATATGCAGTCTGTCCAGGAGAATTATTTAACCATAGATCCCTTTAATTTGCAAGTCATTCTTTGGCATTACAAATACTAAAAGGAGGACAGGCTTGTATTTTTATGGTCTTGTTCACATTTTCAGGACATACAGGAGTACTTTAAACGATATATCCCAGTAGTCATAGTCGATTGTATAATATCGGAGGTGATTGGTGTGCAACAAATCCCACCATGTTGATGGAGGGATAAAGGAGACAGATTTTCTGGGCGTTAAAATAAATAGCAGTTACACCCATAACTGCCAGAAATTTTGGAAGGTCAGTGCCCAGCTTAAATATGCAGTTGAGAGCACTATGTGCAAGCACAAACATACAAACTTTACACTCTCCCCATACCCGATCATCACACTTGTTAATTCAGGCTGAACAGACTCATCTGGATGGTAGGGAGTCTGGGAAAGTACACAAGCCACCTTGTCCATGCAGTACATACCTAATTTACAAAAGGACTTTAGATGCAAGCAAATTGTAGAGTATGTACTTTTTGTTTCTTGTTTCTGACCACTTTTCCTTACTTCTAACCTGCTAAAATGCTGGAACGGGAAATGCTGGAGATGTCTTCTAAGTGGGCCAAGAGAGAACCAATTAATGATTTGGGTCAATTAACTTTTACGAGGAAGATGCAGGAAGATGATTGATTTAGAATATGAACTGCATTCCCCACATAGTCCACCATGATATGAGCTGACCTACATTAGGATACAGTGCCTGGATCCATGCTGGAAGGTACAGCGAGATCCGAAGGTCGGGGAATTTCCAAGCTCGGAAAATATGGGAGTCATTGAGAAATTTGACTTGGTGTTGTTTAAAAGACTGCCTGTAATGCCCCTGCTCCACTTTGGATGAGGGCCAAGGGATTTTCTTTTACATCTGAATGAAAAAACAGACATAACATCAACTTGACCTCTCTTAAATGAAAGGCTGTCCTCCCAGCATTCCTTCGGTATTCAGTGGAATTTGATATACAGTTGCGGAATTATGTAAGTTTATTGCTGAACTTAAAGCCAAATATATTGTTGTCATTAGACTCCGGAAATATCTGAAAATTCATGGAAAGAAGATAGCATGGGTTCAGATCCTAATTTTTCAATCCTCTCACTATTCACATTGGCTGTAGGACTGACATGTAGATAACGTAGACCCCCTATTGAAGACAAGAAGTGTCAGGATCTGGACAAGTATAGGTTGACCAGTCAAATGTCTATTCACAACAAACATCAGAATTAAGAATTCAAAATGGTTGGCATGGACAAGGTGGGCTGAAGGGTCTGTTTATGTGCTGTACAACGCTAACTATTATTTGCATCAACGTGTCTCTGATCTTAAACTATTATTGTGATCTTAGCCATTTCCCTGGCTTGACACTCAATATTTCTGCATGAAACATCTCAAAAATGTAGAAATTTCAAAAGCTGTAGAAATCTACAACACGGAAATGGTTTATTTTATCCAATATTTGATAGTTCTTTGTCAGAAGAAATGCAAGTAGAGCTACTGCAAGTTAAGCTGCAGTCCTTCTGGTGGAAGTACCTGTACTCCTACAATGGTGTCAAGCAAGGATCTGGGGGATTTAGACCTGGCAACGATGAATGGCCAATTATGTATTTCCAATAGGGTGAATTAATAACCATGATGTTATTGAAGGACAAAGTGGAACAAAGGGGCAAAGAGCCAACAGCTGTGTATAATTCTATTGTCCCGGTTGGTGTTGAGCATCATGAGTGCTATTAGAGCAGTACTCACTGAGGCAAATTACAAATGTACCATCACACTCCTGATGTCTGTTGAGGCTGGTCCAGTTGAATTTCTGGTGAGAGGTGACCTCCAGAATGGTGACAACTCTTTCTAAAGATGGTTATTGGTTGGCATTTTTGTGGAAGACTTGCAACCAAAGTCATCTAGGTTGTGTTGTATGTCATTTGCTGAGAAGTTACAATTGGATTTGAGTACTTTGCTATAATTACCAAAAATCCCCACATCTGACCTTATGAAGGAAGATCATGGTTGAAACTGCTGGTTGATTGGGCCTAGACCACTGCCCTGAGCTGCTGCTGCAGTGATATTCTGTGGCTGGGATAATTGGTACCCAATAATGAATACCACTTTGATGTCAAGGGCAATCACTCGCTTTACCTCTGGAATTCAGCAATTTGATCCATGCTTGATTAGCACCTTCACCAATACTTGCATCACGTTGATGATTGTGAGTCAACCGATTTGGTAGTGATTACCAGGGTTAGAATGGTCTCCCTTTCTTGTGAATAAGATACACGTGAGTATTTTTTCTTGCATTGTTAGGTTGATGTTATTACTGCAATTTGTACTGAAACAGCGTGGTTATTTTCAGAGATCTTTAGACTTTCTGTGCGAATGTTGTCTGGCGTCACGGTTGTCTGGCGTCACGGCTTTTACCAGCCGGATGAACAGAGACATTTTGAGGTACAAAAACATAGTTCCGTTAAAGTGGCAATACAGGTAGACAAGGGTGGTGGGGAAGGCATGTGGTATGCATGTCATTCGCCAGTGTGGGGGGTTGTGCCGATACTGGCCCCAGGGGGGGAAAAGTCAACAGTGGTTAGCGAGGAAACAAAAAAACGTTTCTCAACCAGGCATTTAGTAAAATTAAAATACAAGAGTTTAATAACATTCATTTAGTATAACAATGTGCATGTTACAGTTGTACAGGGGGGAAACTTTGGTGTGGGAGAAGCTGAGTATTTGTTTTGCCAGTTCTGGTCCCACTGCATGGGTGGTGCTTTGATGATGGAGACTCTGTTGATGCATGCCTTGTATATGTCCCCACCAGCACCAATAATCCTGCTTGCGGTCTACCTGTATTGCCGTTCGTACGCCTTGCAGCTTATCGGATTGGAAGTCAGATGCTCTCGAGTTAAAAAGTCCTAGATGTGAGGGTGGAGGCCTGCTTTACATAGTCTCGGAACAAGTCGCTTCTCACAGATGTTGGCCTGGGATTGGTAGTCCTAAGAACTTCATTTGAATTATGTGCAGAGGTGCATGGTGAGTTTCCCCGCCCTCCTGAAGTCAACCACCATCTCCTTAGTTTTTCCCACGTTAAGAATGAGGTTGTGGGATTTGCACCAACCTGTGAGCAGCTCCACCTCCATCCTGTACGCCGATACTTGATAGACTAGGACTGTTTTCCCCGACGCAGGCTGAGAGGTTAGATGATGGAAGAATATAAAATCACGTGAGAAGCCCCATACTTCTGCCACTTCTCTGGGTGTTGCCAGTGAACCTACACCCAGAGAAGTAGGTGACCACAGAGTATTAGCAGGTTTATAGAATATAAAATCATACTGCAGGATAGACAGTGCACTGTCGAATATCTTCCATATGTACTGTCTTACTTGCAAAACTCCTGTTTGAACTGTTAGCCCATATATTGTAAATTGATAAATAAGTCATCATAGCCTAAGCATGAAATCACAATAGTTCATCAAACAGTGAAACAAAGCAGTTTAGTACTGATGGAATGTATCATTATATTAGAGTTTTATTGTTTCAACTCAAATTACAGCTTTTGCAGCCGTTTTAAATGCAATTTTCATGGATTATGTACTCTATGAATTTTTTGTTCAATCATTTGTATTTCACTGCACATTATCACGTACTTCTCCACGCAAGATTGCATCTTGGGAAATAACACATAGAACAAGTCCCTAAAATTTCCATTCTGACATTATTTGGTGCAATCATGCATCTGTGCTCCTGCTCCAACTCTTCTCGAGCTCGAGGCCAAATGAGCTGTATTAATCTCCAAGAAACTTAACATCTATAAGCATGCAGATGACCCCACATTCATACTGTAGAGGACCGGATCTCGACCAATGATGAGATGGATTACAGGCGGGATGTAGAGAACTTAGAAACATGGTGTCAAGAACACAACTTCTCCCTCAATGTCAGCAAGAGGATGGAGCTGGTTACAACCAGGGTGACATGATGGCGCTGAGGTAAGGTTGCTGCTTTACAGCACCAGAGACCCGAGTTCGATCCTGACCATGGGTGCTGTCTGTACGGAGTTTGTACATTCTCCCTGTGACCTGCGTGTGTTTTTTCCGGGTGCTCCGATCTCCTCCCACACTCCAAAATCGTAATGGACTGTAAGTTAATTGGCTTCGATAAAATTGTAAATTGTTCTCAATTGTGTGTGTGTGTGTGTGTGTGTGTGTAGAACAGTATTAGTGTGCGGGAACGTTGGTTGGCGCAGACTCAGTGGACCGAAGAGTCTGTTTCAGCGCTGTATTTCAAAACGAAACTAAACGTGCTCCAATCAGCTTCAATGGTGCCAAAATGGAAATGGTCAAGATCTTCAAGTTGCTAAACATAAATATTACCAACAATCCGACCTGGATCAATCACATTGAAGCTATGGGCCAAAATAACAAACCAAAACTCTACTGCCTCAGGAGACTAAGGAAATTTGGCATGTCTCCAACAACTCTTGCAACCTTCTACAATTGCACCGTAGTTCTGCCCAAGACAGCAAGAAATTGCGGAGTTGTGGATGCAGCGCAGTCCATCACATAGACCTGACTATCCACCACTGACTCCACCTGCACTTTACGCTGCCTCAGGAAAGCAGCCAACATAAACAAAGACCTTTCTCACCCTAGTCATTTCCTCATCTCCCAGAAGATGAGCAGAAGATATGAAACCTTGAAAGCACATAACACCAGACTCAGAAATAGCTTCTTTCCCTGTGTTATCAGGCTTCTGAACAGTTTTTCCGTAAGTTAGGATGCACTCCAAGTCTTTCAACCAGAACAGGAAAAAGATAGAATTCCCTTGGTCCTCACTTCTCGCAATTCTAGCCTCCACATTAGTCACTTTCGCCATCTCCAACAGGACCCCACCACTAGCCATATCGTCCCTTTTCTGCAGCGACCACTGTGTGACTCACTCACCCCTCCCCATCCATTCCTACCCATCCACTGGCAATTTCCTCTGTACAACACTTCAGCCCTCACCATCACCCAGCGACCTAAACAACCTTTCTAGGTGAGGCAGAGATTCAAGTACACCTCCCTCAACCTTGTTTATTGCATTTAGTGCTCTCAGCATAACCCTCCTACATCAGCGAAACCAAGCCAAGACCAGAACACTTGCACTCTGTCCACAATGTGACTCTTGTGCTTCCAGTTGCAAGTTATTTCAGTCCCATTCCCACGCCAATCTACCTGTTGTTGGTCTTCTCCAATGCCACAGCAATATCAAACGCAAACCAGACACACAAAAAAATGTCCTTGGGTTGTTTACAATCTTCCTTTTTGCCTATCCTTCATATGCTCTCTTCCATTTAGTTCCATCAGCACATCATCCCATCTTTGTTCCACATTTCATCTTCTGCCTCTGTCCCTACATTTTTTCTCCTTCCTCAAATCGTTCCTTCTGCCCATATTTTTCCCCTTATCTGTTTCCACTGGTGATCTGTGATTTTTTTTTTTTCTATTACACATCTCAAATTGTGTAGTACAGAGGCAAATAAATAAATGACGGGTCTTTGTCCCAAACATTATGGAGGGCCCTGTGCAGACACAGATGATTGATATAACATTAGCCTAGAAGCTAAAGCTGGATTCATAACAGTAATTCTATGAAGTAACAGTTTTCTTTGGGCTCAGTCAGTATTGCACAAAATTGTGAATTTAAATCATTTCTGAGGGTCATGCACAAGTTCTGTTTTATTTTAACATTATGTTTGCAGATATTAATATTATAGTCATGTCTGTGAAGACACAAATGTTAAGAGTATATTAATGACCTAGTTTCTGTGCAGAGTACAGCAGTAATGGATTTCTTCTTAAAATGCTGGGAACTCTGATGGGATCTTATATTTGAAGTCATGATTTGCCTCTGAACTTTTGTAGCTTTTGTTATCCTTAGCCTGTTATTTTTACCCTTTTTTGGTCTTTGGAGACACCTAATAGCAGTTTAGATACAAACACCATCTCATCATTGTTTTGTTATTTTATAAAATCAGTGATGCTCTAAAACAATGTAAATAGATTCTACCCCCTCCAATCCCACCCACTCCCCTCCAACAGCCTTATCCTGTACTCAACATCAGTTGAAGACTACTGATAGTTTTACTTAGACATGATACCATATAAGTTGGTATCACTGGTTTAATGCTTTATATAAGTTTCCCATGGGTGCTCTAGTTTTCTCCCACATTCCCAAAGATGTGCAGAATTGTAGGCTGAATTCATGCTGTAAGTTATCATGTGGTGTATGTGGGTGGTGGAAGAGAGAAAAGATTGTGAGGGATTGCTCTGAGTTATTTCATAATGAAACATGACAGCGTTTATGAACTGTTCAAATTGACAGAAGTTCATTCAAGCTGAGCTCAAAGTCCATATCCTCTCCAAAATTACTCGTTTCCGCTTCTATGCCGGCATGACCTCATCTGTGCTGACACCTTCAGGCTTTATTATTCCCAAACTTGATTATTACATGCTGTCTTGGCCAGACACCTGTGTTGCACCTTATGTAAACCTAAGCTCATCCAAAATACCCTGCTTTACTCTTCTTGCAACAACTTCCTTTTAACCATCTCTTCTATGCTTGCTAACTATGTGAAATCATTGTTCATCAAATCTTCAGTTTAATTCATGTATAACTCTCAACCTAACTGTCTAACCTATCCTATCTCTGTTCGGCAATTTTCTCTGACCCCTTCATCTCACTGACGTTCATCACTCCATCGTTCATAATTATGATTTAAACTGTCTAACATCTGAATTTTCGAATCTTCTGTTTTCCCCTCCTTTAACGTGTTCTTTATAACCCCATCGTTCAACTAAGCTTTTGACCGTGAGTCTTTTCTTACCAAGTGTTACCTTACCTAGTTCAGTATTATTGTATTGCCAATGCCATTGTCAGCAGCTTTGGAATATATATTATTATTAAATCTATTATCTGCTGATTTGCTCTGTGTTATCTCCCCATTTGCTATCCATGTGTCATAAGATTAATTCCTGCTCCCGTCTCAAACCATTTTGAACAAATATGTACGTATGCACATTTATTAATCAATTCTGATTTGTTTAAATACACTAATCAGTTTTCAAGCCACTTGTGTCAGGTGGCTCCCTGCTATGCACTAATAATTGCAAAACCTAAGTCCAAACGAAACTTGTCAATTTCAATAGAAGGAGTTTGCTAGCTAATACCAATTCATGTTAATCAGTTAACTGGGCTAATGTCTATATTAATGAATGTTAATGTGCTAGACTGCTTTAGGGCATTTTTATGTTTATTTGGTATCAAGTTTTTTGACATTGAGGAACTTTTCTTTCCCTTGTTTTTGAGCTTGATTTAAAAATTGTGAAAAGTAATCATTCATTCAAAAAGACTGATAAATCGCGCAATTCAATTTTTATTTATCAATTTTAAAAAATAGGTTATATTTCTATAAAGAAAGCAATAGTAAAAATTGAAAAAAAGTAGATTAATTATGGTAGCTGGTGTGCCAAGCTTGCTGATATATATGCTCAATAGATGCAGGGAATTATACCCAACATATAATTATAATAATACCTAATAAATGTGAGCCTATGGTCCTATGTATGAACCTCTTTTTGTTTTAGGTCCCAGTGCAGTGACAAACCTGCCTCTTTAGTCAGAGGGTGGTGAATCTGTGGAATTCTTTGCCATGGACTGCTATGGAGGCCGTCAATGGACATTTTCAAGGCATAGATAGATAGATTCTTGATTAGTATGGGTGTCAGGGATTATCAGGGGTTATGGGGAAAGGTATGAGAATGGGGTTAGGAGGGAGAGATAGATCAGCCATGATTAAATGGCAGAGTAGACTTGATGAGCCGAATGGTCTAATTCTGCTCCTATCTCTTATAACATAATATTTTACAAGCAATTCCATTTTATAACTTACAATGTATTTAAAGGGAAAATAGAGATCCCTATATTCTAGGTGATCTTGCCAAAAGAATAGTGAATCTGGAGACCTTTTGTCTTATTGATCCTAACATATCAGGACAGGTTATATTCCGTATTCTCGAATCAAAAATGTTCATAGGCAAGAATGCAGCATTCCTGAGAAAGTTGTCAATTACCCACTCTTAACGATCCTTTCCTGATATACTTCAGAATGTATTTGTGTACGCACCCACGCATCTTCTGCCAGATAATTATCCTGGAACCCATTTGCGAGTGTGATTATTTTTGTTAGTGTTTATTTTGAAACAACTTTAACCGTACTGTAAATACTTGAAGAATCCCTGGAAGAATCTTACTATCTACCGGAGTATTTTAGAGCCACATACTGAACGATTATCAAATCTTTCCACTAACAGTTTTGTATCACAGAATCACAGTAGTTAACATACAAATGATGCTTGCAATCTGTTTTCTCAACCTTTGCAAGTTGCTTATTTTGAACATTTTAATTCCCCGAAGCCAGCTGGTACACCAAATTTTGATTGAATGTTGACTCACCCTCTTAGCTGGGTATTACTGACTTTTGTTTTACATTTTCTATCACAATGTCTTGAGCAATGTATGAGCAAATGTGCCAGTATGGCTGTTTTGGTTGTTTGGTTGTGCTCACTCTGTCTATTTTACTATCAGTTAATTCTTGTTTCCTTCCTCCCTCCCAGCTGTCACTAAAATGCAGGGCACCAGAGGTATCACAGTATGTCTACCAAGTCTACGACACTCTTCTGAAGAATTGAAGATCGGAACCAGCTCCCCAATCGTACTGGATGTACCCATCTTAACGCACTCCTCTCAGCAAATATCACTAACAGTGCGTACTAGAAATGGATCCTAACCAAGATCTCCATTTGGTGTTTTTTAATGGAAATGCACTGATGAAATGGTGAAACGTAAAATTGTATACATTCGATAGAAGGTGTCAACTGTAGTCACTTTCAGTGCCAGAAATTTGTGTTCTTTTATTTGCTTTTTTTTTAAAACCACTGTTCAGACCACTACTCAGTGATATTATTTCAACAGATATATTTGTTCTGTGCCAAGTTTGTTGTGTTTTATTAATTAATTTAGACCTAAAGTATAATTAGACTAGGTAAGTTAGCATCTGTGCTAGTGTCCATAGGATGTGTAAAATATAGAGGGTGGCCAAAATGCGGGTGTGTTTTTAAAGCATTGAGAATGTCATGGGGAAAGTACTTGAAATATATAAACCATGAGAGTTACTTTCCCCATAAGAAAATGTGTTTATTTAACCAAGCTGTACTTAATCAAACCTATACAATATTTCCTTTTAAAGGCTCCTCTTCACAAAAATCCTGCAGGCTCTTGAAGGACTTTGTACGTGTTCCTGAGAAGAAGCCCTAATTTTTCAGTGTCAGTCGCTCACGATAATCTGAGATGGGTGGAGTCTTTTTTTCAGGACTTCACGTTTCTCACTGAAACCAACCAATGTCCGACTTCTCCTGAAACCTGCTCAGCAATAATGTTGTATCGTGCTGAAACTTGAGGACTTTTCCCCCTTAAGAAGGGAGAGGAGAGGGGGCGGGAGGGCTGTATTTTGCATGTCTCCCATTTAAGGATTTTATTTACAATAACATTTATTGTAAGCAGCATCCTACACGGTGTCTGCATTGTCCTCATACAAAAGGCTTAATTTTTGTAGATGTGCTTGTTGCAGTTTTCCTTAAACATGGTTTTTAAATCCATCCCTGATATTTCAATAAATTGTTTGCCAAAATAGAAATAGCAATATAGCTAACCAGATGCAGGGTCTCACTAAAAAGCTTTTCACTATTTTGGTGGTGATGCATTCTGATTGATCCTTATTGCCCCAAGGCTTTTTCTTTATATTAATGCTCATTAAGATATAGCTCATTTTATGTTCAAACGTCAATAAAGTGGACTGAGCTTCGCAAAATGTCTTGCTGACAATCTTAAAGAATGTTAGTTAAGCGTTTAGTTGTATCGTTGTGGCTGAATGTAGTATCAGTATTGATTGGATTTATTTTGTTGCTCTCATTAGCATGTTAGGTGGATGGACATGTCTCTCTCTCTCCTGTGGTTACCTGGATAGTGAGTCAAAAATCAGGATCAGGTTTGGCTTCAATGAATGTATTCTATTTCAAGCAAGGTAATCTTCCCCAGCACCTTTACTCCAAAAAAAATGGACAGATGACTCTACCCATTCATAATGTTGACAGTTTCCGAGGTTTTAATGTTATGACGATTGAGCACAATCTGGTTTGAGACAACTGTCTGTGATTGTAATCTCTATCAATCACCAACAGGGCATGTTTATTGCAGTCTCCGCAGTGCAAGCATGCACCAAGCAACAAATTCTATAACGAGGAAACCACATAATGGTGAACAACACAGATTTATATCCTGGAGAATTTTTACGTTTTCTGTGTATTAATATTTCACAAGGCTTTAAACATTTTTATTTTTGTGTGTCCTTGTCAACTCGTTGATTTAATTCATTGGTTTACGATTATCACGTGTTTCCAATGGCACCAGATGAAACACTGATAGGGGGCAGATGTTTCTCAGAGATGCTCATCATTTTGTGCTTTTGTTTTAGATCGCTAGCACCTGCGGTTTCATTTTTTCAGAGACGCTTGCTATTTTCTGGTGATGCATTGGAAGATTTAATGTTAATGAGTGAAGGACTTCAGTGAAGAAGTCTCCTGTCATAGGAAGACCGGGAGAAGGTACTGTCAGACCTAGATTCTCTTTGTGCCGGATTGGCTGATTGCATTCAAGTACCAGTTGGGTTTTCATGATCATCAACTCTGCTGGGCTAAAGTAGTGAGCTAATCAGCCAGGGCTGCCACTTTAAATCACAGCTAGATATAATTTGTCAGAAGCATGTAAAGCCCACAGTTATGATGATGTTCAATTGTGTCTTCTATTGTCTAATATTCTGGCAACATTTGTCTATATGCTTCTAGAGAGTAGGAGGTGTGCCTCACCAAGAAACTATGTATATTCACGAAAGAGAGGAATTGAATTGGTATGTAAAAAAAAGTTACTTGTATTTTTAAGGTTTTTGCATCAAATCCAGTGAATGAATAGCTCATTCTGTTTAGACAGCCAGACTACTTTTGCTAGATGTGATCGGAATTTCAAAAACAAACTACATATTTCACAAATTTCCAGTAGTTGTAATTCATTAATGTTGTATTAAGTGATAATCCTAAGTATGGGAGTTCAAATCTCATCATGACACATTTGAGATTGTGAATGTAATTTAAACAAAAGACAAGCTAAAAGCTGGTATCAATTTAAAAAGCACATTAAGCCATTGGATCAATGTAAAATCTTTACAAGTTCACTAATATATTGCCAGGATGAAAACCCGCACTTCTTGACAATTCTGACCTTTACATAACTAAGGCAGTTGATTTAGTAGGCAGTGCACCACTTCAAGGAATATACTTATCTAATAGTGAGAATTCCAATGAAAGCACTTTTTCTTGTGTGATCAAACAGTTCCAGTTCACCCTGTGCTGAGCCTTTATCTATTGCAATGTGCTGCTGCTTTATGTATGCAAATGCATAAACTCATCTTATAATAGTTTAAACCCTGTATTAAAAGTGGTTTCCTCGATTTATTTTTCATATGTAACAGTTGTTTGTGTTTCTTGGGAAGGAATGAAATGATTCCAAATTCTCATTTCCACATTATAGTTAAAAAGGGAATGCAACAGGATTCTTTCAGGCTTGCGTCAATTAAGGGCCTGTTCCACATGCGCGACCTTTAAAGGCGACTGCCGACACCCGTGATAGGACACCGAAATTTTCAACATGTTGAAAATTCAGCGGTGACCAGAAAGACGCTACGACTCTTTGGAGACCTCTCTCACGACCATAGGACACTTCTCATGACCATTCATGCTGGATGGTCGTGAGGTATCTCCTATGGTCGTAAGAGGTCGCCTGTATGGTCGTGAGAGGTCTCCTATGGTCGTAAAGGTGGCGTAAGTGGGACAGGTCCTTTAGGCTGTGCAGGCACACACCTCAAAGATAATGATCCTCCAAACTTTAGGGCGGGGGAGGGGGGGGGTTTCCTGAAGGACTGAGGAAAGCTCAAGGCTAACCCATTTTAGAGTTGCTAATACTGCAGGATTGGAACTTAAATGTAAGGTCATTGTTTATCAATGTGCTTTCGAACAATGGTTTTTAATGGGTTGTGTTTTTAGGAGAGAATTAAAAATGATTCCTAGATTTGTTGAGTTGCCTCACTGGGTAACTGAAGAATATTCTCACCTTGTACTCACTCTCATCCCAGTGAAGCTGGTATACTTAAGATGCTTCATTCCATTCTCAATGCATTCCAAATATTGTATAACTTGTCTGCTGTAAGGATGTGTGTAAAATTTAATTTTCCAAATTTAATATTTGACTGTTGACATGCTCGTGGCTCATATTACTCTGTTTTCTGATAAATTGATAAATAAAATACTTCATTGAATGTTACTGAACCAGATTTAGTCAAAGTTGATACGTTGATGTGTCCATTAAAATCTGGCTTCCAAATGTTTTTTGGTCTCTTTGTCTGCTGTTAAGAGTCGTATGTTTGTGCATAATGTACAGTTTGGCCACAGAAATTACTCCCCTGAGCATAAAGTGTGAGTTAATTGGTTCATCATCATTGCAGCAGTGTGAAGGTTTTTGACGGCAGTGTTTAATGTTTTACTGTGCATAAAAATGTTATTCAACTTTTATCATCCAGTGTCAGGTATTCATGGAATAAATGAACTGATTCTAAAGAAACTATAATTTATAAAGTGCCTGATCATGTCTATTCATTAATCCAAAGAGCTTCACATATAACAGTTTATTTTGAGAAGAAGTGTGGCAAATAGTTTACATGGAGTGAGATTCCCACAAAGATGGTCACACACTGTTGGGCATTACTCGAAGAGGCGTGAGGGGCAAACATTGAAGGTGATAAGCGGGGCAAGTTTTTTTACACAGAGTAAAATCTTGGCATCACGTTTGGCACAGATATCGTGGGCCGAAGGGCCTGTTGCTGTGCTGTATTGCTTTATGGTATAACTGAGGGAATAAATCAACAGGAATAGATTGATAAGCTAAAAGTATGCAATCTGTCACCTGCCATACTTCCAATTCCTTAAGCAGAGCAATAATTTGCCTTCAATTCCATTAGCTTTAACTTTAGCTGATGTTCTCTTATGAGGGACTATCAGATGCCTTTTGAATGTCATGTAAATAAATAAATGTAATCAAGAAGCTTTATTTTTAATTAGCCAGGGCATAGAATAAAAGAGAAGGAATGCTATGGTAGAAAAGAAAGGTCTCGACCCGAAACGTCAACCATTCCTTCTCTCCAGAGATGCTGCTTGTCCCGCTGAGTTACTCCAGCACTTTGGGTCTGTCTTTGAACATAACACTAGTTAGACTGCAGCTTAAGTGTTGTGTAAACTGCTGGTTGCCAGATTATTGGAAAGATAGGACAGGACTTGTGATGTGCAGAAGAAATTTACATGAAAACACAACAAATTTTCCAGCCCACGAAGAAAGATTAGGTAGACTGGAAAAGACACTGTGCTGGAATGAAATTCCCTGCCACAGAGGGCGGTGGAGGCCAAATCAATGGATGGATTTAAGGGAGACTTAGATAGAGCTCTCGGGGCTAGTGGAATCAAGGGATAAGGGGAGAAGGCAGGCACGGGTTATTGATTGGGGACGATCAGCCATGATCGCAATGAATGGCGGAGCTGGCTCGAAGGGCCGAATGGCCTCCTCCTGCACCTTTCAATGTTTCTATGTAACTCAGTAAAACGTAAAACTAAACCTGCACCAGATTTGCAAAGCACTTGGATTTTGTACTTGAAGAGCTGTGAACAGCGGGACTATGGACCTGGTGCCAGAGGTTGGAACATACTGCTCAACTTGTTTCAAGGTCCTTTATTGTCACGTGTACCGAAATTTGATTTACCGTACCAAGATAGCGACAATATGCTAAACTACATAAAGATTAAACATAAACAGCCACCGCAGCGACGTGTGTGAATCCATGGGGCTCACAGCATAAGCGGAGACCCACAGCCATCAGTTCAATGTTCGGGCCACACACATGCTCCTTCACCGTGATGTAACCAGAGTTGTACCGACCGCTGTCACTCTCTCTGCAGTCCCTGTCTGCCCAAACAGTCAGAAAGCCGTCCACACTCGCACCAGAATCCAGGACGTTCTCATGGAGCAATGTCCCCGCAAACACTGTGATCACTGCACTCACGGCAATCCCTCCGAGTCCTCCACCAGCGCAGGCAGCACGTCCATCTTATTTTTGGGCAATTTCACATTCCTCACTGTGATGGAAGTCAAATAACTTTTATCTTCTTTCTCCTTTTCTCCCGCGGTCAGGGCAATCGAACTATCCGCAGTCGGGGCAGTCGAAGCTGTTGCGTTGGAGCTCCCGAAGTCAATTCCTAACAAAAGGACAGCCAGCTCCACGATGTTAGGCCACAGTGCGGACGAAGATACAACATGGAAAAAGTTGTATCTCCGACTGGGGAAGAGATTTAAAATAGTTTCCCCCAACCCCCCCGCCACATAACACAAAACTAAAGATACATTAAAACATACAAATAAAAAATACTAAAAACAACAAAAGAAGAAAGGGACGAGACAGGCTGTTGGCGAGGCTGCCACTTACGACGCCACCCAGTCTCTCTATGACTATCCAATGTTCCAATAATGAGGAAGGTTTAAAGTTCTTCAGTGAAAAACCTACTCTTTACAAATTTGTGCTGGCTGCTTATGACCTACTCCTACACTATCCTTAAATATAGTACCTGTTGATTTCTAGACAATAGATGTTGAACTAAATGACGTACAATTCCTTGCTTCCACCTGTCTTAAATAATAAAAGAGCCATGCAATCTACCAATTATAGAGAAGTTCCTGAATTGGGAAAATTTAGGAAATATACAGCAAAATACCCAGATGCTGTAAATATGAATTAAAAATATAAAATGGTGAAAATACGCAGCATGTTTGAAGACGTGTGGAACGAGAAATAGTTAAAATTTCAAGAACATGTGCCTTCTGTTCTGTGTAGATGTCAATAATTTCAGTTAACAAGCAGTCGCAGCATTTTCTGTTATTTCAGATTTGCAGCGTCTGTAACATTTATGAACTCAATGATTCTGCTTCTTCCATTTTTACCTTCAACCTGACCTTGTGTGGAGAAGGATCCCGACCCGAAGCGTCGCCTCTCCATTTTCTCTGCAGATGCTGCTCCAGCACTTTGTGGTTTGCTCAAGATTCCATCGTCTGCAGTTCCGAGTTTCTAGTCTTCTGTTTCCTCGCTTGTCCCATCACCACTGCCTTTGCCTTGCAGCATCGCCCTTTATTGTTAATTCCTGGCATTCCTTTTCCCTCTCTCCACCTTCCCCCTTTTACTGCATCAGTAAACCCACTTATTTCTTACAGTTCCCAACTCTACTGTCAGGAAGTTGACCACAACAATTGTCCAAACCGTCAGCTGGTAGTTACTGCTGAAACCTGCCTTTCTCATCGGAAGGTAGGGGCATGGCATAAGCACACAGCACGTAACTTTGGCTGCCCGCATGTCAACCAGTGAAGTCATAATGCTCCCATGGAACCTGCAGTAGGATCACCATTTACAAATGCTCCTGTAATTGGAATAGGTTTTCTTCTGCCGGAGCATCCGGCAACACAATTCATTGGAAGAGTGGAAAATGAAAAGGACATTTCCTCTCAATACCCTGCTCATTTATCAGCTACTGAACATTCTACATGATATCGCTGAAGTTGTTTAATGGGACAGTAACATAAACCTCGGAATTAAAGGACCTTCCTTTAGGAAGGAGATGAGGAGGAGTTTCTTTACTCAGAGGATGGTGAATCTGTAGAATTCATTGCCACAGAAGGCTGTCGAGGCCAAGTCACTGGATATACTTAAAGTTCCATAGTATAGCCAGGTGTACTGTGCTGTACTGTACATGGGGATCTTTGCGATGTCTTAATTTGACAGGTGTACAGGGCACAATTTCTACTCCCGAAGACATCAAAGCTGAAAACTGCTATACACTTCAAGAAACAGAGACGACCTTGGTAAACTAAATGGCAGGTGACGCAGATGTAATGCACTGTTGGTAAAAATAATGAAATGAAACTTGCTACACCACTCAATTTGAAGAGGTGGATAGGGACAGCAAGATGCAGATATGCATGCATAGAACATTGCAAGTGGCTTAGTAAAATGGGACGGTGTAATGTAATTGAAAAAGCATACAAGATACTGGGCTTTATAAATAGGGACGTATTACTTCATGGAGACTAGGTGCTGGAGTCTTGCGGAAAACAAAAACAGACTGATGAATGAAGTCAGCGGGCCAGGCAACATCTGGAGAGCAATGAGGTGAGCACACTAAGTATATTTCATAGTAAAATGGAGAGACGAAAGACTGAAGATGCAGGAATGTTGAGCAAAAGAAACTGTGGAGGAACTCAACGGGTCATGCAGCACCTGTGGAGGAAATGTGGGGGTCCCAACCCAAAATGTTGTCTGCCCATTTCTCTCTGCAGATGCTGCCTAACCTAATGAGTCCCTCCAGTAATCTTTTTTTACACATTACTATATGCCTGTGATCATTATTCTTCCAAGTTCTTGTATCAATAAAGCTTTATTGAGAGTGCAGAACAGTTTATTTAGTTTAGAGATATAGCGCGGAAACCAGCCCTTCGGCCCACCTGGTCCGCGCCAACCAGCGATCCCCGCCCATTAACACTATCATTGAAACATAGAAAATAGGTGCAGGAGTAGGCCATTACACCCTTCGAGCCTGCACCGCCATTCGATATGATCATGGCTGATCATCCAACTCGGTATCCCATCCCTGCCTTCTCTCCATACCCCCTGATCCCTTTAGCCACAAGGGCCACATCTAACTCCCTCTTAAATATAATAATAATAATAATTTTATTTATAGAGCACTTTAAAAACAAACATAGCTGCAACAAAGTGCTGTACATCACTAATCATTGACAAAAAAAAGTTAATACACACCAAAAATAACAATCAAAAGAAATAGTAGGAAAAGACATGTAAAATAAAGAAACATCAAAAACACCACAAACAGAAGCAAAGCCTCAGGCATGGTCAAAAGCCAGGGGGTACAAATGTGTACAAATATAGCCAATGAACTGGCCTCAACTACCTTCTGTGGCAGAGAATTCCACAGAAGGTAGTTGATAATTCCTACACACACTGGACAATTTTTTCATTTACCAAGTCAATTTACCTACATACCTGTACGTCTTTGGAGGGTGAGAGGAAACCAAAGATCTCGGAGAAAACCCACGCGGTCACAGGGAGAACGTACAAACTCCGTACAGACAGCACCTGTAGTCGGGATTGAACCGGTTCTGTGGCGCTGCAAGCACTGTACGGCAGCAACTCCACAGCTGCGCCACCGCACAGTTGCCAGGGATTGCAGGGTTGAATTAATTTAGGTACATTGAGGTGTTGGAGACACTAAGGCTGTTCTCCTAGGAGTAGAAGTGTCATTATCTGGAATTATTGAAGCCAGGGAGGGCGAAGGAAAAATAGAGGGCACAGAAAACTAGTCATTGGGATGTGAGGGGGACACTTGTTTTAAAGGGAATATGATTAAAATCTGTAATACAATGTTATGTGAAAGGGTAAATGGGTAGAGTTGGAGACAATAAATCTTTTTACCTGATTTTAACAACTCTGGGGAAATTAGCCCTTAGGCCCACAGAGTGTATTGGTGAGTGGAACTCAATATCGAACATGTTGCTTGTTTGCAGGGTGGCATGAATCTTGCTCCAACCATTGGTGTATTAACAAACTTCCCCCAACAATGTTTCAAGACAATTTATTTTTTGTTGTTTGAGTAAAATTATAACAGCGCTTTTGCATTTCTCCAGATCAAACATTCTATTGGACGATATATTATATCAATGTTGACATTTCTATCACTGTTGGCATACATTCACAGACTTACCATTAAGCTGTTAATGAGTTTTATTATTATTTTCTGAATCTAATCTGGCTTCCTCCCTTGCTAGTTCTACAACATATTGTTGCAGAAAACTATTCTATTCACACAAAATGCACCTACAGACAGCTTTTAATTATCTGTGTGAAATTCAAATCCCCACTGAAATGACCCCTTCCATTGAATCCTACTGAATTCTAAACTGTGATGTTGGCTTCTATCTTCTTGTCCTTGACTTCATTGACAAGGGAGACTTTCTTCCCTCCTCCTGGGATTGCATGTTTTGTTTCCCATCTTGATTTCCCAGGACTCTTGTTGGTTTTGACTTCAATAAGATATATCGCTGTGCTACTATGCTTTCTAATTTTTCTGCACCTTTCCTAAACCACATTGGTTCTCCACCGGACCAGCTGTGCACAGTTCAAACACTTACATTATCAACCCAGTGGACAAAGGCAGTGTTGTGTAAGAAATATCTTACCCACTTCCCACCCATTACTCCTGCCGGAAAATGAGGAGACAAAAACAGAATAATTCTAAATGATGTACAAACATAAATTCAATCCTCCTACTCAAACCTTCACGCTGTCCAGCTCTCCCAAGCCCTAAATCTGGGATGAGGCTTTATAAAGCACTGATCAGTCTGCATTTGTAGTGTTATGAGCTGTTTTGTGCCCCATATCTGAGGAAGGATATGCTGGTGTTGGAGCGAGTCCAGAGGAGGTTTACAAGAATGATCCCAGGATTGATTTGGTTAACATGTGATAAGAGTTTGTCAGCACTGGGCCTGTACTTGCTGAAGTTTAGAAGGATGAAAGGGACCTTCATTGAAACTTACCGAATAGGGAAAAGCATGAATTGAGTGGATGTGGAGAGGATGTTTCCACTAGTGGGAGAGTCTAGGACATAGTCTCTGAATAAAAGGACGTGCCTTTAGAAAGGAGATGAGCAGGAATTTCTTTAGTCAGAAGGTGATGAATCTGCGGAATTCATTGCCACAGAAGGTTGTGGAGGCCATCTGTGGCAATGAATTCCACAGATTCATCACCTTCTGACTAAAGAAATGGATATTTTTGAGGCGGAGATTGGCAGGTTCTTGATTAGCACAGGTGTCAGAGGTTATGGGAAGAAGGCAGAGAATGGGGTTGAGAGAGAAAGATTAACGATGATTGAATGGTGGAGTAGACTTGATGGGCCAAATGGCCTAATTCTGCTCCTAAAACATATGAACTTAAGAAACTCATCAGTTACCAATGAAGATGCAGTGCTTGTTATCCACCATAAACAGTAGCAGTGGTACTATGAGGTGGAACATCAGTCTCAACAGCTTCTGATTCATTTTAGCTCTCTAGGTAACAGTAAAAAGTGGCAATAAACATAAAATAGTAAATATATTCAAGCTTGTATTGTTAAGACGATAGAAAAAAAGAATTGTCTCAGGATCTGGGTGGTTTTAAAAGGTTTTGGACTTCTTTCTTGTCAGATGAGTTCCTTGATTAGATTACAGCATACAAAAATAATTCGACACTCGAGAATGAAATTGCATTCTAAAACTGGAAATTTATGGGCCATGTGCGAAAGATGAGCTACAATTCAACTCAAGCGATGTTAACATTTACATTGTATTTTCCGACTTTGACTATTAATTCGTTCTCAGTTGTATCTCAGTAATGACAATATTGGCCGAACATCTGCTGTTGCTAGGCTACAAATTACTTTCACGATTCTCTTCGTAGTCTCGGTCGTAAATGTTACCTGAAATAGTCAGGAATGACATGGATAATCAACTAATCCAATCTGCAACGTATTTCTCAATGTCTATTTCATACCAAAGAGGCCAACTCAAGTGATTCACAGAAATGGTTACAAATCAAAATCAAGTCAAGTCAAGTTTATTCGTCACATACACATACGAGATGTGCAGTGAAATGAAAAGTGGCAATGCCCGCGGACTTTGTGCAAAAAGACAAACAAACAAACAACCAAACAAACTACAAAATGTATTGACAATTCATGTGGATTATTATTTTGTAGAGAATGAATTAAAAAAAAAGCAAGTAGCAAGATAGTTTTAATTATGTCTCCTTTCTTAGGATTCAACTTACCAAACTCCTTTCGAAGTTCTCCTCATATCTAATCATTCCAGTGGAAAAATTGCCGCTGCTCAATCTTTCCTGATAATTTCATTCTCCTACTTGTGGTTAAGTCTTTGTATATCCTTTTTGTATTTTCTCCAGTGGTTCTAAAAAGTACTCAAAATGTAGTTTAAGCAACATGTTTAACAATGCTCATGGTACTAGCCTACTTATGTACAGTTTTTGTAAGGAAATTATTTCCAAGTATTTCCTTTCTTTATGGGCTAATCTTGAGTTGCCGGATTTCCAGACTCTTTATTTTGCTATCCCCTTTTTCTTCCAAGGAATAGGTGGAATTCCTTATTTCTCCTACAGAAATGATATTCACTTTTTTGAATATCACTTCCTAACTTTCCCACACTCGATAAACTTGTTCATGTCTTCTCCTGCATTGACACAATCTGTCACTTTATTATCCATACACCCATTCTGCATTGGTATGATCAGCAAGCTTCAACATCATACTTCCAATTTCTGACCCAAACCATTTTTATATTTTATGAAAAACATATTCACTACGGAAACTACTCACACTTTATGGCAGTAGTTGAAATATTCTTTAATATTTTCAATCCATTCTGGTGCCTTGACCTCTAACCGCAGATGTCTAACCTTTGCTTGAGGTTTAGATGCAGCACACTATCACAAGCCCACTGAGAATCCATTCAAGCTTCCATTGGCCACATTCACTCTTTATGTTCAAGAGAGAACTGCAGATGCTGGAAAAATCGAAGGTAGACAAAAATGCTGCAGAAATTTCAGACTGAAGAAGGGTCGCGACCCAAAACGTCACCTATTCCTTCGCTCCATAGATAGTTTCTCCAGCATTTTTGTCTACCACTCTTTATGTTTAATCTTCAAGGAATTCATTGTTTGGTCTCATGAAGAAATCCACACTAACATTTTTTTAACATGTCTTACAACTCCAAATATTACGTGAAATGGTAACAGTGAACTTTCTCTCTTTCCGACTACTGGTGTAAGCTGTTGGTTGACAAGTCTGTAATTCACTTGATTTGATATATTTCCATTATGTAAGTAATCATAATATCATGAAATGATTTTGCTAGGATCTACCAGTTAATCTCTATCCCAAAAAAATAACACTTGCACCAGAAAATGAACTGCTTTACAAACAACAGTTTATGATTGCATTGGCTTAAGTCGAAGGTTGTGAAGATATGAGGTACCAGGTTTAGACTGGACAGAGATTAAGTAACTCCAGATTCAGTTTTGATTTCTATTTAGCAACAGCAAGAAGCAGCAGCATCTTTGGATTTCATCTTGTCCCAAATGAAATGTTAATGAATTGTTACTTCTTTTTTTGAATTGTAATGTACAGCAAGGTAAATATTCTCTAAATGCTCGTCATCACACAGCATAGAGAAACAGTACATAAAATAAATGGATAACAGCAACTGATGTATAAGAGCATCATCATGACCATAATGGAAATGAGAAGGGATTTTCGAGCAGGGCCCAGGGAGCTTTTTGCAAATAACTGAACTGTACAGATCATTTGGTTAGATGGAAACAAAAGGTAATAGTCGGGCAAAGAGATTAGAAATTCAGTTACACAGCTTGCTCAGCCAAAAATAATGGAGTGATGCAGAATTTTATTCAGTCATTTCCACTTCATAAGCAGCACCTGTTAAAATGACAGTGCCATTCACAAAAAACATGTGACATATTACTGATTCATGGCAGGTGTTCGCATAGATATGAGCCAGCCCACACTCTCAAAATGCCAATACAACCACTGAGTTCAGAGGGTGAATTAATATTATACAATTACTGTGTACCTCACCTAGCCATAGACTTGGTGCGTCCCTGAATAAACAATGAGAGTGAGAGGGTACACAAATATGCTGGAGAAACTCAGCGGGTGCAGCAGCATCTATGGAGCGAAGGAAATGGGCGACGTTTCGGGCCGAAACCCTTCTTCAGACTGAAGAGTGAGAGTCCAGCTTCTATGCTGAAGATTAATATATCAGGAGTGGATTAACTCAGAAAATATTGTTCAACATTAAAGTACACACTGACAGGTCTTCTTCTCAATTCCAATGCCCCTACTGATCCTAGCTTGCTCTGTCATATCTTCCAAAATATTTTTTTGGCAGTTGAGTTTTCAAAGAGCTTTGCTTTGTACCTTTCACATAACTATAGCCCCTGGGGGTTTTGTAAGGAGACAGGTCCGAGAGACCTTCCTTCCGTTTTCAGGAATTTTTAAAATGATTTTATTCCCTGAGAAGATGTAGCGGGGCAGTGCAGAGGCCACAACGTTGTTTTGACCAACATCCCCAGGACCATATTTTTCATTTGTTTTTTGATTGGTTTCTTTTGTTTAGTTCATTTAATTGAAACACAACATACATTTTAAATTATTCTTGACCCCAGATTGAAAGAATGGGCATCAATGATCCCAGGTTGAAGGCAGTAGCACCAAATGGGCCCTGCGTCTGGTGATCACAGATATACAAGAACATACAAGAAGATATACAAGAGATGGGCTTCAGCAATCCCAGGTTCATGTTGCAGGGACAAGTGGTCCCAGGTTCATGCCACGGCTGCCATTGGTCCCAGGCTCAAAGTGAGCATGCAGTGTGGGGAATTGACACCAATTGAGTCAACACCAATGCATGGACACCGGCTGTTCTCATATTCCAGGCATTGGCTCCTTCCACTCGCCTCTCCCTTTCTCCAGATATATGCTTTGTGTAAATTGTTAGTAGGATTTGCCGTTTCACTTAACTCGTTTCCTCTAAACTACCTGCCTCAAACTGTGGCCCAGTTCACTTTATCATTCAGTGCAAACTACCTCCTGTGTAATGCGATCCAATTCATTTTATCATGTTTGTTCACAGCATTAGCCTTGATAGTAAACCTATGTTTAATTGGAGAAGGATTTATGAAATCTCTCCCTCTCCCTCTCCCTGTCCCTGTCCCTGTCCCTGTATCATAAGCCCTTTAGCAAGCTTTAAGCTATCATTTGCTGTATACAATTGCCTCATCAACTTCCTCGGGAGAGCTACCTTCAATATCCTTTCACGTTATAAGTACTCAGCTTCACAAAGGCTGGGAATATTCAAGACCAATATCCAATCCACATCATATATTCAAACCCACTTGATTTGTATGGCATGGTTTGTCCAATATTTTTGAAGGCCTTGACTTTATAGGCCTTCTTGCTTCCACTCTGAAATATTTATGATATCATGCAGACATGTTTAGGTTGATATCAGTGCAAATTGTTTGTTTCAGAACATAGATGAACTTGCTATGTGATATAAGTTCTGAGACTTCTTTACTCAGACATAATCACAAATCATAGGTATAGTAATTTCCCTTTATATAGCCTTAAGGTTTCAAGGTAAGTTTATTGCCACATGTACCATTAAGGTACAGTGAAATTCAGATTGCCGTGCAGTCATACTAATGAAGAGCAACAAGACACCCAAATACATTTTTAACATGAAGATCCACCACAGCCATTCCCACATTCCTCACTGTGATGTAAGGCAAAAACAAAAGTTCAATCTTCTTCCCTTCTTCGTTCTCCCGCAGTTGGGGCACTCAAACCTTCTGTTGTCGGGGTGATCTTGGCTCCCGCAACCGGCGGTCGAGCCCTCCGCATCAGGGCGATCAAGCTCCTTCATTGGGGAATCTCAGCTCCCCGCACCGGATGATTGGACTCCCGAGTCGAACCTCCTGCGGCCTAGAGCTTCCCGACATCAGTCTCTACCCGAGACTGCAAGCTCCTCAATGTTAAAATCCGCAGGCCGCGGTTGGAGCGCCGATCACAGGCAAGGGATCGCAGACTCCGATGGTGCCCACGGCCCCGCGGTGGGGCTCAAAGTCAGTCTCGAGCAAGGCCTCCAGCTCCATGATGTTAGGCCGCCGAACGAGCGGAGATAGGATCCGGGAAAAAAATGTATCTCCGGAAAGGTAAGAGGTTGATAAAAAGTTTCCAAACAAACCAAAGAACATTAACACATACTTTTTAAAACACACTAAAAATAACAAAAAAGATTAAAAGACAGACAGACTGTAGGCAAGGCTGCTATAAAGTTCCAATGTTTAATTGACAAGTAAATGTATTTGTTTAATATGTCATTAATGTTTCAATGCAGGAAGAACTCTCGCATATTTTAGATATGGCAATGTTAGACAAAGAACAATAAAATAGATAATCAGTTAATGTACCTCGATATGTTGGTTGAAGGGGAAAGATTGAGTAGGATACTGGGGGGAATTCTTCCATTTGAGATGGTGTTGTGGGATATTTTACATCAATCTGGACATGCAGATGGTATCCAGATCTAATTCAAAAGGCAACTACTCTTGGTAGTTCAATGATTGGGTTAAAGAAAAAGATTAAGATTACATACAACCAAATCAGAAAGTTAATTTATGTCATAATGTTCAATTATTCAATTGTTTTAACTATTAATGATTCACTTATTGTCTCAGAGATCCTTCTCAATGTGCAAAATCTAATGAATCTAAAATGAGCACGAGGGAACCATTGTTGCAAGAAAACCTCAATCTCTTGAAGTTCAAAGTCATTTATTTTGTCACTTCATCAAAAAGACACACATTTGCCCAAATTATAATGGCGACCCTGACAGTCTGCTTCATTCCACAGCTGACAATATTGGAATCCTCTTTTATTCATCAGCCTAAAGAAGTGCAAATAATAGAATGGTTAGATCAAGAATATTTCAAAGAGCTTTTTCACTTGCAAGAAAATGCTTATAATCAACCTTCACTTCAAGAAGATTTAAATGGCGTACATATCTAAAGGACCACAATTCAGTTTTACTTTCACTGGAAACTGAAGACCTAGCTACCAGGAACTTGACATAATCCTTGTACATCCTAACTAACTCTAATATCTGCTTGACATGATTTAATCTCTTCTGCACATTCTCTAGAATGATGATCTTCAGCAGAGTTGCCACGTACAACCTCAGTGGTAAGTATTCTGTGATAAAATCTCTGTGGTTTCCATAAATTGAGCTTTACAGGTTGGAAGGGGTGCTCGTGTTTAAAAGGAGATACTCTGCTAATTCTCTCGCTTACTTCATTGACACATCATTACAGAGAATAATGACACAATATTAATATTTGAGAGCATGTACAAGTTCTGCCAGTTTTATAATCAGTGCTGACACTGGATGCAAGAATGAAATTTAATACGTTTAAAGGATCACAGTTATCTTAGTCCAACACATTGCTATTTAACCAAGCCACATCTGCATTTCAAAGGGCATATATTACTTCAGTAAAGGTGCCTTGACAAACTGCAGCATTGTGGCTGCAAATGTTTGGTGATGGAAATTCAGTGATATTAAACAATTCCTACTTCTAATAGGAAAGAAACATCTTCAGAATAAGTAGGTACTTAGATATTCGTTGATTTATAAACATTTGCCACAACATCGTTAACTCTTTTTGGTGCATAGCTCTGATATGCAAATAATCACAACAATGACTTTGATATATACTGGAATCACAATGCCGATAATACAGTTCACCCAGGCTTCTCAATGTACAAAATTCTGATATAGGTTGACAATGTACATTATACACTATTCATTTGTCCACCTCTCGTTATCAGCTCATAATATTTGCTGTCTAGTTTTTAACTAGAGTTTGCGCTGATATTTAATGCTGATCTACAAAGAGTGAGCGGATCTGAAATTCACGTACATATACATTGGTGAATCACTGGAGTTAGAGTTATGGACTCTGGCATCGGGGATGACACCGGCAATAATCACACCAACATTTGTAGTGGGGTGAACTCATATGATGTTTTATATACAGTGACAAGTAAGTCCAGGACTGCATGGGGTTGCTGTCCCTCTTCATCAGCGTGCATGTTAGGCAGAGCTGGCCATCTCAGGCTTGTCCTGGCAGCTCAGTCCTGTTCTCGAAGAGGGAGGCATGGCGATCTCAGGCTTCTCTCCCTGCAGTTCACCTTTGCCTCCTGGAGGAGGTGCTGGCGGTCCCAGGCTTAGAGGCTCAAGATCAGAACGACATCCAAGGAAGGGGGGCGCTGTCACAACTTATTTGGCACGTAATATGGCCCTTCAGGCTCACCATTTCAATACCAACCATCAAGAAGACATCCATATTAATCCTAGTTACTTGCAGTAAAATGGAGACACATTGGCACATTAACCTATTTGCCAGCAATTACCAGCATGACGTCTATGCCATGGTGATTCACATAGTCATCCAACTATCTTTTAAACATTATGTTTACTTGTTTCAAAAAACTATTGGGGCCTTCAAGATGAACTGAGCCAAATGGATTGGTTCATCTTATGATCATCCACTTACTACAATAACTTTTTGACATTTAGCACCAGAAAGTGGTGGAATCTCTTGTCTTGCCTTCAACCAAATCATAGAGTCTTGGCAGCACATAACTCCTGGCTCTGGACTTGTGTTTTTCTTTTGACTTTAATTAATTAATTAATAGCAATAATCTGCCGTCTAGGCCTTTGTGTCTTTTCACTTAGATTTTGCAAATAAATGTATTGACACATGTTTAATTATTTCCTACTTCACATTTAGTATTTCCCTCTTTACTGTCAGTCATTTTGGTTGCATGCCATTTAATTCAGTATTAATAAGGTTTAGATTTATCTTTTCAAAATGACATTAATTTCACATATAAAATATTCAAGAGCTCAGGATATTCTGACGGCTTTTTTTATTAGCTAATGTGTCAGAACTCATTTGTAAATTGAAGTGCTGGTGACTGAGACCTTCAATTAACTTTTCAGAACACAGGGCACCTCGTACCACTTTGGCCTTTGACTAATGCTTACAGTTTCAATATTAAATGTTTTGGGACTGAGTTTTGACCTAATGGGAACAGTGGAGGAATTGTAACACCACAAAGATCGTGTACTGACCTAGTGCTCCAGAGAGGAAATCAGTCGGAAATCCAGTGTAGATTGGCTCCCTGAATTTGTGTATTTCTACATTGAACTTTGTATATGTTCCCTTAATAGAGATTGTAGGCCCCTCTCGGTCATGACTGACCATGGGTGATGCATCCTGGTCAGATGCAAGCCTGGGGGATGTCATATGGAGGACAGGCTGTTGCCCATGCAGCACGTCCCCCCTCTCCACGTTGCTGATCGATCCAAAGGAACAGCAGGGCCATTACAGTTTGGCACCAGCGCCATCACAGGAGCTGCCAGAGCGAGGTTGTAGACAACGACGAACTGACTTAGGGGCTCCAACTCCGGATTTTCTTGAGGAGCCTTTTCCATGGCTGGATATGACCACAAGGCAGTGGAGGTTTAAATCAAAGTTTTCCCTCTCTTGGATGGACTGCCTTCCCAGGTTGACGAGCCCCATCTGCCCGAGACTCGTGGGGATGGGGGCGGGAGCGTCTACCTTCCCGTGCAGGTCTAGACCATCTGCCCACTGCCCACCAGAGATACAGTCCGAATAAAGCACAACGTGGAAAATCATTAACTCGCCATGTACCTCTCCAAAAAGAGATGTTATAAACATGATTGAGAGATGCCATAGGGAATGCACATAATCCACAGAATGCACATAATTCACATCCAACTCTGCTTGGTGGGATGAACACAGTTCCTCTCCTGGCTTTGAGAGAACAATATGGAATGAATCTGTCAGTCGCAGTCTGCCTTTGTCATGATTTGAGTACAATTAGTTATTTCAGCACCGTGCAGTAAAAATAGTTGGTGTCGGACTTGAAACCACCGCTAATCGAAAGCATTGGACCCATGTTAAATCCTTGCTGTGAATTTGTTATTTGCAGTTCTCTATGCTGATGAACAAAGAGGAATTCCACTACTGTCCGCAAATGATTGGGCATGAAGATTACTGTTAGAGTTACCACTTTAATTTGGGCAAAGGTATGACATGATAATTTAATGATTTATTTGCACTTCAAGAGGCTGAAATCTTCGTGATACAAGAATCCCTAGTGTTGTTCAGTTTTGGTTCATTAGATTTCACGCATTGAGACAGATCATTATGGAAGATTATTGGGAGAATTAATGACTCATTTATAAAGACAATTGAACAGTTCTACATAAACCAACCTCTGTATTCTGCCGTATATAATAATCTATTTTGCTTAATCTGCTTATTATCCTAGAATGGTCATTCAGATTATCAGAATTGTTAATCAAAATGATCAGAATTTCTATCTTTTAAATATGAGGAAGTTTGCTCTTCATTAGTTGTGATATATTTGGATGTAATGGTATTCCATCGTGAAGATGGTTCTCTAAATTAATCAAGATGCAATTTAAGACTCACGTCGATTTAGATGGCATTTGAACAGAATAAACACTGGGGATAATTTGGACGATATGGGCAGTATCAGATTAGTTAGTCATTATATATCTCACTCATTGGCTTAAAATGAAAATTGGGAGCAAGATAATACATGACTGACTTGCTTTATGCAAAATCAAAGCAGATTGCTCTTTTTCAAACACTTGTTGGGGCTGTGTCATTCAGGCTGGGAAAGAAGCAATTAGAATTCTTGACTTGCACAACCGGCAACAGAGTAGACATTTCATTCCCAGAATGTGATCAATAGAAATTAGCTTCCATACAAGCTGAATACATTAAGCATGCAATCAACCATCCCTCCTGTGTGCCGACGAGGCAGAATGTGAGGAATTGATTTTCTCTGACATTTTTAATGTAGGCCATAAACTAGACAGAAATGGCTTTATCCCAGCTGGATATCAGGACCTGCTCAGAATTCACAGCGACTGACCTTCCTTCAAAACGGTGAAATTGTATATCGCTGCTATCATATCACTTCCCCATTCACTATTAATGATGTGGGCTGATGTTAGATGGTTTCACGAGCTCTTGTTGTCCCTAATACCTGCTGTTCACAACAGCCTTGCAGAGCTCACTATCCTTTCAAGTTGCATTATCACCTGACTCTTATCACAGTGGTACATCTCTTTCTGATCCCTAACTCCTGTCTTGTTGCTCTTCTACAGGTGCAAAATTGATCCAATTTGTTTTTGAATGCAGAGGATATTCGAGGTATCAGTCAGCAGTCTCAGTAACGTATACACAGTAAGAATCAGCATGAACAAACTCACAAAGTGCCACAGTCTGCTCCTGGTTAACTCTGTTCCAAAATCCCAGATTAATGAAAGAGCTAGTTTTATTAATGTCTGCTTTCGAGGCAGTGGGCGTGGGTGTGGAGGCATATTTGGCGAGGGGTCTGTTCTAATTCCATTAGTTGTAAAATTAAAAACTGGTAATGAGTCATTCATATCTCACCCATGTAAGATATGGATTTAATTTTTTTTTTTTCAACTTAAAAAGCATGGAAATTGAAAGGTGGAAGAGGCCATTCAGCCCTTTAAACCTGCTCCATCATTCCTAATTCTCTATCTCAATACCATATGCCTTTGCTTTACCACATCCCTAAATATCTTTCCAGTATTGTAGACAGTATTATAGTATTTCATTGGTTTTCCACGTAAAGTGAAAAGAGGTAATTTCCCTCTATTTATGGAAATTGCAGAGACTATTCCATCAAAAGTAATAGACCAGATAAAGCTGAACACGTTGGGGCTCATTTTTGGACCACTTCCGCCACCAGCCCCTTTTGCCTTACTTTTTGACTACGTTAAATCTGTGACATTTTTTAAAAATTGAAGCAAGCTGTTGTTCACTCTGCCCCAGTTAAAAAAATATTTTATATAAGGCATCACAGTTTTCTGCTATGAGAACTTAAAATGACCTCAAAAGAATGAATTCATCCACTGAAGGCAGCATTGAGTCAACCAAGGGCATTTCTTTGTCCAACGATCTGATCTGTCTCACAAGGATTTTGCTGCAATTGTTAGACTGAAGTAATAAATAATTGTATAATAATCAAGATTTTAGGAAGAAAACAGATTCCACCAAGCATGAAGCAGCAACTCCATCAACTGGGCTTTGCAACATTTAATTGATGTGCTGTCACTGGTACACTATCGGAGAGTGCTGGAAGCACACAGCAGGTCAGGCAACATCAGTCAGCAGAGCTGATGTTTCAGATCAAGTAACCTTTCATCAGAACTGGGGAAGTAAGAACACAAACGTGTTTAAGGTGGAGAGAAAGGAGGGAGTGGATGTGATTGGATACACTACAACACACCCAGATGGAAAATTAGGTGCACTTATCATAGAAAAAGATAGAGGGCAAAACTGAAGGTTGATCAGATTGCTTAGCTAACCAAAGCCGCACACAAAATTACTGGTCATATTCTGTTGTTGTTTACAATAGAAAACATTTTTTTTTTTATTAAGTAAAATTAAAAAAAATAAATAAAAAAAAATACAATAGAAAACTCTTTGAAGTCAGAACCTCAGCATGTGATAAGATGCAAAGTAAATTATTTTTTTTCTATGTAACCCTTTTCCGGACGTTTAAAGGAAAACATGGAAAAATAAGAAACTGGCATCAAATCAAAGATGCCTTAAAGATGCTCACTTTGTTCTTGATGTTGGTGGGATGGAATGGGGAGAAATTCCACTGAGACGCACCACATGATTGCTGATGCTGCAAAGTAATATGTTTGAGGGTATCAAGTGGGTGAAGATTAGTGACTCCCTGTGGTGAAATTTGTGGAATTCCCTGCCACAGAGGGCAGTGGAGGCCAACTCACTGGATGGATTTAAGAGAGAGTTAGATAGAGCTCTAGGGGCTAGTGGCATCAAGGGATATGGGGAGAAGGCAGGCGCGGGTTATTGATTGGGGACGATCAGCCACGATCACAATGAATGGCGGTGCTGGCTCGAAGGGCCGAATGGCCTCCTCCTGCACCTATTTTCCATGTCTATGATTCTATGAAATAGCCTTCAGGGACACACGCAGGGAGAATGTTCTCTTATGATCCATGGAAGCATCCATCAGATTCCTTTATGGAAAACACAGGAAATTCCTGCGGTACAGGGGAGCTGTGTTTGGGAAATTCCTGAATTCCCAATCACAGTGAGCAGGGAAAACATCCTCTCCAGAAACACAATTTTGTGATCTCTTCCAATAGTTCACCTCAGCTACTCCCCCACCTCTCAAAACATGAAGGGGACGGGCGTCCCCCGTCCCACCTGGGATTTCCGCTCATGCTGTACACAAATTGACTGCCTGAACATCGCAACACTGCACAACTTCTTCAATGGCTGTGGAATGTTTATGGATGCTGCAGGATCTGGAAAAGTGGCACATGAATGCAAGTTGGTTTTTCACAAACCTGTTCCATGGATGACAGTGAAGAAGCAACTGCCTGCTCTCCAGCACTATTTTATCTACACCCTTAGCATAGGCACTCAGCCTTGACAGAAAAACTATCAACCAAATATTGCTGTGTGGATCTTTGAAGGAAAATGGACCGCTCGTTTGTGATCAACAGAGTCTGAAACTGTGGAATGCACTGAACTGGAAAGGAAATCCAGAAGGAAGACTGCACAGTTAAAATCATAATTTCCTCCTTTGACCCAGAGGAGGAATAATCCCAAATTCACATCCGGCCACACTGCAAAATAATATTCTGTAAACAATCCTCTAATTTCATCAATGAGAATGTATAATAAACACATTTGGTTGCTATGTAACCCATTAACAAGAAGGTGGGTTGCTATGTTACAAGGAACAGGGAGTGGAACTGGCATGAATGAAAGATCAGACCCCCAGACAGTTTCCCTTGACTTACTGTGTGAATGTAATAGCCTGGGAGATGGCAGGTTGTTGGTGTAACTTGGATGAAGGTTGATAAGACATCTGTGTTCACAATTTGAATTATCATTTTCTATGTATATTAATATATAAAAATATAGTTTGAAAAGGACAGGGGTGGAAATACACAGATCAATTTAACTTTCCAACTTTTTCTTGAAAACCAATAATCTCTAATAACAATTTGATTAGGAACTTGGGCTGATGAGATGGATGGTTGCAAATTTAAATTGGTCGGTAACATTTTCCTGGGCCACGGGATACCCATGGAACAAGCAAATGAGAATCAAAAAACTGCAGGTGCTGGAAGTCCAAGTTAAAAGCAAAAACCACTGGAAACACTCAGCCAGCCAGGCAGCATCTGTAGAAAGAGGAACAATTATCATTTCAGGTCACATGCCTTTTGTCAGGGCAGCACATCTTGCAGGCCAAGAGTAGCACATCTCCAGTCTTACCGGCCGCTCAGCCTAACACTATCCTTTGCTGTCCTCAGGCAACATCTCCCAACTTGCCACTTGCAATCTGCCTATTGCCAAGACTATCGACCCTGCCTCGGGCACCCGCCCACACTCGGGCAGTGTGTTCTCTTTCCCCACAGACCCGCTCACACAATGACCGTCTCATAGGGTGACACCGCGTGGAAATAGGCCATTCGGCCCAACTTGCCCACACCGGCCATCATGTCCCATCTATATTAGTCCCACCTGCCCACGTTTGGTCCATATCCCACCAAACCTGTCCTATCCATGCACCTATCTAACTGTTTCTTAAACGTTGGGATAGTCCCTGCTTCAACTGCCTCATCTGGCAGCTTGTTCCATACACCCACCCTCCTTTGTGTGAAAAAGTTACCCCTCAGATTCCTATTAAATCTTTGCCCAATCACCTTAAACCTCTGTCCTGTGCTCTTCAATTCGCCTACACTGGGCAAGAGACTGTGCATCTACCCGATCTATTCCTCTCATGGTTTTATACACACACCACCCGGTCTCAGGAACGCGGCGTTCTGCAGAATGTTGCTTGCCCAATAGATCTGTCCACTGATCAGCCTCAGGCGGGGAACCTGCTAGTTAAGGTCTTGCATGCTGTGGGACCAAGCTCCACACGACGGCAGTTGCTCTGCTCAGAGAATTCTGCTCAGTGACCCGAGATGTTAAATCCATTTATCTTTCCACATCCATCCCCAGTCTCCCGATCTCTCTCTCTCATCAGTCTGAAGAAGTGTCTCGTACTGAAACGTTGCCTATTCCTTCGCTCCATAGATGCTGCCTCACCCGTGTCACCAGCTTTTTTTTGTCTATCTTCGATTTTTCCAGCATCTGCAGTTCTTTCTTAAACATCTCTCTCTCTCTCTCTCGCTCTCTGTTCTTGCACTCGCTTCCCCTTGTTATATCAATGGCCGCGGTTCAGAGATATATGTTTCAGTGGGTTGGGTTAGTGATCATGCTTCTTTCGTCTTCCCATCCGCAGTCAGGCTCAGTGCCCTGAGTTTTGCTCGGATTTGTTCCTGGGGATTTCATCAACTCGATCGATCTTTCCCTCCCCAGTGTATTTCACTCTTAAATTATAAAAACAAAGCAAATATTATCTTGGCATAAAGGGATGTTTTTTCCCCCATACTCCTGTGTGTGCAGGCAGTACTGTGCGGGAGATGGATTTGTGGAGGCTTCGGGAGTTCCGATGAGCGAGCAACCCCGGGCTAGACACAATGAGATGTAAACTGCGAGATGACAGAGATCGGGGGAGCCTAGGCTATGAATGTGGAGTCTTTCCAATGCATAAGGAGAGGTGGGCATTCGTGTTCCCCCGGGGAATCTACAGACTCACGAAAGCAGATTTTCAGTTACAGTCCAAAATAACAGAGAGTGTGGGTAAACGGGGTAGGTGTCGGATTGATTATCACCTTCCCCTTATGTGGGAGCAGGCAGCAAAGTAGGAGGCCATTCAGTCCATTGTTTCTGTACCCGCTCTTTGCAAAAGCTCTAATGTTATATCCAATACGCCGCTCCGTTCCCCACAGACTTTCAAGTGTTTCTCTCACATTCAACTTTCCTTTGGGAGTGACAACGAAATCAGCTCCATTGTAACACATCCCTAAGTTTGGCTCGGTTGATACCGCTCTTCCCGTTACCTCTGTTGCTTGCGGTTCAAGATCCGGTATAACGACCAGTATTTCGCTGCTGAATTAAAACGTGGCTCTTGGAGGCGCCGTTTCTCGGTTGTGGTGTTACAGGGTTGCCCCCATCGTCCTGACCGAGGAAGAGATGGTAAACGAACCCTACGACTCAACGCCGCCACTGAAACAATCACCATGTGCCTGCCCCACTGGTGGCAGTTGGACTGCAAGACACCACTCGAAACCAGAGGAGATGACAAGTGTCACGGCTCTGCTAGTTGCGTTCCGAAAGTGCGGCTGTGTTTGGGGTATTGCATTTGATGGGCTTTAGGACCACGGAGAAGCTTAAACGCTGGTGCGTTGGAGAACAGGAGACAGGACATGCACCAATAATGCGTTAGAGCGCTATTCTCTCTTAAGGCAGAACAGCGGAGTAAAAATTACAGTTTCTCTTCTCAAACAGTTTAGGGGGAGGATTTTTGAAACGCGCTGACTGGGGCTTTATCCGACAACCATCTGATTTCCAAGTGACTGGGACTTATCGCCCTATGGAAAGGATCCTTATTCTGAGAGCGTTTGTTTTACCCACGAGGTGCCCCTCGCCTCCTGATCTCAAACTCCGGCGATAACTGAGTGCAGACGGTAAGAACTTTCGCAGATTCCAGGGAACGCTCCTAACCCAAGCGGGAGGTGGGTGCTGACTTGGTGCGTGGCCGGTGAATGGGATACAGGTCACATTCCCACCCCTGCCGGCCCCAGAATATTGGCAGGGCGGTGGACATTTCCCGGATACGCTGCATACAATCGTTTATGTTTTCAACATCCAACCATTAAATCATGAGCGGAATGATAGTATTATAAGTAAACTGCGAGCGTGTGTGTAAGAGTGAGTGTGCGTTCACAATGTGTCTGTCAGTTGTGGGATATGTTGGGCTAGGGCTATGAGTAGATTGCGTGCATCTGTGTGTGTGCAGTTACTCTTAAACAATTGTGTATATTTCATCCAGCACGTTGTGTTTACGTTTAGTTTTTATTTACATCATTCAAAGTATTGTTACTTCATCTACGTTCACTATATGCTCGTATCTCTGCATTCGCGTGTTTGTGTCGGCATACATTTTGCCCGCGTTTGTGATTGCCTGTATTTATGTGGGGGTTTGTCTTCTTGGTCTGCATGCTTCCTAGCGTTGCAGAAAACGCGTGGGGATGGATATTTTGATCATGGCTTTGGAGCGAACAAACTGTGTGTGTCCCGTGTGGCTTTCAATGTAAAAGGCAGAAGGCCGCTGCGGTTTTAAATCCCAGATGTCTGCCGCTCTCTAGCAAGCTGATCAGACACTAACCGTGGAGTTAACCAGGGAGCTATCCATGGTGCTGATCGCCCCCCTTTCACCGTGCTGCTGTCCTCGGTGCTGAATTTAGAACATCATCTTCAAATCACTAACCAGCTTTTTTTTTTTCGACCCGTTCCTTTACCACGATACAAACAGAAATACCAAAATAAAGGCATAATTTTAAATTATTCAGCATATCAGTGAATTGTGTATTCACCGTTGATTAGATCTGGAAGCAGAGAGAAAGCTCATATCCATAAAGTTAGGGAGAATTACACGCGTTATGTTATTCCAATTGACGAGACTCCCATTGGGAATCAAAGGCAGATGCAGTTACAGGTGGTTTGATGTTGGAAAATGGTAGAGGGTGCAACAGATACCTGGCTAGATTTATTGGAGCAGGTTGCGATTTTACTTCCCGACACATTGTCTCTGATAATGAGTTTGCTTTCTAAAAGGCAAAGGCTGCAGAACCTGGAAACCTGAAGTAAAACGCTGTAAATGCTCAGTAGGTCAGTTTTGATGAAAGGTCGTTGACTTGAAACATTAACTGTGTTTTTTTTCTCTTCGTGGGTGCTGCCTAACCTGCCGAGTGTTTCCAGGTATTCCCTGTTTTCATTTATGAGTTGCGTTTGCCTGCTCCCTATATAGAACAGTGGTGTTCCGCATAATTTTACACGCTGTTATAATTAGCACTGTAATATAAAAATATTCTGGTTGTTTTCAGCTGCAGGAACCCGCCACTATATAATCCAGCACTTGACTTCACGTGTTCACATTGTGTTCTACTATATATAGTTCCTGGGGCTTCTTCGGGTCACGTTATGTTTGTTGTTAATGTAAATGAAGATTTATATAGGTACGTGAGTGTGTTCGTGTATCTGTGTGTGCATGTATGTATTTGTGTGAGCTCACTCGTTTGTATGCGCGCCTCTACATTGTCCGTTCTGAACGGCCGATTCCAGCGCCAAGTATTACTTCATATGATCCCCGTGGGTAAGTGCGGGCGAATAAAGCGATTACGGGCAAGGAGAAGAGGGTTCATCTACGATGAAGTCAAACGTTTCCTCTATTACATCCATCACATGGCTATTTTCAGGCTTGTTCTAATAATAGACTCGTTGCTTAACCTTTTGCGAGCAAGAAGCGCATATGAATAAAAATCGAAGAACATCCGAGGGGATGTTTTAGAGGATAACAAAGGGCATATTATTCGGATCTGTTCCATTTTATAGCGTTGTGAATGAAAACAACCCGGGGGGGTTGAAATAGGGAAATCTACATGGATGTTGGAAAACATGACTGAAAGGTAAATTGTGCTGTATCAGTTGTGGGTATGTTTCCTTTCTATGGGGAGTGAGGATTAAGTAGGGTGGAGGAGAATTCATAGACGATGTGAAGTGTTTTCTTGCCTGCTAATATTGACCTTATTAACAGTAACAACCTGCTGTTAGTTAATTGCCAACTGTTAATAAATACCAATTAGGGGCTTGGTCAGTAATATTATGATACTCCAGACAAAATAAATCCTTCAATATCAGCCCTTGTCCTTTGGCTGCCCACTAATGCCAGTAAAAAATATATTTGTGTTGTGATTGAACTGTTGTGATTGTTGACATCCTCAATCATTCAAAATGATTACGACTGAGCATGGTCTTAAGGTACAAGTCTAGACAGTGAAGCTTTAAGTGGTGACATTTATTAAGCAACAAACCAACTCTTGCCATGCCAAATCCTCATTTTATACCTCAAGATTGCCTCTGTTGGGGTCATAAACTATGTTTAATCATCTGTTTCAAACAATTCATCCAAATACGTATGTACTGAGCACAAACGTCCTCTTATTTATATCAATCATCCAATAGCAGGTTCTCATTGTTTCTCTCTCGTATACTTAAATGCATCAAAATTATTCATTGCAACGACTTCATGTGACGCATGGCTTGTATACTCAACATACTCTTGGGAAAAAGAGTTACTTCTGAATTACCCATTGGATTTATTACTGTCTTGTCTATAAGAGATTTAGTTATGCATGTACCCATAATGTGAAAGATTTGTTGCAAATATGTTTGATGAATTTGTCTATGGCTTATCACAGCTGACTATGCAGAGTTCCACAAATTCCTTTCCAATGGTTCTTTTCAAACATGCCAATGTACTTCTACTGTGTATGGACCAAAGGGTCAGTAGATATTTATGTACATAGTCAGAGAGAGAGGTGTCTGCATTCAGCTATGATTGACAATAACATTTGCTCAAGATCCATTGTGTTTAGATTATCTTTCTATACATCGGGTATAGAAATCAGGTTCAAAGTTTCACAATAATATTTGAACAAGATTTGGTGCTTAACATTGAAATTAATGGAAAATGTCCCAAGATAACTGTAACATAGTTGCACAAAACAAGAGAGTTTAATGGAGATACAAGAAACTGCAAATTCTACAATCTGGAGTAATAAACAATCTGTTGGAGGAAACTAGTGGCATCCATTGGCGAGGGGGTTGCGATGGAATTGTTGATGCTTTGGGTTGAAACCCGAGAGCAGGACAGAGTGGTGAGGGAAGAGAACCAGCATAAAGAGAAGAGATGGAGGGACCAGAAGTGGATTAATAAACTGAGGAGGGATGGAAGATGGTAGGTAAATGATGCAGATAGGTGAGGGGACGGAGTGGAGTTGTGAAACAAAGGCAGGTGGATGGTCGATGGAGGCAGTCAAAGAAAATAGCAGATGGAGTCAGATGGGGGAAGGGGAGGGTGAAGGTGAAGGGTGATAAGCTCAAACACAAAGGCTGCTGGTGCTGGAAACTGATAAGTAAGGAAGATGATAATAGGAACCATTTAAGGACAAAGATGAAGGGCAAATTGAAGCAGAATTAGATGGGCCAGAGGGAAAACTGTGGGGAAATGTGCAAGTAGAAGATGAATGGAATGGGGTGGTGTGTGAAATTGGAAAAAGCAATCTTCAAACCAGACAGTTGTACACTACCCAGGCAGAATTTGAGACGTGCTTCTCTAGTTTGCAAAGGGGCACACTCCAGCAGTGGGGAATGTTGAAGATGGCCAGGTCTGTGTGGAAATGGGAAGAGGAGTGGAAATGACATGTAATCAGGAGCTAGGGGATGGCATGGCATGGATAGCTTGGGGAAGACAGGTGCACTGCAAATTGGTTGCCTAGTCAACAAATGGTTTCGCTGAAATAAAGGAGGCCATGTCAGGAGCATCATATGCCGCCGATGAGGTAGGAGGAGGTGCACACTTTGCCTCACCTGGAAAGGAGGTTTAGGTCCCTCAATGGTGGTGAGGAAGGAGGGAAAGGGGTGAATGATACAGAAATAGGTGGAAGGCCAGCTTGTGTAGAGAAAGCAGAAATTACTGGTGCAGGATTCTCAAAAAGTTAATCTGCAAGTTGAACCAATAGTAAAGAAATCAAATTGTAATGTTAGCATTTATTTCGAGAGGGCATATACTGAGGCACTTGTCAGGTCCACAATTGGAATATGTGAGCAATTTTGGGCACCATATCTGGAAAGGGTGCAGAGGTTTACAAGAATGATCCGAGGTATGAGTAGGTTAACATATGATGAGCATTTGACACACTGGGTCTGTACTCGTTGGAGGGGGGACCTCATTGAAATGTACAGAATAGTGAAAGGCTTGGATAGAGTGGATATGGAAATGATGTTTCCACCAGTAGGAGAGTCTAGTACTAGAGGTCATAGCCTCAGAATTAAAGGACATTCTTTTAGGAAGGAGATGAGGAAGAATTTCTTTAGTCAGATGGTGGTGAATCTGTGGAACTCTTTGCCACAGAAGGCTGAGGAGGCCAAGTCAGTGGATATATTTAAGGCAGAGATAGATAGATTCTTGATAGATCAGCCATGATTGAATGGTGGAGTAGACTTGATTGGGCCGAATGGCCTAATTCTTACGAAGTGTTCCACATCCTGTGGTTGCAGAGGACAGTTGTAGGGAGGGATGATTGGGGAGAGATGGGCAGATCAGGGAGTTGTAGATGATGAGGTCGCTACAAAAGGTGTTTCTGGACATCTGAAATGTCCTTGCTGTTGAAGAACGCTCATGTACCTGGCTCTACTTCTTCTTACCCTGAACAACTTCTCTTTTGACATCTCTCACTTCCTGCTAATCAATGATATAGCCCGAGGCACTTGCATGGACCTTAGTTACACATCTCCTCTCTGCTTTCTGAATCTAAGCCAATTTAGAATCTATTTTGCCGCTGACAATTTTATTCCATGGAATTCTATGTTGTTAATCTGCCTCTATTGCACATCCATAATCATGACAATGGCCACAAACTCTCATCACCTCCTGTTCAACTCGTCACATAACTGAGTCAGGCTGATCAACCATTTGACTCACGATAGCTGAATGTCTATTCTCATTTGCTGGCTTCACGCTTGTTATCTCATTTTTTACTTCCTTTCAGAGCCTTTATATTTAACCGGGTCTCATTTGTAACAATAAATGTTATTTGCATCAACCGCCTGCTTTCCCTGATTCACTTTACTCTCTCTCTCTCTCTTGCCATCCTACGAACTCTTCTGCTTGGCCCACCTTATGGCCATACCGCTCCCATGCCATCACCTCATTAAATGTGGCCAGACTCATTGTTGCCTGCCCACCTTTCATTTCCGTTTACCTGGATTAGATGCTGTGGAGTCAATCTCCATATGACAACAGATATCATTTCACATGCTGCCCTCCTGCAGTTCTGTGTAGAAAGGAAATGCAGATGCTGTTATATACCTAAGATAGACACAAAGTGCTGGAGTAACTTAGCGAGTCAGGCAGCATCTCTGAAGAGAAAGGATGGGTGACATTTTGGATTGAGACCCTTCTTCAGATTAAACGTACAGGGGAGTGAACTGAAGGTAAGAAAAGGCCAGAACTAAGCAGTTCTTCTCTTCAAAGCAGCCGTGCTGGCTCAAAGAGGCATGACCTACTCTTGCACCTGTTGTCTATTGTCTCCCCCTTTCAGTCTGAAGAAGGGTCCCAACCCAAAACATCACCCATTCTTTTTCTCCAGGGATGCTGCCTGACCCGTTGAGTTACTCCAGCTCTTTGTGTCTATCCTGCAGTTCTGTGTCACAATCCATCAGTAAGTTACATATTATGATATGATGCTCGCTATTCCCCAAGTGTTCCCTTACGTAGCATTCAACAGTTCCTTCCTCACTGGGGCAAGAGTACACTGATCTGGAGAGGTAAGTCCAAGCTTTGTTGGTGCCTCCCATCCACAGCTAGAATGAGATACTAAATATAACAGAAATATAGGAACAAAGCTAGTTTTCTTCATTCTCTGAGACTGCTCTGCCATTCAATACAATCATGCCTGATCAGTTATCTCGATACCACATTCCCACATACTCCCCCATTCCCCTTGGTACCTTTTTTGCCTAGAAATGTTTCTATCCCTTTTGCTATCCCCTTGTCCATGACTGCATTGCGTGAATTCCACAGGGTCAACACCCTCCAGGTGAAGGGAATTCTCTGAACTCCCTTCCCCTATAACTTGAGACCCTCTCGTTCTGGACACCCCCGTAGAGAAAGTGTATCATAACCTTCCCGTCCACCAAGATAAAGGGGTGACAGAGGACTGGATGAAGAACTTCACACTTCGACTCAGAAAGATGCAGAAGCTCAAATTGGTATTGAGAGGCCAGTCAGTTTAACCTGAGTGGAGAATATTTAGAAATGATCATTGAGAAATTGGGTCCTAGTCTTCCTCCCCAGGCCTTCTAATTCTTGCAGTTAGGAGGTCGCTGTGGACTTCCCTGACAATTTCCCCATTACCACCATGGCTGTTGTCCCCCTGATCAAAGAGGGCTGCGATTCTGAGCAACAGGATCGGCCCATCCATTTCTACTTATGTTGATCAAGCCTTCTGAACCATTTCCAGGCGATCATATTACGTAGTGAAAGTACAGCATGCCAAACAGTTGACAAAATCAACAACAGGCAAGTTTCATGAAGGTGGATGTAGACTTTTATTTTTAATATTGTGACTGGAAGCAGAACAGCAGAATTGTGCTAATTCTCAGTTCCCCTGTTTCTGATCAGGATAGCCCAAAATCCAATAAAAGTTAAACTACACAGATAAAATCATACTTCAAACAGTGACCCCATGCATCATTCTATCAACATCTTTGAACCGACAGATTCGCAGTACATGTTACAAGCTTGCTGGAAGGTTGTGATATGTTTTTTTCAACATAATGCTTAAGAAATACACAGAACACAAGGTCTATTTGTGGTTATAAGGTGACTGATGATTTGCAAAGAAGTAATCCAATCAAAGAATTAACTGATATATCATGAACCACGGTGGTTTGTGTTCATCAAATTATATCCCTGACTAAATTATTGGCTTAACATTTGCTGGCAGCTATCCAGATTGTATCTGCAGTCTGTCGGCAGATACCAAATCAGATTTTAGTAAGTGATGTTTTCTGCCACTTGCCAAGCTGATTATCAGTAGCGCCTTATTGTGGTGGAAGGATTGGGAGGGAGGGAGGGTTTGCTGGTTGGGGAAGAAAAAGGTTTTTAGCAAAGGACTGCAAATTGAAATGGATCAGTGAACTCAGTGAGCAGATAGTGCCAGATGGAATTTAATGCAGGTAAATGAAAAATAAAACAATTTCTAAAAGATTTCAGAGACCTTGGAATCTTTGAACATGAAGGTTATAACAGTTTTTATCACAGATTTTTAGTTCATAAAACAAATGAAGCATTTTTTATATGTGTGTGTGTGTGTGTGTGTGTGTGTGTGTGTGTGTGTGTGTGTGTGTGTGTGTGTGTGTGTGTGTGTGTGTGTGTGTGTGTGTGTGTGTGTGTGTGTGTGTGTGTGTGTGTGTGTGTGTGTGTGTGTGTGTGTGTGTGTGTGTGTGTGTGTGTGTGTGTGTGTGTGTGTAATCGGGCATTAATGATAGCATGATACTGGTCTCTTTACCCAAAGCTAAATATGCTTCACTTACAGGGTTCAGTGAAAATCAGGATAATCCATGAAATTGATATTTCACTGAGCGTTACAACAGTGGTAGGTAAATTATTGAAGAAAATTCCCAGGATAGGATTTATTTACATTTGAACAAATGTAGACTTGTTCGTGACAGTGAGCATAGCTTTATGCAGGGGAGGTCATGTCTCACAAACTTGATTGAGTATTTTGATGTGATAACAAAAATGATTTAAAGAGGGTACGGCAGTGGATGGTGTTTATATGGACTTTAGTCTAACATTTGACAAAGCCCCCCATGATAGGCTGCTCCAGATTAGGTCACATGGAGTCCACGTTGAGTTGGTAACTTGGAATATCTGATGCTTTGACAATGTAGTTCTGGTCTCTGTGCATAAGGAAGGATTGAGTTGCCTTACAGATGGTAAAGCATAAAGGGCCTGTCCCCCTTGATGATTTTTTCGGCGATTGCCGGCATCATTGACTGACGTATCAGGTTACCGAAAAATTATTGCGGCGTGTTGCGGTGTGATGCGGCGGTGACGAGGCGTAATGACGTGTTGACACGCGGTGTTTTTTCAAATGTCGCGACATTTATTTTATCGCCGCTGGGTTTTGAAATGTTCAAAATCTTTTGGCGACACTGATATGACGCCGGCAGTCGTCGAAAAAAATCGCCAAGTGGGACAGGCTCTTAAAGGAGAGAAGGGCTAAACCAAGTTAGTTTGTCTAATTTTAGTCGGATGTAACTTATTCAAATCCATTCTAAGGAAGGCTATAAATCTTCACTCAGAAAGGTACAGGTAAATCAGGTACAGTCAGCATAGATTTGTTAATGGAAGGTCATGTCTGACTAACGTGATTGAATTTTTTATGAGGTAATAGAGATTGGTGCCTTTGATGTAGGCTATATGAATTAGAGCAAGATCCTACATGACAGACTGGGCAAAAATGGGATCCAAGGGAGAGCGGCAAATAGAATCCAAAATTAGCCCAGCGGTCAGAAGCAAAGGGTAACAATTGATGCGTGTTTATTTTGTGACAGTGAAACTGCTATCAATGGGGTTTCACAAGGTTCAGTATTTGGTCCCTTGCTGTGGTAAGATATATTAATGAATTAGACTTCAATCTATAGGTCATGATAGAGACCTTTGCTGATCGTACAAGAATTACTCGTGTGCTTTTTAGTGTTAGGAATGTTGTAGACAGTAGAGAGATGTATGTGGTCTGGTCAGCTAGACAGGTAATTACAATAATGCCAGAATGCACGTATATGTGGGGTGGAGGATAAGAGTGGTGATGCACTGTTCATTCATAGATCCTTCAAACAAGCGAGAAAGGTCAACACTGTGATTAAAAAGGCTACATGGACGCTTTTCTTTCATTAAGCTCAGGTGCAGAATAAACGAGTAGAACCATATTTGTTGGAACAGTGTACAATGTTAGCAGCATCATAGTTTGATTACTGTGTTCAGTTCTCGTCACCTTATTACATCGAACATATCCATAGAATAGTCCAGCATAAAAACAGGCCCTTCTGCCTGTGACATCTGTACAGACTATGCTGATTTAAATTGCACTTATACGTGCATGTGGTCTATATCCCTTAATTCTCAACCTACTCATGTGCTTGTCTAAATGCCTGTTAAACATTGTAGGCACCTCTGTAAACAAAAATCCCATGCTGACCCCCTTTGAACTTTACTCCTATCACTTACTGTGAAGTGATATTGTCTAGTATTTTAAATAATACCCCTCTACTCCCTCTCCCTTTCTTGTGTTCCCCACCCCAGTATGCACCCATTACTCCCACCATCCTGCCACTTTTTCCCCTCCCCATCCCTTTCCACTATGTCCTTCCCTATGACTTCACATTTCACTCCTCTGTTTGCCTAACACCATTTTGTCTCCTTTTCATCTCTAGCCTTTGTCACAATTCCCCCCCATCTGCCAATCAAGCCCCCGTCACCTGTATACATTTATCTGAAGAAGGGTTTCAACCCGAAACGTCACCTGTTCCTTTTCTCCAGAGATGTTGCCTGACCCGCTGAGTTACTCCAGCATTTTGTGCCTATCTCTATTTATCACTTGCCAGACTTTGTCCTCCCCCCCCACCCCTCCCCCCCACCTCTCTTTACCAGCTGTCTTCCCCCTACTGCTATCAGTCTGTAAAAAGGTCTGACCCGAAATATCACTTGTTCATTCCCTTCACAGATTATACCTGACCCACTAAGTTACTCCAGCACTTTGTGATTTGCTCAAGGTTTCAGCATCTGCACTTCCTCATGTGTCCATCTAGTATTTGACATTTCCATCTTGTGAGAAATACTTCAACTATCTATCCTGTCCATGCCGCTCTTCAGCCTTGGATGATCCATAGAAAACTATTCTTGCAGGATTGGAATAGAGATGAAAGAATGGAGATTTACCAGGATGTTGCCATGATTACAAGTTTGTAGTTGAGAGGGAGGATTGGGTAATCTGGGAATGTTTTCTTTTGAAACAGAGGAAATTATGTTAGTAAAACTGAATAATATTACGAGGGGCCTAGATATAGTTAAGAGGAAGACACTATTCCCTTCAGCAGAGGGGCTCAAAATAGGGCCGTTGATTTAAAGTAATTGGTGGAAAGATTTGAGGCAACAAAAAAAAAAAACAACAACAAAAAAATTTCACCCAGAGAGTTGTGAATTTATGGAATTCCCTGCCACAGGGGGCTGGATGGATTTGGAATTCCCTGCCACAGGGGGCAGTGGAGGCCAAGTCACTGGATGGATTTAAGAGAGAGTAAGATAGAGCTCTAGGGGCTAGTGGAGTCAAGGGATATGGGGAGAAGGCAGGCACGGGTTATTGATAGGGGATGATCAGCCATGATCACAATGAATGCCGATGCTGTCTTAAAGGGCCGAATGGCCTCCTCCTGCATCATTTTCTATGTTTCTATGTTTCTAAGATCATAGAAGGATTTTTCACTCATCGCCTGAATGCTAAGAGTCCAGAGCCTTCATCAAAATTAAATTCCACCTGGATGTATACCATAAATACCGTGACCTGTAGGTCTATAGACCTGGTGAGAATTGATCGGGCAGCAAACGACCTCCTTCTGCTAATTCTGTCCCAGGTTATTTATTCTGGAATTATCCCTATTGCCGGTTAAATTTGCTGGATTCTAGCAACTACCTTTATCCTCCACATGAGTAATGGAAGCCCCTTGTGATTGCTCCACCGGTCCATAACAACATGACTGGTCCAGTTTCTGCACTGACCCCCATCCATTGATGTTGTTAATATCTATCAATCTGCCACTAACTATCGCCAACCATCTGCCCATAATCACCTGGTCTCAATCCACACCCTCTCGATCTGTGACAAGCAAGCAATCATTGCAATTTATTTTGCAAATTATTTTCATGGACATAACCACTGTGGAGCACATTTAATATGTGTGTGCGTGTGTGGGTGTGTGTTTAATGGCCTCTCTTTCTTGTTGCAGAAGCCGGCCAACTGGAACTATGTGACCATGGTTCTCGGGAGGATCTGACTGGCAGCCCCTGGAATATGCGTGACCTCAGCCCATCTGCACCAAGTGTCCTACAACGGCATGGTGACAACTTTCAAAATAGCAATCCTTGGAGCGCAAGGGGTTGGGAAATCAGCAATTGTGCACCAGTTCCTCTACAACGATTACAGTGACCGCTACATGCCGACAAAGGCACGGCACATCTACCTGCCTGCGGTGGTCATGAACGAGCATGTGCACGACCTGCAGATCATGGACTTTCCACCCATTCCATCCTTCCCAGTCAACACTCTACAGGTAATTTACTCTGCTATTTACAACTTCCGCAGGCCACAAGAGCCGATATCATTCCCTGATTACTGAGCGGGAGACTTCTGCAAACCTGCGGCGGGCATTCCATTTCAGTTTGTACCCAGTTTTTCTGACTCATGGCAAAATCATTAGCTGAGAGGAGTTCATACATTGAAGGTATTTTGACCTTATTGGTATTTCACATCCTCTTCATTTCTTGGACTATTTTAATTTGCCTTCCCGTGCTTTCACCCCGGTATCCCTTTCCTTCATCTAAACACGAAAATCTGAAATGAAAAAAATTGAAAACGCTGGAAACACTCAGCAGGTTAACATGTGACCTTTGAAGGCACTTTCGGTTGCCACGTCCCTTCATTCTGCTTTTCGGTTATTACCCAGTTTCATTATCCTCTGACTCAAGATGGTAGAATTATCAATCTACCAGCTTGTCAATGAATTGCATATCTTGAATGGTCTTGATATCTTTACCTGTTTTTTTTGTTCTGATGGACTGTTTTAAACTTTATCCCTCATTAATCTGTTTTTAATTTACTGCCAGAATGTAGGCATCGCTGACAAAGTTGCATTTCTTGCCTGACAGTAGTTCTGAGTAAGTGTTGGTGAGTGACATTCTTGAAGCACTGGCTTGTTGGATCACTTCAAGAGGCAGTTAAAAGTGACTGATGGGTGTTTACAAGGACTTCATAGTCATTCAAACAAGTCTAATCATTATACTCTTCACTCCACTTGGGCTAACAATCCAAAGAATTTCAATTCAAATATTGACTTCCGTTTTAAATTGACTTTTTGGAAAAATAACTCAGGTTTTACTGGGTCCTGGTGTGTTGAAGTAAAAATGAACTTAATTCTCAACTACTCTTCCCATGACATTAATTTGCAAAATGGTCAATGGTAAACCTCCATGTAAAGATTCCTCAAAGAATATCTGGCACTTAGACCCGATCAACCTGAGATAAGGTTAGATCAAGAAATCCTCCAAATTGTGCAGAAACCTCACGTCCAGCTGGAAACGGGAGGACACAGACGCTTGCTCTATCTCCACACTGGAGCTCAAACAGAGTCATGGATTCTGCTGCATAGAAAGACCCATATTGCAGGAGTGTAGCTTGCAGATATGGTTCCATATTAAACCCCCCCCCTTGTGTATCAAATGGACCAGAAACAGCTGGCAATCTCTGCTTTGATTTTTTTCACAGACTCTGGGAATTTTTCCCCTCCCACAAAATCAAAGACATTTTTGCTAATAATGAGATTGTCATTAGGATGTGTTTGTTGAGTGTACAGATTGTCACATTATACGGCCATTGTTCGATTCGTTGCTATCAGATTCAGATTCAGATTCAGATTCAATTTTAATTGTCATTGTCAGTGTACAGTACAGAGACAACGAAATGCATTTAGCATCTCCCTTGAAGAGCGACATAGCAAACGATTTGAATAAAAAATAAATAATAAGTGTCCGGGGGGGGGTGATTGGCAGTCACCGAGGTACGTTGTTTAGTAGAGTGACAGCCGCCGGAAAGAAGCTGTTCCTCGACCTGCTGGTTCGGCAACGGAGAGACCTGTAGCGCCTCCCGGATGGTAGGAGGGTAAACAGTCCATGGTTGGGGTGAGAGCAGTCCTTGGCGATGCTGAGCGCCCTCCGCAGACAGCGCTTGCTTTGGACAGACTCAATGGAGGGGAGCGTGGAACCGGTGATGCGTTGGGCAATTTTCACCACCCTCTGCAATGCCTTCCGGTCGGAGACAGAGCAGTTGCCATACCATACTGTGATGCAGTTGGTAAGGATGCTCTCGATGGTGCAGCGGTAGAAGTTCACCAGGATCTGAGGAGACAGATGGACCTTCTTCAGTCTCCTCAGGAAGAAGAGACGCTGATGAGCCTTCTTGATCAGAGTAGAGGTATTGTGGGTCCAAGAGAGGTCATCGGAGATGTTGACTCCCAGGAACCTGAAGCTAGAAACACGTTCCACCTCCGTCCCGTTAATGTGGATGGGGGTGTGCGTGCCGCCTCTGGACTTCCTGAAGTCTACAATGAGCTCCTTGGTCTTCTTGGAGTTAAGGGCCAGGTTGTTGTCAGCGCACCATGCTGCTAAGTGCTGGACCTCCTCCCTGTAGGCCAGCTCATCGTTGTTGCTGATGAGGCCAATCACCGTTGTATCATCTGCATACTTGATGATGGTGTTAGTACCATGTACAGGTGTGCAGTCATAGGTGAAGAGGGAGTAGAGGAGGGGGCTCAGCACACAGCCCTGAGGAACGCCGGTGTTCAGGGTGAGGGTTGAAGAGGTGTGCTTGTCTAACCTCACAGACTGGGGTCTGTTGGTTAGAAAGTCCAGTATCCAGTTGCAGAGGGAGGGGTCGATGCCCAGGTTACCGAGTTTGGTGATCAGTTTTGATGGAATAATGGTGTTGAATGCTGAGCTGTAATCGATGAACAGCATTCTTACATAAGTGTCTCTGTTGTCAAGGTGGGAGAGGGCGGAGTGAAGTGCCGTTGAGATGGCATCCTCCGTACTCCTGTTCTTGTGGTAGGCAAACTGATAGGGATCCAGTGTGGGGGGTAGGCAGCTTTTGAGGTGTGCCAGGACCAGCCTCTCGAAGCACTTGGTGATGATGGGGGTAAGTGCAACTGGGCGGAAGTCGTTGAGGCTTGCCGCAGTGGAGTGTTTTGGCACTGGCACGATGGAGGTGGCTTTAAGGCAAGTGGGGACAACTGCTTGGGCAAGTGACAGGTTGAAGATGTCAGTCCAGACGTCTGTCAGCTGCGCAGCACAGGCACTGAGCACGCGCCCGGGGATGCCGTCAGGGCCAGCAGCCTTACGTGCATTAGTCCTACTCAGTGCCACGTACACGTCGTAGGGGGTGAGTGTGAGGGGTTGGTGATCGGCAGGTAGCACAGCCTTGATGGCTGTCTCTAGATTGTCCCTGTCGAAGCGGCTATATTGTACATTAATTGCCAGCAACGTGTTACATATTGTTGTACTTTCGAATGGAAAGTGGATATCAATGCTAAGACCAAAGTTTATTGTCTAATCGCATTTGCTCTCAAGAAGATGATGGCCAGATATTCTTTTGAACTGCTTCAGTCTGTGTTGAAACTATTCCCATAGACATTTTGAGTGGAGATCTCACAGACTGATCCGGTGCCCATGAGGGATGATGATACATTCCAAGTAAAGTGGTGCCAGGTGTGTGAATGTTGAAACTGCTGCATTTCCCATGAACTATTTATATACAGAGAATTTGGAAATGGTATTGAGCACTTTGTAATTATCAGTAAATATCACCACTCTAACCAGTGGAGTGCATTTCCTTTGTTACCCATGGACATCAATAACACCAGAGCTCCCAATGATGCACCGATGTTCATGGTATGTAGAGGGGACTTTTTTTTTCCACCAAGGACAATGTCATCATGCACAGAAGCATCAACCATAGGTAGATTGGTGAAGGAAGGTTATGTGGGTTGTCCTTTGTTAAAGAGTAATTGAATCATAGTCATAGAGGAATACAGTGTGGAAACAGGCCATTTGGCCCAACTTGCCCACACTGGCCAACATGTCCCAGCTACACCAGTCCCACCTGCCCATATTTGATCCAGGTCCCTCCAAACCTGTCCTAACCATGTACCTGTCTAACTGTTCCATGAATGTTGGGATAGTTCCTCCCTCAACTAACTCCTCTGGCAGCTTGTTCCATACATCCACCATCCCTTCCTTATTGATTCCTATTAAATCTTTTCCCCTTTATCTTCAACCCATGACCTTGTTGGGCACCTACTATCTGCCACAGACATGGTTTGTCCTTCATGGCCCGCCCTGCTCATTCTGTGGGCGAGCCCTCAGGTCACACTTTGTGGTGGACAATGAAGTCCCCACCCACTGTACATTCTGTGTCCTTGGTTCTGTCAGCTCTTATGCCAAGTGTTGTTGGAGGAGAACAGATTCACCAGCTGAGGAGAGGGCAGGGTAGTTAGTGACAATGAGGAGGAGGTTCCCTCGTCCACTCTTGCAAACAAAAAGAACAATCTGACATCAAATGTGGGCAAGAGGATGCAGGAGGTGTGAGATGTCCTCACCCGTTCTGCAGTAGCTGTGTGTGTGGTGGAGGGAAATATGTGCAGACGTCCATGAGTCGAAACCCAGTGAGTTGGCCCCAGTCTGTGGCCTGTGGAGAGACCCCTTGCTACTGCAACCGTAGCCGAGACATTGCACAGCATAGTTGCCCCACTATGCATTGAATGCCCTTTGGCAATCACAAAAGGGCCTGATATCGGATCACTTTCTGAAATACGACCAGTAAGAACAGATGGCAGCTGATTAAATACAGTCTGAAGAAGGGTTTCGGCCCGAAACGTTGCCTATTTCCTTCGCTCCATAGATGCTGCTGCACCCGCTGAGTTTCTCCAGCTTTTTTGTGTACCTTAGGTAGAACATCTATTGGAGATGAAAGATCAACTCCCTAGAGTGTTTTAGGAGAGCATAGTCACCATGAGCATCTGACTCAGCAGTTGGGAACAACAGATCATGAATTTACCAGATGCAAAGACAGGAGGTGAGTCATTGTCCTTACAGTCAGCATTGGAGAATGTAGAATGGGGCACAGACTCAGTAACACTGTGGGAGAATAGAGAAATGCACAATAACAAGAATGGTGAGTGAAAGTGTGGGCACAGACTGGAATACTGTTAGAGTTTGTGCATAAGCCACAGATTCAGTAACACTGTTGGAGTGAGTGAAGGGCAAAGGCTCAGTAACACTGTTGTAGTGTGGATACTGGGTATGGACTCAGAAAAACTGTGGCAGTATGTGTTCTGGGCACAGGCTCAGTCTCAGTTTGGAGGGCAGTGTGGTGCAGCAAGGGGAGTTTGTTAGTCTTGCCAAGATTGTATGTAACGCCTAGTGAGGGAGTCGCTGATACATTTGTGCTCGTAAGAGTGGCCTGCAAATTGCAGCTTGACTGCTAATACGGAGGTGACCTTCATCCAGGCTGAACAGTTCCCATTTAATACTGAAGATTAGCTCCATTCCTATGGGAAGCATTGTTGAAAACGAAGTGCAACTTTACAGCGAGAAAGATTGAAATAAGATTAAGGAAGTTCGTTTGTCATTGGTCTTCACTGGGAATGGTTCTGTTGAATATCTGTTGGTTCTTATTATAGTTTGCACGTCATCTTGTAGCAAAAACAATGTGGACGTGAACTTAAGGAGAGGCCTCTGTAATCCTGCCTGTGTGATGCAGTTGATGGCAGTAATGAGTTCAAGGAAGGGCAGTAATAATGGCTAATGCAGCTACCTGAATGTTTCTGAGAGTTTTCATGTCCAATGTGTGTCTGAATGGATGGATTTCAATTTATGGGAGCGAGCTCTTCAGCCACTGATGGGCAGCAGATGAGGAAAACCCTCTGTGTTCTTCCCTGTTTTATAGGTACATAGGCCTCTTTCTAGTTACCATAGCCAGACTTGCCTTCTTTCTCGAATGATGATTATTATGGCATCTCTGAGGTTCCTTCGTATTCCCTCCTCGTCCCAGATGCAGACAATGAGATTGTGGTTTCAGAGCTCATAACCATTGGGTTTTAGGATTTCATGGGGAATACTGCCTGCTGCCATGGTCTTGTCATTTTTATTTAGTTGGGATGTAGCCCGCGTGACTTTGTGTCCATCGGGAATTGCATTGCCTAGCCTCGATATGTTGCTACAAGGTAGGAATCTTAGATAAGGAGGTCTTTGAAGTATTCCATCCAGCCACTAGTTAGTCTACTCTATTTTCACCATCAGCCTGAACACAAAACATTAATGTGAATAGGACCACTGCCACAGGTAAAGCAGCGTTGAACTTATCAAGGATCCTGCTAAACTGGCTCACGGGCAACCTGTCAACTCACAGCGTAAAGAAACGTAAAGGATTCCACTACTTTTGGCTGACCTGAAGTCCACCACAATGGGCATCTATGAAGAGACTCGTTGTTTCTTTTCCAAGAAGGACCCGGCTGTTTTGATGAGAAATGTGTTGCATCCAGTTCACTCCAATTTTCCTTTGTAGAAATAAGAGGTTGAGGAGATGTTTGACAGGTGCAGAAGAATGTGATGGATGTTGCAAAGAAACACTGTAAATTGAAACAACAAGGGCCAGAAGACACTGGTTACGGTTTTAGGCAAGAGACTTCTGAGAACGTATAGATGACCTTTCTTACTTGACAAGTGATAGCCACGAGGAATCTAATGTTGGTGTCAGAGATGAAATGAGGAAAGCCACTCGGGGGAAAAGAACTTGCAGGGACAATGAGAATAGGGAATGTGAACAGGACTGGTTGGATTGTTCTACAGACAGATAGCATGTACTCAGTGGGTTAAATGGCCTCCATCCATGCCATAATGATGCAGCTCGGTGCACCAGGGTTAGTATTGTTGGGTATAGATTCAGATCCTCTGGCACAGAGTTGGGTACATGGTGTATGTTTAGAATTCATATCAAGAGCTGATGAAGAACAGAGAAACACAGAGATGCATTCAGAGAGTTGGATTCTAGGTAAAAGCGCAGAGTGAATGATTGTGATTAGACCTTTTGTACAGACTCAGGGAAAGCACAAGAGAGTGTTGCACTGGGTACTAGCTCAAGTTCAAGTTCAAGTGAGTTTATTGTCAATTAAATTCAGCACACAGAACATAGTAGGCATTTACTACAAAACAGATAAGTGTGTCCATATACCATAATATAACTATATACACACATGAATAAATAAACTGATAAAGTGCAATTAACAGAAAATGGGTTATTAATAATCAGAGTTTTGTCCGAGCCAGGTTTAGTAGCCTGATGGCTGTGGGGAAGTAGCTATTCCTGAACCTGGTTGTTGCAGTCTTCAGGCTTCTGTACCTTCTACCTGAAGGTAGCAGGGAGATGAGTGTATGGCCAGGATGGCGTGGGTCTTTGATGATACTGCCAGCCTTTTTGAGGCAGCGACTGCGATAAATCCCCTCGATGGAAGGAAGGTCAGAGCCGATGATGGGCTGGGCAGTGTTTACTACTTTTTGTAGCTCAGGATAACAATCGCAGATAAAATAAAAACAGAAAATGCTGGAGACGCTCAGCAGGTTAGGCTGAACCTGTGGGAAGAGAAGCAGTCAACACTTTGGATTGAAACTTTAAAAAGTCAGAATTGACAAAGTCTTTGACTTGAAACATTAACTTTGTTTCATTTTGCACAGAGGCCACCTGACCTGCTGAGTATTACCCCAATTTTTCATAATAATTGCATAGTGCAGAATGGAGCACAAAATCATCGAAGTAACAGCCTCTCAAAGATACTGCACTTGGATAATATATAGTACAATAGGAAATTATTGATCTACAACCAAGGGATGAGATTGTCAGTCTGAAGAAGGGTCTCGACCCGAAAGGTCACCCATTCCTTCTCTCCAGATATGCTGCCTGTCCCGCTGAGTTACTCCAGCATTTTGAGTCTACTGAAGCGATGAGATTGTTGCTCGCAGCCACGCTCCTGATTTACGGAGCAGCAGTTAGTCTTGTTTGTGTGACAACTGGATTGATTGTCCAAAGATGGAGGCAGTAAAACGATTGTCCCCAGGTCATGTAATTGGTGTTCTGTAATGCTGTCCTTTGGGCGATGGTGACATCAGTCTGGAGGTGACAGGTTGTGGCAGCTTCAGCTTGTAAATCATACACTCCCTGACCAAACACTTCCTTCATGACCAGAATAACAAGATTTGAATTCATTTCTCATAGCCATAGAAACATAGAACATAGTTGCAAGAGTAGGCCATTTGGCCCTTTGAGCTAGCACCGCCATTCAAAATGATCATGGCTGATTATCTAAAATCAGTACCCCGTTCCTGCTTTCCCCCCACATCCCTTGATTCCTTTAGCCCTAAGAGCTAAATCTAACTGGGTCACAGGATCTTACAGCTTGGAAACAGGCCCTTCGGCTCAACTTGCCCACACTGATCCATTTACACTTATCCCACCTGCCTGTATTTGCCCCACATCTCTCTAAACCTGTACTATCCATGATGCTAGGTCCTGGGATGTTATATGCAGTACTCACTCATATGCGGGCAGTAGTTTTGTGCACTGCGTAGCCCCCTTTATAGGGTGTGTCTACCTTCTGCCAGTATTGTTTTCAAAGCAGTAATAAGTAGTCTTTCACAAAAAATACCCCTCCCCCATACTCTATACATCTAATGCAGAGATCATGTTAGTCATTTGGGAAAGTGCCCAGTTGAATGAGGCAAACAGCATCAGTCTGAAGAAGTGTCTGCCCCGAAACGTCGTCTGTCCATTTCCATCCACTAATTCTGCCTGACTTGCCGAGTTCTACTGGCAGTTTGTTTTTGTTGCCCGAAGATGGTCATTACTATGTTTATCTCCATGTATCATCAATCAGGCAGAATTGAAATCAACTGAACTACAATTTCTAGAGTCCAATAAAGTCTTCAGCAAATTTGAGGTGCAGGTACAATTGACACATTACAAACTGCGTCATTTTGAGTCTCACTTCTGGGTCGTCTTTTGCTGTTGACAGATGAATGAAACTCATCAAGACTAGCATGTTGTCCTTGCTGAGTAAGAAAAGGAGCTCAGGGCTGTTTGATGCATTGTGTTGATGAAACACACAACAGTTTTAAAAGGGAGACAATCGAGTGGTCCAGCCAATGTCACGTCTCCTGATGCATATTCGTACAAGAGCCGTTTCCACCAATGTTTGTGCCTTGAGGCTGATAGAAAGCCTTGGAGGATCAATTAATGTCACATGCTCCAGGATTCTCAGTGTTCGACCTGTTCTTGTAGCCAAAGTATTCACAAAAGTAGTTCAATTAAGTTATGGATGATCAACTCTGGAACCTCACTCATCTACTTTACACTCCATAATATTGAACACAAAGAAGGCTTTGTACTTGTAGAATTATACAGCACAATAACAGATGCTTCAGCTCACCATGAACATGCTGGCCATCAAATACACATCTGGGCAAATCTCATTTCCCAACACTCGGCTTAGCAATTCAAGTACTCCCCTAGATAAGTTCATAACATTGGCTGTTCCTCATGCCCTACTAGACTCCTATTCTGTACCCCATTCTACTGCCAAGTTAGTTTAAGCGATGGGAATGGTGTTAAATGTCAAGAGGGTAGACTTTGAACTCCTCGTGTTGGATGTTGTCACTGCCTGCTGCTTGTTTGGTCAACATGTTACTCGTCACATCAAACCTGGACAGAAGGTTGGCTATATCATGCCGTTTGCAAGCATGGACTATTCTTCACAGTTTGATCATTGGTACAGATTTGCGATGAGTTGCGAAGCACTGTTGGGTTTCCACTGGCAGAAGAGTTGACAATTAGATGGCATAAACCTAGACAAGTTCAAGTTCAAGTTCGTGAGTTTATTGCGATAAACATCTCACCATCGACGGCACCATTGTCTCCCCATCTCCCCAGGCCCGCAACCTTGGCGTGATCTTTGATTCCACCCTCTCCCTTGAGCCTCACATCCGCCATGTCATTAAAACCTCCTTCTTTCATCTCCGCAACATCGCCAAACTCAGACCCTCTCTCACACCTCCCGCTGCTGAAAGACTCATCCATGCCTTCATCTCCTCCCGACTGGACTATTGCAACTCACTTCTCCTTGGCATCAGCTCCACCTACATCAACCGACTCCAACTGGTCCAGAACGCAGCCGCCCGACTCATCACCCACACCAAATCCTGGCATCACATCACTCCAGTCCTTAAACAACTTCACTGGCTTTCCATCTCCCACCGGATCACCTACAAAATCCTGGTCCTCACCTACAAAGCCCTCCACCATCTGCCCCCCCCCCCCCCATATCTCACTGACCTCCTCTCCCCCTACCAACCCTAACGGTCCCTCAGATCCACATCAGCCGGTCTCCTCTCCATCCACAAGTCCAACCTCCGCTGTTTTGGGGACAGAGCCTTCTCCAGGGCAGCTCCCAGGCTCTGGAGCTCTCTCCCCCAACTGATCCACAATTCCGTGTCCCTCACCATCTTCCAGTCCGGCCTCAAGACCCATCTTTTCACCTCTGCCTATCCTTAGCCCAACGTCCCCCTCCCTTTTCATCTGTGCATTAATTGCCTCATATTGTGTTTTGAATTGTATTCTGTCTTTACTTTATGTACTAGTCATGTCTCTACTATTTATTTCATTCCCCTTACATGTTTTTCCTCTAACTGCTAAATTTTTGTAAGGTGGCCTTGAGACTCTTGAAAGGTGCCCATAAATAAAATGTATTATTATTATTATTATTGTCATGTGTCCCTGTATAGGACAATGAAATTCTTGCTTTGCTTCAGCACACAGAACATAGTAGGCATTTACTACAAAACAGATAAATGTGTCCATATACCAGACAACCGGGAAAAGTGAGAATTTGTTTTATGCAGTGGCACGTAAGATGTGGAAACTGCATTAGGTTATAAATCCCTTAAGGTTACTTCAATATTCATAGCATTATCATAGCACGTCTCAATTTCACCAACTCAATTTTTCTAAACTCCACAAATTATATGGCCTTCCTTCTCAATCTTTCCTCGTAGAACAAGTCCCTCATCCCACAAAACAATCTGGTGAATCTTTGCTGCAAATCTCTAAGGCAACAATTTATTATTTCTTAGAAACAGACCAACAGACACTCAATGTGGTCTCAACAATGTTTTGCTGATTTGCAGTAAAATTATTCTACTCCTTGTATGCTTCAAAAAAAAGGCTGACATATCATTCTGTTCCTAATTGCTTCCTACATCTTCCCATTAAATTTCTATGCTATGTGTTCAAGGACTCCAAAAGCTCTTAGAATGCCAACTGCTTAATAGTTTTTCACTAATCAAAAAATATTCCGATTCTCTTTAGCTCCTATTGCTGCTTATATTCTTTCTGCCAACGTCCTGCATACTACACACCTTATGATAAGCCTTTGGTGATTTTTTTTTAAATGTCTTCTTCAGAGCTTACCTTCCTATAAAGAGAGAGTTAGATTAGAGCTCTAGGGGCTAGTGGAGTCAAGGGATATGGGGAGAAGGCAGGCACGGGTTATTGATAGGGGACAATCAGCCATCATCACAATGAATGGTGGTGTTGGCTCCTCCTGCACCTATTTCCTATGTTTCTATGTTTCTATCCAGCTTTCCCTTGCCAATAAGTTTGGGTGCATTGCATCACTTGCTCTATTCTAGTTCATAATAACCGAGAACAACGACTGATATTTATGGGAACCGATCGGTTATAGCCACCATCTAGAAAATAATTAGTTTATTTTCATGGTGAGCGTTGTGTCTCTAAGCAGTTTTGTTTGCTGTTGTAACACATTCCCTATGTAAAATTGGGGGTGTCTTTCTTTAAGCATTGTAGCCAACTGCTCTGTGTGTCCAGTGCAGTCATGGTCAGGGGGAAGCTTTGAGAACGTTTCTATCCCTATGTAGAATCTATCCTCTTGCTTCTTTGCAACTGATGAGCTGCGGAGAAAGGGTGTAGGCTCTCTTTAAGTTACTTTGTTTACTGAACCCATGACATTTATTGGAATGGTTAATTGGTTGTTGAGGTGGAGGATCAGCCATGATCACAATGAATGGCTCACTTCTGCTTCTATTATTTTATGTTTCTCTGTTAGAAAAGATGCTTGGTGATAAAGATAGCACAAGGCTATCCGCTGGAAGAGTGAACGCTGTAATTCTCCGGGTTGCTATACTTCCAGGAGAGTAACTTGTCTTATGAAAGGAGACTGTGGACAGTAAACTACTCAGAGTATTGATCTGGGTAAGCAGGATAGACTAGAGCAGACAAAATTAAAGACTCCACTATGTGTATTTGGAGACAATAGAGTGTGGATGCTGGAATTTTGAGCAAAACCAAACTGCTGGAGGAACTGAGTCGGTCTGGCAGCATCTGTTTCAGTCTGAAGAAGGGTACTGGCCCAAAATGGGTCAATTTCCCTCCACAGATGCTGTCTGATCACTGCATTCCTCCGGCAGTTTCCTTATTTGTACTGCATTTCATTGGCCAAATGGCAAAACGCTACCACTCCTTTGAGATCCTGGGGGATGTAGCAGATCCATTACAAGCCAACTACAACCCACCTAAGAATGAAACATTTGTTTAAGAAGGAACTGCAGATGCTGGAAATTCAAAGTTAGACAAAAATGCAGGAGAAACTCAGTAGGTGAGGCAGAATCCATGGAGCGACAGAAATAGGCAACGTTTCGGGTCAAAACCCTTCTTCAGACTGATGTGTGAGGGTGAAGAAGAAAGGAAGAGGTGGAGACAGTGGGCTGAGGGAGAGCTGAAAAGGGGAGGAGAAAGTAGGGACTACTTGAAATTAGATTAGTCAATGTTCATAACGCTGGGTTGCAAACTGCCCAAGCGAAATATGAAGTGCTGCTCCTCCAATTTACGGTGGTCCTAAGAACGAAACAGTTGACTATCATTGCTGCTTTCTTCACAATCAGGGGATCGGAGAACTCATTGAAATTTCTCAATACATCTCAGGATGGATCTCAGATGGATCTCAGGTTCTCTGCAAATTCAAGGGTCTATCTCATCCACTTGTTTGCGGTGGTCAGGAGTCCCGCATGTCAGAACGATTGAAAGGGCATGTGGTTATCTAAAGCTGCAGAGTGCTCCAAACCCAGGCATGAAATGATGATGAATGGCCAACAGAAAGAAAATAGAAAAAGCAACCCCGTTGATGTCTGATTTTCACACCTTACCCTTCCATATCTCTCTCCTTCCCCTGACCCTGTCTGAAAAAGGGTGTCGACCCGAACGGTCACCTTTCAATGTTCTCCAAAGATTCTGCCTGACTCTCTCTCTCTCTCTCTCTGTCTCTCTGTCTCTCTCACACACTGGAATGATATTGTGGAAGATTTTTCAAAATAGTGAATTAAATTTATGTTGGAGAATTACTAAAATAGCCACCATTAATCTGGAAAATCTGCCAGTCCAGCATCATCAAAAGTGCGAGCATACTAAATTTGGTTTAGTGCTTGTGTTTGGTGGCATTTGAGGAGATATTTCTTCAGACTTCACGTTTGTCATTGCCCAAGCATTAGCGATCTCTGCCTTCCGTGAGTGTCCATAGACAGCTTCATGGCACAGGCCCTTTGGCACAGTCTTCTCCACCATCCCCTCCAGTGTGCTGTTGATGGTCATCAAGGATTGCCCGTGAGCTCACTCTGCCAAACAATATAATGGCTAACAATTTATAATAGATAAAGGTTCACCTGGGAGCTGCCTTGATTCACTGTTGAATGTCTGCCAGGTCATCTTCAGTTCTGCATTGAACAGTGTAGTCATGTGACCCTTCCCCTTAATTCTCAGTCCAAATTCTACTTGATAATTAATATTTAAGCACTTTTTCCTTTTATTCCTTTGCAGAACCTACAATGCATTCACAATATCACTCCCCAATGAAGAGGTGTAGGCTGACTTTAAATAATGTGCGCTTGCTTTAACTTATAGAAGCCACCGAAGATGTTGGCAACCCTGCTGAGACGATGAGGCAGTAAACAGCGCAGTTAGTGCAGGGTCTACATGGCAAGCATGTAAATGAGCTGGCAGCAGGGAGCTGATGTGGTGCTTGCGTCAGGCACAACAGTAATGGCTGATCAGGATTCCTGCGACCATTTTTTGGGGGCTGCACAATTTTAGCCCTGGAGACAAGAGAAGGCAGGGGGTTAAAACGAGGCCTTTAACAGTATGAAAGGACAATGGAGGAGGCACTGGGGACAGCAAAAAAAAACACTGGGAGAGAGATCTCAATGTGAGAACCACCAGGCATTCCGCTGGGCAGCTCAGTGGAAATGTCTTTCCCGAGGGAATGATGAGAATAGGAATCTGTCTCCATAGGCATTGGCTATTGGAAAAACTGCATTTAATGGATTGCGAGCTAAGTGAACGATTGAGAAGGGAATAAAAGATAAGTGCAGATGGAGGTAGATGAGAAGAATTGGACACAAAGTGCTGGAGTAACTCAGACACCATCTGTGTAGAACATGGAGAGGTGACATTTCAGGTTAGGACCCTTCTTCAGACTCAGAAGAATTGAGTTGTCTATTGCACAAGCGTGGCAGTGGACTGACTGGGTCAATTGACCGGATGATTTCCTCGCAAAAGATTTGTGGCAGCAAATTAAATATGAATTATTGAGTGAAATTTTAATTGATGTTCCAAAGAAATAACTTTAGGCCATATGGTAGGACAGCTGGACTAATGGATTTTTCAAAGGAGGGACCACAGAACTGCTTGGGTTGAGTTTAGTTTAGTTTATTGCCATGTGTAACGAGGTACAGTGAAAAGCTTTTCTTCCATACTAGCAAGTCAGTGGAAAGACAATATATGATTACAATCGAGCCATTTACAGTGTGTACACATTTGAGACATGTTTCAGTGATTCTCTTTTTATTGATCTAATAAAAGGGGCGCACAGTGACAAACACTGGAAGAGCCGCTACCTCACAGTGCCAGAGACCGGGAATCCACCCTGATCCCAACCGTGGAGTTTGCACGTTCGTCCTGTGACTGCGATGGTTTCCTTCAGGTGCTCTGGTTTCCATTGACATTGCACAGACAGTCATCGCTATGCAGCACAGAAACAGATGCCTTGAGGCATTTCAATGGTCACAGCTCTCCAATCAGAAAGACAACCCATTACTACCTTAACTACCCTTCACCTGTGGCTGAAGTGATGGAAATGTCTCTGCAAAGCACTCCACAATTTCTTCCCAAGCTTCCCACAAGTTTGCAGATACACTTGGCCAAGCCATGGGGATTTATCCACCTCAATGTACTTCAAATCCACCCGCTCACCCGTAATGCATATATGATCGAAGGCATCAGAACCCATATGCTTCAATTCATTAGCTTCCATTATCTGTGTTTAAGAGGGAACTGCAGATGCTGGAGAATCGAAGGTTACACAAAAAAGCTGGAGAAACTCAGCGGGTGCAGCAGCATCTATGGAGCGAAGGAAATAGGCAACGTTTCGGGCCGAAACCCTTCTTCAGACTGATCGGGGGCAGGGGTGGGTGGGGACAAGAAAGGGAAAAGGAGGAGGAGCCCGAAGGCTGGGGGATGGGAGGAGACTGCAGGGGGGCTGAGGAAGGGGAGGAGACAGCAAGGACTAACAAAATTGGGAGAATTCGATGTTCATGCCCCCGGGGTGCAGACTCCCCAAACGGAATATGAGGTGCTGTTCCTCCAATGGCCACAGCAAGCAGCACCGGAAATTGGAGGAACAGCACCTCATATTCCGTTTGGGGAGTCTGCACCCCGGGGGCATGAACATCGAATTCTCCCAATTTTGTTAGTCCTTGCTGTCTCCTCCTCTTCCTCAGCCCCCCTGCTGTCTCCTCCCATCCCCCAGCCTTCGGGCTCCTCCTCCTTTTCCCTTTCTTGTCCCCACCCACCCCCGCCCCCGATCAGTCTGAAGAAGGGTTTCGGCCCGAAACGTTGCCTATTTCCTTCGCTCCATAGATGCTGCTGCACCCGCTGAGTTTCTCCAGCTTTTTTGTGCAGCTTCCATTATCTTCTCTTCAGTAAAAAACAGATTCAGTTAATATCTCCCCTATTTTCTGTGGCTACCTCCCTCTATTGCTACCCTATTATTTTTACAGTTATCTGATTCTCCCTGCACACCTGCTCTATATCTAGCTGACTATTGAGAAGTCCGTAATACAGTCCCATCAAAGTCATCATTCCCTTCTTGTGTCAAACATCTGCCCAAATAGCCTCACTTGGCCATTCCTGAAGAATATCCTCTCTAAACACTGTAGTTATGCCCCTCCTGATCGAATTGTCAAAATGTGGGTTGGCAGGTTAATTGGGCCCTGTAATTGCCCCGAATGTTCAGGTGAGCAGTGGAATTTGGGTAAATTGATGGGGATGTGGGGGACGATAAAAAATATGAGATTAATGTAGGATCAGTGTTAATAGGTGATCAAAGACTTGGAGGGTAGAAAGGGCTGTTTTTGTGCTGTGTATCTGTGACTATGTCATGAATTGATGCATGTGCATTGTTCTTCACAAGGGGTAACCCTCCCCCTACTGTTGAGATTACAGCCAAGACACTCGGAGAGTGTGTCCAAGAATGACACACACACTTTCTTTCTCGTAAATGTCAGTGACCGGCTCAAATTCTTAGTATAACTTCACCTTGTAAACAACAGAGAGGACACTTGATGTAGACACTTGTGCACTGGAACCTGCAAGATGCACATATGGGCCGCTTTGTGGTTATTAATCTCCTGTGATTTATTTATTAGGATGAACCAGCTGAGTCTTTTACTTGGGTTATCTAATCTACATACATTACTCACACTGACTCATTAGGTTCAAGTACTTTGGTAATTACGACCACATATCTTAGCTACCTTACATTAAGAGAGGAGAAATTTACCCTGCTTTCAAATGATCCTCACAGTGGTGCTTGCCTGGAACATGCTGCCAGAGGTGGTGATGGAAGCAGATAAAATAGTGGCGGTTAAGAAGCTTTTAAATAGGCACATGAATCTGCATGATTGGAAGGATATAGATCACCTGCAGACAGAGGAGATTAGTTTAACGGCACCATGTTTTGCACAGATATTATGGGCAAAAGGACCTGTCCCCGTGTTCTATGCCTTCTTAGATTGACCTAAAAGATAATCCCTTGGCAACGTTTTGAAGGGCAGGGGTGTTGTCCCAAGTGTCCTGACCATCTTCACTTTTGAGACACAGCACGGAAACAGGTCCTTCAACATCACTCATTCACATTAGTTCCATGTTATCCCACTTTGTCATCCACTCCCGACACCAGGGGCAATTCACAGAGGGCCAATTAGCGCACAAATCCGCATGTCTTTGGAGCACCCGGAGGAAACCCACGAGGTCACAGAGACAACGTGCAAATTCCACACAGACAGCATGGATTCTACACTTTCTAACAAACAGACAGCAAAGAGTCAAGGTGGGTGAAAAACTCTCCAGCCCTCTGACTCTCAACATAGGAGCCCCCCAAGGGTGCGTTCTGTCACCCCAACTCTTCTCACGTTACACCAACAACCTCACATCCCAATGCAGCTCAGTTAAAATGTTTAAATATGCAGATGACACAACAATAATTGGCTTCATCTCAGACAACAACGAATCACAATACCATCTAACAGTCGATAGCGCAGTCAAATGGTGCGCAGACAACAACCTCCAGCTTAATAATTCAAAAACCTAAGAAACTATCATAGATTTCAGACGCAATCAAAACCACAAACCCCTGGTCCATGTCAGCTCTCACCCCATAACCTCCACGAACTCATTTAAGTTTCTAGGCACCTATATCTCCAATAATCTAAAATGGCACTTCAATGCAGACCACGTCATCAAGAAAGGTCAACAACGCCTATATTTCCTCAGACAGCTCAAAAAGTTCAGAGTCCATAAACACCTCCTGGTCCGTTTCTATCAATCAATCATTGAAAGCATCATCACCTCCTCAATCACAGTCTGGTACGGTAACACCGATAGTCACTCACTACACAGAATACAATACATTGTCTCCAAGGCCTCCAGAATCATCAACTCCCCCCTCCCCTCAATCCATTCCATTTATCTCCAACGTACCTCAAAACGGGCAAAAAAGATCATCTCGGACCACTCCCATCCAGCAAATCACCTTTTTCAGTCTCTCCCTTCAGGGAGGCGCCTCAGGTCACTTGCTACTAAAACCACCCGCTTTAAAAACAGTTTCTTCCCCTCAGCAATAAGAACTCTCAATTCCGTCCAATAATCAGACAATAATATGACTTTTGATGTATACAGTGTCTTGTCTATGGTCTTTGTTTGTTCTTTTGCACTATGTATTGTTGGTGAGATGTGTGATTTGTGATGTGGTATGGATGCACTTTATTACGGTGATCTGTGTTATTAGTGGTATGTAACTAAAGCAGTGTACCATCATGTACCGAACCCAAATACCACCAACCCTGGTTGCGTGGCAAATAAAGATTCTATCTATCTATCTATCTATCCAAGGTCAGGATCGAACCCGAGTCTCTGGCAGCTGCACCACTGTGCCGCTATTGAAATACATTTCCCTTTGCTTCCATTGCTGAGTATAAAAAGGATGCGTTGCAGCATGACAACGCCTTAGAAATGCTTTAATACCGTTAACGTGCGTTGGGACATCCTGTGGCCATCAAAGGCACTCTGCAGATAATTCCTTCCTTATATAATGGAGATATATAGAGATGCTCTCCCAGTAAGAACTTCCTAATTACTTTAAACTATCGGGAGCCACTGCAGCGGAGACGAAGCTATAAATCCCAAATCATAATAGAATTTGTTGGAAGTGTGCAGCAGACCAACTTACAATAGATAGACAAATGGAGGACTATGAACCCCCAAATATATTCCAGATTTCGCAGATTAGGGAATTTCTCTAATAAATCTGTAGTGGGTTGTAAAAACATGGATCAAGTGCTATATTCAGCCATGGTGCCCAAGGTTGAAATAATCCGTTGTGATTCCTATCCATCTGTGCTAATACAAGAACCTTGATGTGTTGGCCTCTATTGTCAGATAGCTTGTCAGCATTCATGATGAAGGCTCGCTGATGAAGAAAGTGTTCTAGGATGAGAGTATCTCTGAACAACCTGTCCATCTGGCCCCATTACCAGAGTAGATCATCCAGGCTTTGAGAGTGAAGCAATAAAAGAGGATTTTGTTTACTGTAGCAAAGTCGTTCGCTGGCACCGACACAAACCCCCCCCCCTCCCCTCCACAGACACTATGGGTCAACTTCAGCTGCTGATTTCTCCATAATCTTTCAAGTCACGTCTCGAATCTTGTCCAAAGATTGAAACAAAATAATGGGTTTATTCTGTGGGGAGTTTGCGTATTGGAGATAAAAACATTAAAACGATGAAAGCAGCAGATTGTAAATCAGAACAGTGGTGTTGAAGATGTGAAGCAGGTTGAACAGCGTCTGTAAGAGAAAGCTAATCTTTCCAGTGTCGGCCCCAGGCAAGAGCTGCAAGATGCAGCCATGTAAACAGGTCAAGAAGATTACATACTGCAAATATATATTAATTATGACATTAATGACGAGTTATACAATGAGATGGCTTAGCTTTGCCATCAACAGTTTAGCGATGCTCAGGGTTATATAGTGACAGGGAGTTATTTCATTATGATGCATTTTCAAAGTCTCTATTTCCTCTTCCACAATATCACCACCTCCTCTTCAGGTCTAGAAATCCTCCAAATTAGTTGCTGGAAGGACTCAGAGAGCCAGGTTGCATATCTAAGATGCTGCCTGACCTGCTGAGACCCTCCGATAGAAACGTTTCCCCTCCAAATGTTTGTTTTTTTGCTCAAATTCCAGCATCTACATTCTCTTGTGTCTTCTGCAAATTGATATCTCCAAGACGTTCATTGCCTCTCTTTCATTCTCCGCTCAGTTCATCCAAATCTAACTTCCCGTTTTTGTAATCCTGCACCCAGCAATATGCTTGTCCCCCCCTCTACTGCCCTGACACTTCCCTCCTCACTGACCTACACTGGCTCTCACTTCCCCCCTTGCTCAGATTTAAAACCTTTATCTCTTTCCTCACACCTCCTTGTTCCTTAGCTTCCCTTGGGATTTAGGATGACCTGCATCCACCCCAGTTTCGAGGTGACTGATGCGGCAACCAGAGATAGACACAAACATCTGGAGTAACTCAGCAGGACAGGCAGCATCTCTGGAGAGAAGGAATGGGTGACACTTTGGGTCAAGACCCTTCTTGGTCGACTGGTTAGGGAATCGCGAGATATAGATCTTCCAGTAGGGGGCGCTGTCCTGTACGGCTGCCTGTCCTGCAGCTGTCCGTTTTCTTCTTTTTTATTATTTTTAGTGCGTTAAAGTGTGTAGTCGGGGGGGTCTAATCTTTTTATGTGTGGGGGTGGGGGGGGGGGAAGGGGGAAACTGCTTTTCAAGTCCCTACCTGGTCGGTGAGGCTGCCTTCCTCCGAGCAGCACCTTCGACCTGTCCTCGCGGCCTACCAGCGGGTCCTGGAGCGACGTTTTCTGAGGGGACCTGGCCAGAACCTCGGCTTTGGCGGCGGCGCAGCGCTGGGGCGCTGTCGCGGAGCGGGCGGAGCGGGCGATGCCTTGCCTGGGTCGCCGCGCTGGAACTCCAGTATGCTGGGACCGCCGATAAAAACATCGTGGAGCCGCGGTTCTGTGGAGCGGTCAGCTGCGGCGCTGAACTTTACATCTCGGAGCCTGGGATCTTTCGCCGAGATCGCCAGTGAGTGAAGCTTCGTTCAGCGCGGTCTGTTGGCCTGGAGGCCGCGGTCTCTGGTAAGAGGGCGGCCGTTCCTGGCACCCCAAGCCGATGAGGGTTCTACCGACGCCGGAGCACCATCATCTGGCGAGAATGGCCGGGAACATCGGGCCCTGTAACGGCGACTGTGGAGGTCTCAATAGGCCCGACTCTGGGTGGACAAGAGGATGGGGACTGGACTTTGTGCCTTCCCCCACAGTGGGAACCTCTGTGGGGGGATGTTTTATGTTTTAATGTTAAACTTCTTGAATGCTATGTTGTATTTTTATTAGTGTGCTGCAAGAACATCTGAATTTCCCCTGAATAAGGGGATTAATAAAGTAATAATCTAATCTAATCTAATCTAGATGAAGATGTAGAGAGATAAAGAACAACAATTGAAAGATATGCAAAAAAGTAACAATGATAAAGGAAACAGGCCATTAGTAGTTGTTTGTTGGTTGAAAACGAGAAGCTGGTGCGACGGGGGGGAGGAGGGGATAGAGAGAGATGGAATGCTGGGGTTACTTGAAATTAGCGAAATCAATATTCATACCACTGGGCTGTAAGCTACCCAAGCAAAATATGAGATGCTGTTCCTCCAAATTGCATTTAGCCTCACTCTGACACCGAAGGGGACCTGGGTCAGTGTGGGAATAGGAAGGAGAATTAAAGTGTTTAGCAACCGGGATATCCGGTAGGTTCAGGTAGGCAACAATAGACAATTTCCAAGGTGGAAGTGGATGGGTGGGTAAGGATGTCCACTTCTTCTGCTTGTTTACAGTTTTTGGTGATACTCCTGCTGAATGTCCTGAGGTAGTCATTACCATTCTGAACACTCCTTCACCTTCCTGAGTGGTTCCAGGCCAGAAAATCATTGAGGATGTTCAAGGACACTTTGGTACATCTTTGAATCGTTTCCTCTGCACTCCTGGTAATCTATTCCCATAAGATACCTTGAAGATCTCGGTGGGCGGCGTGACTCACGTCGCAGCGGCCTCTGCAGTCCGTCTGTCTTTTTGTTATTTTTTGTCCCGTTTTAATGTAGTTTTTATTTATTTTTTTGTGTATGTGTGTGTGTGTGTGTGTGTGTGTGTGGGGGGGGGGGGGACTTTTTAAATCTTTCCCCTGCACGGAGAACCCGACCTTTCCCTTGTCGGGTCTCCGTTGTCATTGGGGCTGCAACGTGGAGCGGCCTCCAGCCGGAACGACCTGGGGCTCCAGTCGCGGAGCTGCGGACCTACTCACCATCGTGGAGCTGGCAGGCTTCGGAGCGGGTGGAGCTGTTGTGGTGCTCGGCTGCGACCCGACCCCGAGGATTCGGAGGCTTACCGCAGGTCTGGTGGACAGTGACACCGGGAGCCCGCGGGTCCCTGCTGGGAGACCGCTTTTCGGGGCTTCCGCAACGGCGACTTCTCCCGCCCGAGTCGCGGGGTCGAGGAGTACCTGGAGCGGGGCCTTACATCGCCCCGCGCGGCTTCAACGGCTGCGGGACTTTGCTAGCGCCCGCCGGGGGCTCCAACAACAAGACCCCGAGCGCGGCCTTGCATCACCCGGTGCGGCGTTAATGGCCGCGGGACAATTGCCATCGCCCGCCGGGGACTTTGACTCTGACATCGGGAGGGGAATGGGGAGTGCAGCGGAGAGATAAGTTTTTTTGCCTTCCATCACAGCGAGGAGGAGATGCGCTGTGATGGATGTCTGTGTAAATTGTGCTGTGTCTTGGGTCTTATTTTCACATGTGTATGACTGCAGAAACAACATTTCATTTGAGCCTCTATGAGGTTCAAGTGACAAATAAATTGTATTGTGTGTATTGTGGATTGTGTAGATAGTGTCTGTTTTGGGAGATAATATTGTTGGACTCTCCCAGTCCAACCATTCATTACATTCCCCTCTTTAGTTTAGTTTAGCTTAGTTTCATTTCATTTATTGTTACAGTACAGACAAAAGCTCCTCTTATTACTCCTCTTTATTATGTCTTATATGTCTCTACCACTGGTAATTGTGTCTTTGTCTCAGACTTAACTATCTTCTCTTCCTTCCCTCTTTCCCATTGCACCAATCGTTTTGCATCCTCATAAACCATCTTTGGTTGTTGGCCTGATTTCCTCACATTGTGGCCTGGTTTCAAATATTCCACAATTTGCACAATCATGCAGTGTGCAGTTCATTGAACTGTGTTCTTTTTGAAAACAATATTTTATAACCATAGTTTTCTATAAAAGAGCATTGTGGCAGAGATGAATCACTGTAAGTGCGGAGCAGGTTGGTGAAAGGGCAGGCTGGAATGATAAGGTCTGTTTACTCAAGCAGCCATTTCACTTTGCCTGTCGTTAACTGCCATGTATGTTGTCCACAGGAAGAACAGCAAAGATTCGTCTTTGGTAAGCAAAAGCTTAGAAGCATCTGTAGCAGTAAAGGGGAATTAGCGCTGGTCCTGATACACTCCACACCTGTGCATGGGCATCCAATCTCATAGAGTCATCGACTCAAAGCGTCATAGAGTGACACAGTGTGGAAACAGGCCCTTCGGCCCAACTTGCTCACACCGACCAACATGTCCCAGCTACACAAGTCCCACCTGCCCACGTTTGGTCCATATCCCACCAAACCTGTCCTATCCATATGCCTGTCTAACTTTTTTTTAAATGTTGGGATAGTCCCTGCCTCAACTACGTCCCTGGCAGCTTGTTCCATGCACCCACCATCGTTTGTGTGAAAAAGTTACCCCTCAGATTCCTATTGAATCTTTTCACCTTCACCTTAGATCTATATCCTCTGGTCCTCGATGATGTCCAACTGAACTCTGCAAAGTGGTGCACCGCTGGTCCATGCCATTCACCTGACTGCCTGGACTGCCGCACACCACTCCTGCATTCATAAGTTGAGACCTGCAATCCACCTCAGAACCTTGGAAGCTGAGGAAATACCCATCAGTCTGTGCACCAGCAAGACCCTGCAGAGGTCAATCACCATTGCTTAAGGTCATAGAGTCACACAGATTGGGAACAGGCCCTTCAGCCCAACTTGCCCATACCGACCAACAAGCTCTATTTACACTAGTCCCACCTGCCTGCATTCTCTAAACCTATTTAGAGTTTAGATTGTAGAGTGGCAAATGCCTCTATTCAAGAAGGGCTGCAGAGAAAATGCTGGGAACTATAGGGTGGTGAGCCTAACATCTGTAGTTGGAAAGTTACTAGAGAGTAATCTGAGGGATAGATGACACAGGCATTTGGACGGGCAAGGGCTGATCAGGGGTAATCAACATGGTTTTGTATGTGGGAGGTTGTGTCTCACAAATCTGATTGAGTTTTTTGAAGACGTGACCAAAAAGGTCAAGGTGGGCAAAGCTGTAGATGTGTGTACATGGATTTCAGTAACACATTTGACAAGGTAGGCTGCTCTGGAAGGTTAGATCTCATGGGATCCAAGGAGAGATAGCTGAATGGATAGCAAATTGGCTCCATAGAAGGTAGCAGAGGGTGATGGTGGAAAGTTGCTTCTCGGACTGAGGCCTGTGACTAGTGGTGTGCCGCAGGGTTCGGTGCTGGGTCCGTTACTGTTTGTCATCTACATCAATGATTTGGACGAGAACATACAGGGCAAGATTAGCATGTTTGCTGATGATACAAAAGTGGATGGTTTTGCAGCTAGTGGAAATTGTTGTGAAAGATCGCAGCAGTATCTTGATCGATTGACCAGGTGGGCTGAGGAATGGTTGATGGAATTTAATACAGAGAAACGTGAGGTGTTGCATTTTGGAATGTCTATCAAGGGCAGGACCTACACAGTGAATGGTAGCCCCCTGGGGGAGTGTTGGAGAGCAGAGGGATCTAGGAGTGCAGGTGTATGGTTCCTTGAAGATCGAGTCGCAGGTAGATAAGGTGGTCAAAAAGGCTTTTAGCACATTGGCCTTCATCAGTCAGAGAGTATTGAGTATAGAAGTTGGGAAGTCATGTTGCAGTTGTATAAGATGTTGGTGAGACCGCATTTGGAGGATTGTGTTCTGGGCACCATGTTATAAGAAAGATATTGTCAAGCTTGAAAGGGTTCAGAGAAGATTTGCAAGGTTGCTGCCAGGACTAAAGGGTCTGAGCTATAGGGAGAGGTTGAGTAGGCTGGGTCTCTATTCCTTGGAGAGCGGGAGGAGTGATCATGAGAAGAATAGATCGGGTAGATGCACAGAATCTCTTGTCCAGAGTAGGGGAATCGAGGACAGAGGTTCAAGGCGAAGGGTAAAAGATTTAATAGGAATCTGAGGGGTAACTTATTCACACAAAGGGTGGTGGGTGTATGAAACAGGCTGTCAGAGGAGGTAGTTGAGGCTGAGACTATACCAACATTTATGAAACAGTTAGACATGTACATGGATAGGACAGGTTTGGAGGGATATGGACCACGCGCTGGCAGGTGAGACTCGTGTAGCTGGGACATGTTGGCCAATGTGGACAAGTTGGGCCGAAGAGCCTGTTTCCACACTATCACTATGACGCTATGAATCCATGTACCTATCTAAATGTTTCTCAAATGTTGAAAGAGTACCTGAGAGATAGGTATCTCCTCCAGCCACACGTTTCATCACACAAGGACTTGATCACATGGAGGCAGTTTCCACTCTGATGAAACCGAATGTAACTCACACACTCACACATTTAATACAAGTTCCAACATGGGGCATGGGCATCTCTGTCCTGCACCAGCACGGATTATAACAGATGTGGATACCCGATACACAAATTGAGGCCCAATTGACGGCCATGTCTCTTCCGTTACAAAATGCACATCGTTTCACAGGTCCTTCTCTGTGGAGTAATTTGGATGGCCAAAGTTCCTGGAAAATTCAAAGTATCGACTCCTCTAGCCTCAGACTCTGTCTCACTCCCCAGTAACTTTCAGCAATCTTAATGTCGTACTTGTTCACAAGCTGACCTTCAGATTGCATACCAAGATCTTGATGAAGACTCGCAGTTTTCGGAACGGTATCATTCTCAGTCCCCAACATATCTGCTGCCGAAATATTGCTATTACCAGCAGCCAACGTAACACGGTTATTTCCAGCAGCCAAAATAACACGGTTATTACTAGCAGCCGAAATATGACCATTATTACTAGATACTGTGGTACCCCTGTTCCTACCAGCTACTGCAATGCCACTGTTATTATTAGCTAATCTAATACTACAATTATTACCATATCAATAGTATCATTATTACCAGCTGCTGAAATCCCATAGTTATTACCAGCTGTTGATGCCCTGCTGTTTCTGCCTGTGGCTGAATTGCTGTGATTATTATCTGCTGCTCAATTACAGCCTTTATTTCTTCTTGATTTGTCTATTCCAGTACATTTCTGCCCAGATTCCCTCATTCTTATATTTATTTATTTATTTTAGCAAGGTCTCCCAAATGCTCCTCTGAAACGATGGCCTGTTGGGCTGCTATAGTTGGTCTCGAGTCACATTGAGGCCAAACTAGCTCACCACAGATTTCCTCTTTAAAGGACATGGTGTCAACATGTAAACATTAAAAAACTCATCAACTATGCCCAACAGCACACTTTGGTTTCTGGCCAAAATACAACTTAATTTTAGAATTCTCGCCCCTTACATTCAATTCCCTCCATGTCTTCCCGCCACCCTATCTCTAATCCTTTCCAATCTCACTATGAAATCAACACTCCTCTTACATATGCCAGCTCATAATACTTTATTGTAGTTGCTACACCCTCAGTGGCTGAGTCTTAAAGTTGCAGAGACATACAGCATGGAAACAGGCCTTTTGGCCAACCAATTCTCCATTAGCTGTGGTATTCCTTTCAAACATGGAGGTGCTATCAGTTGCTGTGATCATCACACACAACTACACACACAACTACACACACACACACACATGCGCACTCACACATGCGCACACACACGCCCACACACACATGAACACACACATGCGCACACACACACACACATGCGCACACACATGCACACGCACACACACATGGCTAGTCACTGCCCTGTCACTCTGCTATTGACTGAGATCTGAGGTTGAACCGTAGACCTTCAGGCCTCTGCATGTTATTTCTGTAGCCCACAGTCTCTGAGCCACGACTAACCTGGCAAGCTAGTATTTGTATTAATGAAAGTGGCTCAGAACCCAGCCATGCTGAGGCTGTTTCAGCCCCCTGCTTTCCTGTCACCCACTGGAGAGGCTCTTCCATGTGACAGAGGTGGAGAGTGAAGGCAGAGCGAAAATCTAAACCTGCGTTGCTGCACTTCATACTTCTGTGGATGTATTGCACCTGCAGATCACAAAGTGAGATGCCCGCCAACTTCAATCAGACAAATTGCACTGTGGATTCAATCATGAATGAATCCTATCCGATATTAGATAGTAAACAAACCCCAAACCAACAGTGTATACACTGCCACAAAATCACAGCACCGTATTCTTGAATGCGTCTTATATTCTCCACCGCAGCTGTGCTTATCAATGCAATCACAAGGAGTATAAAAGGGGCAGCTGGAAATATTTGATTTGTTTCTGCCAATATTTGCATGAGTGCAGATTAATTTAAAACTTATTATTCGATTGGAGTCATAGTGCAGTTCTATTATTATGTCAAAGGGGGATGTTTCAAGCACTGTGTAGAATTAAAATCATTCTGATTATGTATTATCTTTCTATTATATACCTTTTCTGCATTTTAATCAGTGCCATCAGACTGAAAATTTGCACAAAGCTCTTGGAACATGAAACTATTATAATCAACTCGGACTATGAAAGAGTCTGTGCCGTGAGATGATACCTATACAACTCCAGTCTCCTTCCATTACCTGTCCTCAAAGGGATTTGGGCCTTGCAGTATTTTGAATTCAGCTATTTATTTATAATGGCATCTTTGCTGAAAGGGTAATGAGAAAATGTAAAAACGAAAATTGTATAGAATTCAAATGAAGAAAGCATGAATTGACAGCAGTCAACGTGAGTTGTGAGGAAGGGAGCTGAGAGTGAGCACTGTCCATTCAAGCCTCTGGCAGGCAAAGCCACGCCTTAAAATGGCTTTACCTTTCCATGAATCCCACACCAGAGTTTTAAGGTCAGACGCTTGGTGGGAATACACACTAGATTGATCATTGCAGGGAGGAAACTAGGAAGCATGTCAAGTCTTGATGTGTGAGAAAGAACTGCAGATGCTTGTTTTAATCAAAGGTAGACACAATATGCTGGAGTAAGAGCGGATGAGGCATAATCTGTGGAGAGAAGGAATGGATGACGTTTGGGGTCGAGACCTGAAGAAGGGTCTCGACCTGAAACATCGCCCATTCGTTCTCTCCAGAGATGCGGCCTCAACCGCTGTGTCCAGTCTTGATATGTTGGGTTCTGAGCAGTGCATTGGAGTCAAAACTGAATTCACTCCTTCAGTGCTTTGTTCTGCTATATTTTTTCCTATATTTAGCCTACATGCCAACTGCCTCGGGCTGAATATTGCTGATGCAGAAAATCCTTCATAGGATTTTTGTTTTTCAGTTGAGTGCAAAAGCCTGCGGTGCAGATCGCTGGATAATGGAAGAGGACCTTTGAGGGTGGTGTCCAAAGTCTATTCCAGCAGAGACGGCCTCGTCACAAGACAAAGTGAATGCAACAGGACACTGAATTCCTCTCATTGACTGCCCACATATACAATTGATGACATGACATTACATCAGGGGGTTGTTGTTGGAAACATGATTTATTTTAGGGCCACGTAACTAAAAGTTACTTACGTTCAAGTTGGAACATGACAGTGGCCATTTTGGGCTGTATTTGAGTTTAGTTTAGAGATACAGCACGAAACAGGCCTTTCGTCCCACCGGGTACACACCGGCCAGCGATCCTTACATATTAACACCAGGGACGATTTACACTGATACCAAGCCAATTTCCCTGCATACCTGCACATCTTTGGGGTGTGGGAGCAAACCAAAGGTCTCGGAGAAAACCCATGCAGGTCACGGGGAGAACGGACAAACTCCGTACAGACAACACCAGGAGTCGGGATCGAACCCGGGCCTCCAGTGCTGCAAGCGCTGTAAGGCAGCAACTCTACCGCTGCACCCTGCCACCCAGAAGTTACTCTGCAGACGTTTTACTGGATGTCACAAATCACAATTGCATGAGCGGCGGAGTTTCCTTATCATTGCGGCATAATTCCCGATGCAATGCAATCACTTTGAGGTAATTCTGGGAAGCTGGAAAACATTTTTCACCCCGGTCCCTGGACACTCCGTGAGTAACCATACTTTCAAAGAGATCTCCCAAAACCGATTTGGCATTTAGACTCTAACCAAGTAGATCTGCTTTAATCTTTTCAGCCTCTCCTTTCCCCTTGGAATCCACCCCGAAACCCTCTTTACCTTGGTTCTGAGAAACCTGTCCCCCTACCTCTTCCACTGGCAGGACTTCCCTGGGCCTCCTTTTGCTACCAGTCTATCTCTGGTTTTGATCGTACTCTCCCATTGCCATGTGGATTCAGCAGCTGAACACAGTGCATCTCATGGGACCAGCCGCACAGACTGAATACCCAGCTAAATCCTGCAATACTGAGGGTGTCAGCTGTGTTCAAATCAAGAACGGGGTGGAAGGTTGCAACCTGCCCTAACCCTAACCCTGACCCTAACCCTGTTTCGACTAATGCAATCAACTCGACGTGCGCAAACGGAAGATCAAATAGAACAAGTTGTCCAACAACTTTAGGCTGTGCACGCCACATGAAAGAAGAAGAAGAAATCAAGAACCTTACATTGGCAATCGGAGCTTGCAAATAGCAAGGAATCACATCCCCAGAGATCTTTAATCACAACGATGGAATCACACCCGTAGCCTCTCACACACACACACACCAAACTACCCTTTGAAAAATAAGATGGGTCATTCACTCCCTTGTGCTGGCAACATATCCAGAGTTAGCAGCTGGTATCTTAGCACAAGAATGGAGTGGAGATATCAGTGGTTAGAGAGCTGTGTCTCAAGGAATGATTTAACCACAGGGATGAGCTCTTGGTTTTCTGTTGGTTCTGTTTCCCATGCTCTCTCTAAACCTACTGGGTTCACTGTAAAATCTATACTGGTGATGGAAAATAAACTAAATGTGCCGATTGGAGTATTAATAGGAATAACAAGGAGTATAAAAGGGGCAGCTGGAAATATTTGATTTGTTTCTGCCAATATTTGCATGATGAACTGAGAAATCTGCTAGACTGTCACCAAAATACCCAAGGGTGCAGGATTATTGGAGTTTTACCCTGTTATGCAGATAAGAAAGCTCTACAACTTCAGAATGCTGAGTTCCAGCCCTGTGACCTCTGCAGTAGGACTGAGGCCTGTCAGGACTATACAGGGATTAACAACTGATATCCAAGACACCTCTGAGAAACATACAGAACCAGGATCATAACCATATTAACAGATATTCGAATTATTTTTTCAGCATTTTGATTGCTACTGATGAAAGTGTCACCAGGAGAAAAGGTTGTTAATTGGCACTCTAGGGATGAAGGATCAATGCATAATGAAGGGGCTGGTCCTGGCAGGAATTAACTGTTGCAGCTTTAGTTGAAATTCCATTCCTGCACCAGGTTCCACCGGCGTTTCTGTGACCAGGAACGAGACTCGCAAAAGCTTGCAGCCGTCCTAATGCTAGGGTCAGGGATGTTTCTGAGCGTCTGCAAGGGCTTGAGATTGGTCACATAATCCAATACCCATGGCACGAGTAGAAAAAATGAAGAGCTCCCGTTGAATGAGTTGAAGGAGCCTGGTGTAGGAAGGAACTGCAGATGCTGGTTTATACCGAAGATGGACACAAAAACTGGGGTAACTCAGCGGGACAGGCAGCATCTCTGGGGAATAGGAATGGGTGATGTTTCAGATCGAGACCCTTCTTCAGGCAGGTACCAGATTAAGGAGCAGGACCACTATGTTTGTAATCTCAGGTTTACTCCCGATGCCAAACCTGAGCCTAAGTATAGGAGTTGGAGGATGGACCAGATAAATGTGTGACTAAAGAAATGGCGTAGAAAATGGGGGCTTTAGATTTTTCCATTGGGAAGGTTTCTGGAGTCGGTGGGACTTATCCAAGTAGGACAGGTTGCACCTCAACTAACATAGGTCCAATATCTTTGCTGGGGTGTTGAGGCTGTAAATTTATTTAGTTGAAGAGTGGGGCACAGATTAGGTGCACACTTCAGGATAAGATTCAATGCGATATGTGGAAGAAAAGATATGGACATGATATGGTAGATTGGAATATTAAATCATATCTATTTTAATGCAAGCAGCATGAGTGGAAAGGCATATTAATTTAGAACATTGATCGATTGATGGGAATGTGATATTGTTGCAATTGCTGAGACAGGGTGGTTCTAGATCCTGATTGCTGCTGAGAAGAAGCTGTCTTGAACCAGGTGGTAACATTTCTCAGACTCCTGTACCTTCTTCCTGATGATAGAAGCAAGATGAGAGCGTTGCCAGGGTGTTTGGGTCTTTGATGATATTTCTCGCTCGATGCCGAAAAGATCAAGGGCGTAATGGTTGATGTGAAAGGGGAAGTCGAGAGACTACATGAAGGTTTTTATTGCTAGATCGATGATGGAGAGAGCTGTTTCAAATTCCTTGACATAAACATCTTGGATGATCTATCCTGAGCCCAGCACATAAACGTAACCATGAAGGAAGTGTGCCAGTGTCTCTACTTTCTTAGATGTTGAAAGAGATTTGGTATGTCACTGAATACTTCTACAGATCCATTGAATACTTCTACAGCATCCTGACTGGTTGCATCATGGCCTGGTATGTAAATTCCAACACACACAACAATGCAAGTTGCTGCAATGAGTGGTGGAGTCAGCCGGGTCCATCATGGGCACAGCCCTCCCAACCATTGAAAGCACCTACATGAAATACTGCCTCATGAAGCCAGCAACAAGGATCCCCACCATGAAGGCCATGTCTTCCAGTTATTACCAGTGGGCGGGAAGTGCAGAAGCTTGAAGTCCCACACCACAAGGTTCAGGGACAGCTATTTTCCTGCAACTATCAGGTTGTTAAACTGACCCGCAGAACCATCATCTCACCTCGGCAATGGAACACAATGGACTATTGTCTGCACTACCATGGATTTAAAACATTTCTGACCTGGTAATTTCTTTCCCTATTCCCACACGGTGAAGTCCAAAATAAATAAGGAGAGGACCCAGCAAAGAGTAACAGAATTTGCCTACAATTCATGACATACCATAGGCGATGCATAATTATTGGTTAGTTTAGTTTAGTTTTGTTTCTTATTGTTGTCACATGTACCAAGCTACAGTGAGAAGAATCATTTTGCATGTTATCCAAGTCAATTATACAATACATACGTACACCAGGTAGTGAAAAAGAGATAGGAAACTGCAAATTATAGTGTTAAAGCTACATAGAAAATGCAAATTTAAAAAAGTGCAAGGACTGCAACGAGGTAGGTTGGGAGATGCAGATTCATCCTTGGCATATGAGAGATCCGTTCAAGAGTCTGTTAACAATGGGGAAGAAGCTGTTCATTAATTTTCTGTACATGATTTAAAGCATTTATATATATATATTACCTGATGGAACAGGGGAGACGAGGGAATGACTGGGGTGTGAGTGCTCCCCAGAATGTAGAATGTAGTCGATGGTTGGAGGGTTCGTTTGCATGATGGACTGTGCTGCAGCCACAACTCTGCAATGTCTTGGACAGAGCTGTTGCCAAGCCAAATTGATGCATCCAGATTGGATGCTTTCTGACAGTCATTGTAAATTATGCAATGTAGGAAACAAAACAGGCACTATGCAGACGTCAGGCCTACAATAAACCAGTGCAATAAACCAGCTTTCTTGCCATTGTTTAAAGGAGCAGCATTATGACAGACAGATGGTGTTGGTAAATATCATGCAGGCTTAAACCGTCTGATGAGGTCTCTGTCTAGCATCCATCCAAAGTTAATTACGCAGTGCAGATAGGTGGTAATATTTCAATTTTACGCACCGTGGATACCAGAATAAGTAATTTTCCTGAGGCAGTGTAATTAATCTTGTGCAAAGCACAAAGTGCTAGAGGCTCAGCAGATCAGGCTGCATCTGTAGAGGGAATAGATAAACGAGAAGCAGGGGCAGGATAAAGCAGGCAAACGATACCGACAAAGACAGGCAATGTTCTTGTTTAGTTTAGAGATAGTTTAGAGATACAGTGCAGAAACAGGCCTTTCGGCCCACCAGGTATGTGCCGACCAGCGATCCCTGCATATTAACACTATCCTGCACACACTAGGGACAAGTTTTACATTTACCAATTAACCTCCAAACCTGCACGTCCTTGGATTGCGGGAAGAAACCGAAGATCTCGGAGAAAACCAATGTAGGTCACGGGGAGAACGTACAAACTCCATACAGACAGTAACCGTAGTCGGGATCAAATCCGGGTCTCCAGCGCTGCAAACACTACCACTGCACCACCATGCCACCCTTATTTGATAGCTGGTAAATGGGTTGGAGAGGGGGGTGAAGGGGGGAGTCTTGATTGGCAGGTGGTTTGAGTAAGTGAAAGGCTAGAGGGGACAAAAGGGGACAAAAGAGTGAACGAGGAGGAGAGGAACGAAATGTAAAGCTAGAGAGAGGAATATGGGTGGAATGGGACAGGGGAGACAGCGGACAGTACAAGTTTGCAGATTACACCAACATTTCAAAGTATACAGTGCGATCTAGATCAGCTATAGAAATGGACAGTAAAATGGTAGATGGACTTGAATCCAAGCAAGTATGAAGTGTTGCACTTTACGATGTCAAATGTAACGGAAAAGTATACAGTTTATGGCATGAGTCTTAACAGCATTAATGTACAGAGGGATCTTGGTGTCCAGGTTCATAGCTCTCTGAAAGTAGCAGTTGATAGAGTGGTAAAGAAGGCATATGGTATGCTTGCGTTCATAGGTCAGGGCACTGAGCATAATAGTCAAGAAGTCATATTGAAGCTTTTAGGGCTTTGGTTATGCCACATTTGGAATATCGTCTGCAGTTCTGGTCGCCCCATTACTGGAGGGATGTGAATGCTTTGGAGAGGGTGCAAAAGAGATTTACCAGAATATTACATGAATTAGAGGTATTAGCTGTAAGGGGAGGTTGGACAAATGTGGATTATTTACTCTGCAACATCAGAGGTTGAGGGGGAGACCTGATAGAAATATATATAAAATTACGAGAGGCATTGATAACATAGACCAAGGAACCAATTGTTGACTTCGGGAAGGGAAAACCGAGACTCCATGAACTTGTCTTCATTGACGGACAATGGCGGCAGAGTCCTGGCCGTGCAATCTCTGAAGATCTGTCCTGGGCCCAGCAAATTGATGTAGTTACAAAGAAAGCTCATCAACAACTCTACCCTGTATCTGTCTGTACACAGTGGACGGCTTGATTGTAATCACGCATAGTCTTTCCGCTGACTGGATAGAACGCAACAAAAAAGCTTTCCGCTGTCCTCGGTACACATGACAATAAACAAAACTAACTAACCAACTGATCCATTCAGATGTTTGAGGAGATCCAGTATATCACTTCTGTAGGTGAACAGTCAAGAGCATACTGACTGGCAGCATCACAGCTTGGTTTGGTAACTCGAATGCTTAAGAAGGCCGCAGAAAATAATTATGAAAGAATTTGCTGGGGCAAATAATGCCTCCATTAGCTTCAACTAAGTCTGAAATTAGATGACTCAGTTGAAGGAGACTGGCAAATGGTGTCATTTTTTCAAGGATGAGTTGTTTTAATCTGGAATGCCCTGCCAAAAAAGGAGGTGGAGGCAGATTTAATAATAACCTTCAAAGTAAATTGAATGTATGCTTTGGCTGTTCAAATGGTGTGTGATACAGTGTACATGTACATGTCCTTCCAGCCCACCGAGTCTGTACATACCATCAAGCATCATTCCTACATCAATTTCATTCCAACATCCCACAGAAGGGGTGGTACGGTGGCACAGCGGTAGACTTGCTGCCTTACAGCGCTTGCGGCATCAGAGATCTGGGTTTGATCCCAACTACGGGTACTGTCTGTCCGGAATTTGTGCATTATCCCCGTAACCGTGTGGGTTTTCTCCAAGATTTTCGGTTTCCTCTCACTCTCCAAAGACGTGCAAGTTTGTTGGTTAATTAACTTGGCGTAGGTGTGAATTGTCCCCAGTGTGTGTTGGATAGTGTTAACGTGCGGGGATCGCTGGTCGGTGCGGACTCGGTGAGCTGAAGGGTCTGTTTCCGTACTGTATCTGTAGACTAAACTAAACTAAACTAAAGTAAACTAAATAAAGTGGAGATAGTGCAGAGTTAATGGGTGGTCAATGGACTTTGAGGGTCTGTTGAGGTGCGTGAGAAAGATAATGAGATACTTCCACCTTGCTTTGGTCTCTTTCAAGGGCACATCTGAATGCAATTAAAATAGCCTTAACCCCAACTGTCCATTCATTACTGAATATATTGCTTGGCCTCTCTCTGACCATCTTTGCATTCATTTAAGATTATTTTGTGGGACATTTTGTACCATCATACCATCAGGGAATGATGTATGTTAAGTTCCATTTTAATGGTTCAGACTGCTTATTGTAGATGGATAGCCGAGGTTGAAGAATGGTTTCGACCCGAAACATTGCCTATTTCCTTCGCTCCATAGATGCTGCTGCACCCGCTGAATTTCTCCAGCATTTTTGTGTACCAGCCATGGATTAATTCTGACTTTCCCGTCAATTGCAGGAATGGGCAGACACGTGTTGTCGTGGACTGCGGAGTGCACACGCCTACATCCTGGTGTATGACATCTGCTGCTTCGACAGCTTCGAATATATCAAAACCATTCGGCAACAAATATTGGACACAAGGTAAGAGCATTTAACCTGAGTGAAAAATTAAAGGGAATGATGAAAGAATGGGCTTGTATTCACTGGAATTTAGAAGCATGAGAGGATATCTTATAGAAACTTAATAAAGTCTTAAACGATTGCACTGGCTAGATGCAGGAAAAATGTTCCCAATGTTGGTGGAGTCCAGAACCAGAGATCACAGTTTAAGAATAAGGGGTAGGCCATTTAGGACTGAGTTGAGAAAAAACCTTTTCACCCAGAAAGATGTGAATCTGTGGAATTCTCTGCCACAGAAGGCAGTGGAGGCCGATTCACTGGATGCATTCAAAAGAGAGTTAGATAGAGCACTTAGGGCTAGTGAAATCAAGGGATATGAGGAAAAGACAGGAACGGGGTACTGATAGTGGATGATCAGCCATGATCACATTGAATGGCGGTGATGGCTCGAAAGGCCGAATGGCCTACTCCTGCACCTATTGTCTAAGTTGTTTTGCATGCTGCAGCAAATCATTCCATACAAGAGTGCAATGAAACCATGCTTGAGTACAACAGTGAGTGCAAAAAGTGAAAGGAGACAGAGTGTGGAATGCAGTGTTACAGCTGTGGAGAAAGTGCAGTTTAAAGAACTGAATCACTGAAGCACACACCTACGGGCAAAAGGCCTTGTTCATGCTCCACACTGTTCTGTGATTTTGAGATTCAGAGTTTTTCCTTTCTCCACTGTATGTCAGCACACATTTATAACAATTGCCCAGTTCTGTCATTTCCCTCATTTCTTGAATCCGCGTCAGGCAGGCTGCCAGCTCCGAGATTTCTGTTGGCATTGATATGATCCCACCAGTCCAATCAGCTCTGCTACATCAGGAACAGGCGGCGTTGGGTTTCGTTTTGAGACCTCCGAATAACATGAAAACATTTTGGAAAGATTCCAGGAAAAGCGAATTCCAATGATCAAGCCATATTCTCAGTTCAAAGGACAACTTCTTGCTGCACACAAGAGATGCAGCGGCTGTTGAGCACTGATGTGGAACTGCCTGGAACCCTGCTATTATAAGAGCTGTTGCACCAGAGCAGCACATGCTTCACTGTGCAAAGGTTGTGTTTAGTTTAGTTACGGGAAAAAGCATGGAAATAGATCCTTCGGCCCCACCGAGTCCACGCTGACTATTGAACCCGTTCAGACTGGTTCTATGTTATCCCACTTTTTCATCCACTCCCTACACAGTTGGAACAATTTACAGAGGCCAATGAACCTACAAACATGCACGTCTTTGGGATGTCGGAGGAAACCAGCGCAACCGGAAGAAGCCCACGCGGTCACAGGGAGAATGTGCAAACTCCACACAGACAGCACCCAGGGTCTGGAATTAACCCATGTCTCTGGCAGTGTGAGGCAGCAGCTCTACCTACTGCGCCACCCTTACATCCCTTGGACTGTACTGCATCATTAGGAGTGTTGGCTATCTCAATGTCCTTAGCAAATAGGCTAATTCTGCAAAGTTTTGTGACATGTGTAGTTAATTGTACAAGGCTGTAGAATTAACTGTAGAGATACATTCATATGATTCAACTAGCAGGAAAGAGATTCAGATGATTGCTTTAAGCAGCAATTACATTTGTATTTATATTGTTCTTTTCACGACCACAGGATTTCCCAAAGCACCTCAAAGCAATGAGGTCCTTTTGAGCCATGGTGACTGCTTTAAGGGATGAATTGTAACAGGCTAATCTCTGCACAGCAGGTTCCGAATCACTGCAATAAAATTAATGGGAAGATCACCTGTTATGATTTACGTTTTTTTTTAAACCACAAATTTGATCAAATCGGGGGAGGAATTCTCCTGAGATTCTTAAAGTATTGTCATAAGATCTTTTACTATATTTGAAAGAATAGACAGGCTTTGGTTTAATCCCACATTTGAGAGTCAGCACCTATATGGGTGCAGGGTTCTCTCAGTCCTGAACAGGGATGGATATGGAGCCATGCCTTTGGAGTGATATTTGAACCATGACTATGTGACTCTAGTTTCCTTGGTATTAAATCCATGATTTATTCAACTTTGTACTTGTCCACTGTATATGTTATAACCATATATAACCATATAACAATTACAGCATGGAAACAGGCCATCTCGACCCTTCTAGTCCGTGCCGAACACGTATTCTCCCCTAGTCCCATATACCTGCGCTCAGACCATATCCCTCCATTCCTTTCCCGTCCATATAACTATCCAATTTATTTTTAAATGATAAAATGGAACCTGCCTCCACCACCTTCACTGGAAGCTCATTCCACACAGCCACCACTCTCTGATTAAAGAAGTTCCCCCTCATGTTACCCCTAAACTTCTGTCCCTTAATTCTCAAGTCATGTCCCCTTGTTTGAATCTTCCCTACTCTCAGTGGGAAAAGCGTATCCACGTCAATTCTGTCTATCCCTCTCATCATTTTAAAGACCTCTATCAAGTCCCCCCTTAACCTTCTGCGTTCCAAAGAATAAAGCCCTAACTTGTTCAACCTTTCTCTGTAACTTAGTTGCTGAAACCCAGGCAACATTCTGGTAAATCTCCCCTGTACTCTCTCTATTTTGTTGACATCCTTCCTATAATCAGGCGACTAAAATTGTACACCATACTCCAGAATTGGCCTCACCAATGCCTTGTACAATTTTAACATTACATCCCAGCTTCTATACTCAATGCTCTGATTTATAAAGGCCAGCACACCAAAAGCTTTCTTTACCACCCTATCTACATGGGATTCCACTTTCAGGGAACTGTGCACAGTTATTCCCAGATCCCTCTGTTCACCTGCATTCTTCAATTCCCTACCATTTACCATGTACGTCCTATTTTGATTTGTCCTGCCAAGATGTAGCACCTCACACTTATCAGCATTAAACTCCATCTGCCATCTTTCAGCCCACTCTTCCAACTGGCATAAATCTCTCTGTAGACTTTGAAAATCTACTTCATTATCCACAACCCCACCTATCTTAGTATCATCTGCATACTTACTAATCCAATTTACCACACCATCATCCAGATCATTGATGTACATGACAAACAACAGTGGACCCAACACAGATCCCTGTGGCACCCCACTAGTCACTGGCCTCCAACCTGACAAACAACCATCCACCATTACTCTCTGGCATCTCCCATTCAGCCACTGTTGAATCCATCTTGCTACTCCACCATTAATACCCAACAATTGAACCTTCTTAACCAACCTTCCGTGAGGAACCTTGTCAAAGGCCTTACTGAAGTCCATATATACAACATCCACTGCTTTACCCTCATCAATTTCCCGAGTAACCTCTTCAAAAAATTCAAGAAGATTAGTCAAACATGACCTTCCAGGCACAAATCACATATATATATGTTATATAAATCCATGTTGACTGTTCCTAATCAGACCCTGTTTATCCAGATGCTATATATATTATCTCTAAGTATCCTTTCCATTAATTTGCCCACCACTGACGTCAAACTAACAGATCTATAATTGCTAGGTTTACTCTTAGACCCCTTTTTAAACAATGGAACAACATGCGCTGAACGCCAATCCTCCGGCACTATTCCCGTTTCTAATGACATTTGAAATATTTGTAGCCCCTGCTATTTCTACACTAACTTCCCTCAATGTCCTAGGGAATATCCTGTCCGGACCTGGAGACATCCACTTTTATATTTCTCAAAAGTGTCAGTACTTCCTCTTCTTTGAATCTCATAGTTTCCATAGCTACTCTACTTGTTTCCCTTACCTCATATAATTCAATATCCTTCTCCTTGTTGAATACCGAAGAAAAGAAATTGTTCAGTATCTCCCCCATCTCTTTTGGCTCTGCAGATAGCTGTCCACTCTGACTCTCTAATGGACCAATTTTATCCCTCGTTATCCTTTTGCTATTAATATAGCTGTAGAAACCTTTTGGATTTACTTTCACCTTACTTGCCAAAGCAACCTCATATCTTCTTTTAGCTTTTCTAATTTCTTTCTTAAGATTCAAGCACCTCAAGCACCTCATTTACTCCTTGCTGCCTATAATTATTGTAGATCTCTCTCTTTTTCTGAACTAAGTGTCCAATTTCCCTTTATGGGTTCGTTTTTTTTAGTGCTCTGATATCTGATTACTTCTGTAGTGCTGTGATGTCTGGCTGGGTTTTGTGGTACCCTTAGCAACAGACCATGAAGCCCCACGGCGAAGGCCTCAACAGAGACACTTGAATTTGTAAATTAGAAACCATAGTTCACACAGCATGGAAACAGCACATCACACACCTGCCATTCCACATGTACTAAAGTATCTATGCACGGAAGGAGCTAAACCTCTCCAAACCTGCTTCACGTTTGACCTCATAACCAACAAACATCCCATCAACTTGGCCTAGACTTGAACACTTCGCTCAATTAACAAAGTCAAAAACCAAAATAAAACTGACAATGCTGTAAATGTAACATAAATGCAGACCAACAGGGAATACCTAGCAAACAACAATTGTAGAGAAAAAAACAGTTAACATTTTGGATTGGGGCCGTTCAATTTTAAAGGATAATTGCCGTACATATTTCTGATGAAGGGGCGCCAATCTAAAACATCCTCAAGGTATGTCAACCTTCAATGTAAACCATGAACTGTTTCTCTTCCCATTGATTCTGCATGCCCCCTGAGTATTTCCAACAATGTTTCTATCTCAAAGGGACGTCACTGTTACCAGCAACAGGCAATTAAATTCCATTGGATAAACATACAAAACTGAAATCAACTTAAGAAGGGTTAACAGAAGTTTCATTGAAACATTGCAGTTTGTTTCATTGAGAAATGAAACTGTTGATCAAATCTGTTTCCAGAAGGCTTTCTCCTCTTGTAAAAATGTGAATTTATATTTGGAAATTGACTATTGTGTTTATGGCTGGTGTTTCCTTGATAAACAACGGATTTGATAGCCTTTCATCTGTAATTCCCATGCCTCATTCATACGAGTTTCAGCACAACCGCAGAGATATCCCTGAGGCACTCCAGAGAATATTAATGTTCTGTTTATCTGTAAGGGACCATTGCATTAATGTTCAGACGGTTACTGGAGTTTACAGTCATGGGACACATCTCCAGAATGGACATAGCAGGAGGGAGCTGGAAGATGGTGGGCGAATGTTTAGCCACATTGGCAATCTAGTTTTCAGCTTTTGAGTCCTACAACATGGAACCAGGCCCTTCGGCCCACCAGATCCATACTAACCCTTAAGCACCAGTTTATACCTCATACCTATTCCATTCTTATCAACGTCTTCCCCAGATCTTCCATTGGTGAAAGGCCTGGATAGACTGGATGTGGAGAGGATGTTGCCACTAGTGGGAGAGTCTTGGACCAGAGGTCATAGCCTCAGAATAAAAGGATTTTCCCTTGGGAAGGAGATAAGGAGGAATTCCTTTTGTCAGAGAATGTTGATTCTGTAGATTTCTTTGCACAGAAGGCTGTGACATGGATATTTTTAAGGCAGAAATACATATATTCTTGATTAGTATGGGTGTCAGGGGTTATGGGGAGAAGGCCCATAATGGGGTTAAGAGGGAAAGGGAGATCAGCCATGATTGAGTGATGGAGTAGACTTGATGGGCTGAATGGCCTAATTCTGCTCCTATCATTTATGAACATGAGATTTGCAGCGGCCAGTAAATTTACTAGCCTACACATCTATGGAATGTGAGAGAAACCTCTGGAGACTTTGCGCCCCACACAAGGTTTCCGTGCGGTTCCCGGAGGTTCCCGGAGGTTTTTGTCAGTCTCCCTACCTGCTTCCACTACCTACAAACTCAGACAACCACCTGCAACCTCCGGGAACCGCACTGAAACCTTGGGTGGGGCGCAAAGTCTCCAGAGGTTTCCGTTCAGGTTTCCTAAGTGGGACAGGGGCATAATGCTACTCAGCCTCATCCCACCTTCCAGTAGCTACTGTCACCCTGAAAGTCACGCACTTCAAGTTTGCTAACTATATACAGTAAATGTAGTCACAGTCTCTCTTGAACAGGCCCCATCATCCTCCTTTCCCCTTTATTCCGTACATAGAACAGTACAACATAAGAACAGACCCTGAGGCCCCCAATGTCTGTGCCCACCATGATGTCAATGTAAACTGAACCTATACCTGGACACCATCTGTATCTCACTATTCTCTGCATGTTCAGGTATCTGCCTAAATGCCTCTTAAACGTTATTGATTGTATCTGCTTCCACCATGTTCCCTGGCAGTACATTGTAGGCACATCTCTGTAACGTCTCTGTGTCGGTCTCTGTATCAAGAGTGCTTTGCACATCTCCTTTTGACTTTCCCTCTCTCACCTCAAAGCCCTCTATTATTTTCCTTTTCCACCTGTGAAAAAAGACTGTCTATATACCTTTTAAATCCATGAGCTCTCCTTCTTGACCCCTTCCATTCAATTTCTCTAAGTAACTATCCAATTTTCATTCTAAAGGCATAGAGTGAATTTGTATCCACGGCTCTCTTAGGCAGTGTGTTCCAACTCTAACCATTTTTTTGTACAAAACAAAAGTATTCCTCGTCCCTTTGGTGACTTTCTCAATCACTTAAAATCATTGGCCCTTCGGTTCTCCCATCTTCAATGTTTTAAACACCCCTATCAAATATCTTGATCACTGCTCGAAGGAGAAACTGCAGCATCTCCAGTCTATTCACGTAATGTAGGGATAGTGTTTCCGCTGGTTGGGATTTTTGGAACCAGAGAGATCACAGTCTCAAACTAAGGGGTTAGCCATTCATGACAGAGAAGAGAAGAAATGTTCTTGTCTCTGGAAGGCGACTCCAGAGGGAAGAAATGTTCCCTCTGGAACGCGACTCCGGACTGGCAAAGCTGCCACAGCCAGACATAAAAACAATTTTTATCCACGAGTGGTTGCTCTACTCAACAGCCAAATATCTGTAATCTCCCTTTGATCTAGTATTTTGTTGGTTCACATGCTTGATCAATGGTGTTTTATCATTAATGTTTTATTATTATTAATGTTTAGTGTTTTCTGAGTCATTCGTAACTGTCACTGTATGTCATGTTGTTACTTGTGGGTGGAGCACCAAGGCAAATTCCTTGTACAGGTGCACAACCTTTATCCGAAAGCCTTGGGACCAGACACTTGTCGGATTTCGGACATTTTCGGATTTCAGAATGGAAGATTTTTAGCGTAGATTAGGTAGGTAGCGCGGGCGGCTTGAAAAGTCTGGAGCTGCTGCCTCCTCCCGGGTGACCGGGAGAATCATTGCATAAATGTTAGTCAGTTAGTTTGGAGGGATTTTATGTGGTGGTGGTGGAGTCGGGGTGAAGGGGGAAACTTTAATTCTTAGTCCCCTACCTGGTCGGCGACTCCCAACCTCGCGGAGCTGGGGGCTCCGTCCGGCCGCGGGCGGCGCCGGTTGGAGCTCCGACCCCGGCAACTCTACCCCTGGCTGCGAGGCGCTCCAAATCCAGCGCCGCCCGCGGTCGGACGTCCCAGCTCCGGGAATGTCGGGAGTCGGCGGCGTCGCAGCGCTGGGATACCAGCGGGGAGCGGGCAATGCCTTACCGGGTCGCCGTGCGGCAAGCTCCGGAACGCTGTGGCCGCCGACACACAACATCGCGGAGCGTCGCTGGATTTGGAGCCGCGGAGCTGGGGGCTCCGTCCGGCCGCGGGCGGCGCCGGTTGGAGCTCCGACCCCGGCAACTCTACCCCTGGCTGCGCGGCTCCAAATCCAGCGACGCTCCGCGATGTTGTGTGTCGGCGGCCACAGCGCTCCGGAGCTTGCCGCACGGCGACCCGGTAAGGCATTGCCCGCTCCCCGCTGGTTTCCCATCGCTGCGACGCCGCCGACTCCCGACATTCGCGGAGCTGGGGAGTCCGGCCGCGGGCCGCGCTGGATTTGGAGTGCCTCGCAGCCAGGGGTAGAGTTGCCGGGGTCGGAGCTACAACCGGCGCCGCCCGCAGCCCCAACGGCCACAGCGCTGCGGAGCTTACTGCACGGCAACCCGGTAAGGCATTGACCGCTCCCCGCCTCTCCGACCAGGTAGGGGACTAAGAATTAAAGTTTACCCCTTCACCCCCCTTCACATAAAAGCCCTCCAAACTAACTGACTAACATTTAAGCAATGATTTACAGATGTTTAAGCGTCTCCCGGTCTCCAGGGAGGAGGCAGCCGCTACAGTAGTACAGACCTGGGTTGACCATGGGTCGTTTCGGGTCAAGTTTGGCGCCAAACGTGAGCTTTGGTGCGCAGACGACATCTGGAAAAAATGGCCGGTTTTCGGAGCTTTTCGGTTTCTGGAACACCAGATAAAAGGTTGTGCACCTGTATGTGAATACTTGGCCAATTTACTTACTTACTTACTTACTTACTTACTTACTTACTTACTTACTTACTTACTTACTTACTTACTTACTTACTTACTTACTCACTCACTCACTCACTCACTCATTCACTCACTCACTCACTCACTCACTCACTCACTCACTCACTCACTCACTCACTCACTCACTCACTTACTTACTTACTTACTCACTTACTTACTCTATGAGGTAGTAAATCTTTGGAATTTACTACCCAAGTGGGCGTTGAGCGTTCAGTGACTGAGTATATTCAGGACAGTGAACAGTAGGTTTTGACATATTGAGGAAATCAGCGGCTATGGAGCTGGTGCAGAAGAATGGCATGGAAGCAAAACAATCTTACTAGGAGGAGAGAGGGACCGAATGGTCTGCTCCTGTTCCTATTTCTTATGTTCTTTCATTGCTTGGCCTGCACCAGCAACGGGAACCTTCTTCACTAGCACTGGGAAACCAATCCTTTCATTGAGATTTTTAACTTACTTCTCTCGTTTACGCACACCTATTTGCCCTTTTCATCTCCATCCCCCATCCCACACACTCCCCTCATGCTCCGCTGATATTGTCACCCAACAAAGGCGACTCTCTCTGTTACAACTCCACCTCACATCACTTGACATTGAGGGTCAGATTAGATACTGACCACACTAGACCTTTCTACCCAATTCTAATCCCTGGGAGCTGGTCCAATCCCAGAGTCACTAGTTTTACATTTGTATATTCTCCGCCTTGTGGACGAAAGTATGTATGAACCTCGGTCACTCCATTAAAGGTTTAAAACAAATTCGAGACCATTGTAATTAAGTGGAGGGCTACAAACGAGAATGGCTTATATTTCTAATTTGGCATCTATATAACCTCCATTATTGACATCCGTTCCTCTTATCCCATTTTATTTTTGTTCCATTTGCTTCACTCAACGAATGCAGAACAATTAAAACACTTTTAAATGGTAACTTTAAAATTGATTCATGCAGACAGATAGTCACTCGCTGCCTAAGTAGATATCAAGTATTCTTTATGCTTACTCCTTTGCTTTACATGAAAATAATAAAGCTACATTTGTACCTACTGTATCAATCACACTGAGAGAAAGCATGGAATAATTCATGCTAGAACATCGGTAACTATAGAGTAGGCACCGGTCGGTGACAGAAACCATCAGTCAGTTCAAGGATGGGGACCGTGGCACCAAGACTGTAGTTAAAGAGAGAAACATGATGCTTGATTTTTGGGGCCACATCTGTGCCTGGGATAAACTTAAGAAAGTTATAGTGCACGTTAGGGCAGACTGATTAGTTGAAGAATAGGGCAAATTAAGGTGCACATCCACCAACTTGCAGACAAATGAATTTGGAGCAGAAGGAGAGGGGTGTAGAGGGGTGGGGTGTGTGGGGTCAGTTAACTCTTCAATCCCGCTTGGCAATTCAATAAGAGCAAGGGTGATCATGAATAACGGGTGATCACTCATTCCAGCTCCTCGCACAAGAGGAAACATCCTCTCTATGTCTCTCCTGTCAAGGCCAATCAGATCATATGTTTTTCAATCAAGTCAAGCCTCCTTCAAACCAAATGTAAATGTAAATCCTATTGCACTAGCTGTTAGCTGAGAGTACCTTTACTTTGATAAATCCTATTTTGTTGCACAAAGCTATAATCATAAAAAGATTTTCGCTTTTAAATGAACAATCACTTTAAATCCAGTACCCTGTATAATAACCAATTTTCTGACTTTCCCTTAGATTGTGTTGTCACCTTTCATGCCATTTAATTCTGGTTTGGACTTGAAGGAGCTTTCAGCCTTTGGCAGATTTAAGGTTCAGTGTTTCCTTTCCTAAAATCTGCATTTGAGCCAATAATCCAGGCATAATTCCACAGTGGATGTTCTGTTTTCCAGATTTGGTTCATCTCTGGAAGAGACCAGTCAATTAGTTGAACATTCTGCACTTTGTCATCAGTTGCAACCAAATGTCTCTCTTATACACGGTCCTACTTCCTGTGAGCTGGGTTTGTGAGAGGATAAGAACAGGGATGCATTAATTTTGCTTGAAACTGTGTCCGCTCAGATTATTGTCACGGAGACGTTTTTGACTTCTCTTCAACCATCAACAATTGTGAGAACATTGAAAGAATGAGGTGCTGCGGGACTGTGCAGACTGTTCTGTACTTCCTCAAGCAATTGGCCCAGTTAATGGCAAGTGGCCAAGTACATCACTTGCTTCCTGAGAGCTTGTGTAACTAGTCTGACTATCTGCTCAACTGCTTCATTTGAAACTGGGTGAAATGTAGAAGCAAGAATATGTTTTAAACTATTCCATTTTGTAAATTTTACAAGAGGTGTAGATTGAAATGGAAAAAGTAGTTCCTTAGGTAACCCGTGGCGGGTGCATTTAAATCTCAGCTCATCTGTAATATATAAGGTTGCGGTACATTGATTCATGTAGAAACATTCAGAAAATAGGTGCAGGAGTAAGCCATTCAGCCCTATGAGCTAGCACCGCCATTCAATATGACCCTGATCCTGCTTCCTCCCCATATCCCTTGATTCCGTTAGCCCTAAGAGCTATATCTAAAGGGGCTGTCCCTCTGCGGTGACCTAATCTGCGAGTTTAGACGAGTTTGTCCTCAACTCAAACACGCAGCATGGTCGACATGAGGTCCTAGGAGGACACTGGAACTCTCCTTCATGCTCGAGGGAAGTTCCCGAATACTCGTGGCCTCAGCTAGGTCGCGGAAACATTTTCAGCATGTTGAAAAATTTTCCGCGGGTAAAATTTGGTCGGCATGGTTCTTTTTAACACATAGTGCAGTGGAGTGGAGTTGAACCATGTCGACCAAGTTTTACTCGCGGAGAAATTTTCAGCATGCAGAAAAATTTTCCTCGACCAAACTGAGGCCGCGAGTATGCGGGAACTTCCCTCGAGCATGAAGGAGAGTTACAGTGACCTCCTAGGACCACGTGTCGACCATGCTGCAAGTTTGAGTCGAGCGCAAATCCTTCTAAACTCACAGATTAGGTCCCCGCAGTGGGACAGCCCCTTAACTATGGATCAGTATCAGGAAGTCATAATTTATTCACAATGTACTCTCTGAAAAAGCCTAGGAAATCATAACAAATCTATTTTTAATGGAGTGTTCCTAGAATTTTGGAAAATATTGGATTTGCTTACCAATAATTCATGGTAACAGTCCTAGAGAGACCAGTACCCAAAGATATTTGTCAATTATTTTATGATGACTCTTCTTGAGTGTCCAGTAATGTTCAGTCTAAATATCTTTCAAACAAGCTGATATAACTGTTCCACAACCCTATTTATTTCTCAGATTTCTCTGACATAGAAGGAGGTCATTCAGCCCAGTCAAGTCCATGCTGACTTGGAGCAATCCCATTATATCCCTGCCCATTTTCCCTGGAATCTATTTTCTCTCGGATTTCTATCAATTGCCCCTCCCCACTCCCCCCATCACAGATGTTCCTAGCACCCATCCACATTAGGGGCAACTTACAGTGGCCTATTGATTAATTCAACTTTAGAACGTGAATGGAAACCGGAGCACTCGGTAGAAATAGATTGGGTAAACATTTTTTATTAAGAACCATAGGTCATAGGTTTAAGGTGGGGGGGGGGGGGGGGGGAGATTTAATAGGATCCTGAGGGGAAACTTTTTTACACAAAGGGTGGTGGGAGTATGGAATGAACTGCCGGAGCAGAGAGTTGAGGCTGGGACTATCGCAATGTTTAAGGGGGCATATAGATGGTACATGGATAGGATTAGTTTAGAGGGATATGGGCCAAATGCAGGCAGGTGGGACTAGTGTAGATGGGGCATGTTGGTTAGTATGGATAAGTTGGACCAAAGTGCCTGTTTCCGAGTTGTACGATTCTACAGCGCAGACTCTACTGGTTCCACCATGTAAAACAATTGGGAGGGGTGCAGTCTTGCATTTCTTCTCACTCTGCGTACAAGGACTGCAAAGTTGGATAATATCGGTAATTTTTAGCTGAGCCTTGAATGACTGAACTCTCCATTCAGCTCGGCTACTTTCTCTGCTGTCGAAACAGCTACTTCTCGAGTCCCCCACTCTTACTGGTTGTTTTCATGAACATGCCAAGCCTATCCTTGTTCCAGCCTATCCAGTTTCTTCTCAACAGGACTCTTCATGGCACACGTGACTGCTCTGAGCTTGCAGTCTGCTGCAAAATCTCATGCACATTGTGCTGTACTTTTCCAATGTAGCCGCTGCAAAAAAAAAATCATCTTACTTCACAACAACATCTGGAGGTGCAACTTTATAGTGTTGATGATGAAAACATTCTTCCGATCCAGTTTGGCATGTCTCAGCCAGTCATTCCCAATTAAAGCTGGCCTGTTTACATTGCTTGGAAGCTGCCATGTCTCTCTGCTGTATTGCACAGTGAATTCCATTTGCCCTAATGTTGCTAAAAATATCAGCCGGTTTCAATGTGACAGTGCTTTCCATCAATGGTCCCTGGGTGAGTGTTTCCAAGTACAATGTCTTGACTCATTATCAGACTGTGGCCACATCAATTCTGCTACACAGAATACACCCATTGCTGTTGCTTCACACATTCACTTGAAAGTCTGTCTGTTTGCTGTCTTATTGTTTGTGGCACATACACTCCACAATCCCAGTCCTCCATTGTTTTAATAAACTTGCAAACTTTGAAAAGTTTCGAATTGATGCCTTTTCAAATTGACACTGAAATAGCTTTTGCTGCTTATTCTTGTATCTACAGACCGTAGAAATGTGACTTCCAAAATGGCAATTACAATTCTTGGCCATCCTAAGCTGACAAGACTGGGCTGAGTGATGACAATGGTACCAACAGCAGTGAACTGAGCCCATCTCACCAATAGATTCACCCTTGGCTTTGCTAAAACTTCCTGATGTGGGTCTGTTGTGGCGAAGGAGATTCTTGGCTCCATTTCTATTGATGCAGCAACTTTACAAGTTTGAAATCCAGGCTTTGCATAATCAATGGCTAGGATCAAGATTGAATTTGTTCATTTACCAGTCTCCTCAAAAAAAATCTATCCTTTAAGTCATGATCCAAATAGACACCAAAATTATAATGCAAAGTATGTTCTTTAATAAAACATTGTACTCACTAATTGTGTCTTTGTGCTTTGGCTCCTTGCCTGGAACCTACAATTTTGAGAAATTACAAACAGTATTAGATTTGGATTCTCCTCATGGCATCTTGAACCAAGACTTCTTTGAACTTGAGTGGTTTGTTAGTGTGTCATATGCCTCTGGCCTGTCCCCTGGATGGTGTATTTGATATCCAACCCTATTTCAATATTTAATCTTCAGCCAGATATGCAGCCCTTGCCTCTGCATTTTAATCTTCAAACCCCTGACAATCTACATAGGACATAAAGCATAGAACAGTACGGCACAGGAACTGTCCCTTCAGCCCACAATGTTTGTGCCAAACATGATGCCTAGTTAAACTGATCTCATCTGCAAATACACGATTCAGCAAGTACTTGCTATCCAGCCCCTGACCCTGCATTTTAATCTTCAACTCCCTGACAATGTACATGCTATCCAGCCCCTGACTCTGTATTGTAATCTCCAACCTCCTGACAATGTACTTGCTATCCAGCCCCTGACTCTGTATTGTAATCTTCAGCCCCAGACAATGTACTTGCTATCCAGCCCCTAACTCTGTATTGTAACCTTCAGCCCCAGCCAATGTACTTGCTATCCAGCCCCTGACTCTGTATTGTAATCTTCAACCTCCTGACAATGTACATGCTATCCAGCCCCTGACTCTGTATTGTAATCTTCAGCTCCTGATTCTATATTTTAATCTCCAGCTCCCCTCTCTGTAGTTCAATCCTCAGCCCAGAATCTGGTTTATATTCTCCAGAGGCTCTGGTGGATAATGTTGCCTTCCGCAGTTTATTGTTTTAGGACATAATGGGAAATGACTGTGTACCTGTTATTGATCACCGAGAAGTAATGTGTTTGCAGGTAATGTCCAGCAGGCTCAATGGATGAGCTTGTTGTGCTGAGTTAACCATTGTTATTCAATCGCATTGTTCCCCTTTGGATCCAGCGTATTGCAGGCTTATAAATCAACTGCTTTCTGTAGCAATGCACATTTTGCGATTTGAGAACAGATCAAGAATCTCAAAGCAAAACCTAATATAATGTGATTTGGGTTCTGAAATCTAGCCCATTTACAGGGAAGGGCTGCCTTAGAGCTGGTAGATAGAAGATAGCATTTACTTTGATCCCAGCTCATCTTTAGCTGGTTCATAATGTAAATGATAAGATTCCAGGAGCTGATATTGCTGGTTAGGGGGATTCCATTGATTACCTATAAATGCCTTTGGGAGATAATGGGGATTACATTGTCAGATGAAGTTACCACCAAAAGGTGTGTTAATGGGAAGAATGGTCCAGGAACTAGAAAAAGGAAGGAATGACGGTATCCCACATCAGGAAAGTGTCTGCTCAGATCTTGCGCTTCCTCTTTTCACCAGCCATAGAGATCACAAGGCTATGACTCTGAAAATTGTGGATAGTGTGACATTGTGTGAATTCTTGGCTGAGAGTTTCATAACTTCTTACCGCCCCTATAGTGGCGTAGCGGTAGAGTTGCTGGCTTACGGCGCCAGAGACCCCGGTTCGATCCTGACTACGGGTGCTGTCTGTATGGAGTTTATACGTTTTCCTCATGAACTGCATGGGTTTTCTCCGAGATCTTTGGCTTCCGCCCATACTCCAATGACGTACAGGTTTGTAGGTTAATTGGCTTGGTATAAATGTAAATTGGCCCTAGTTAATGTTAGGAGATCGCTGGGCTGTGCAGACTCGGTGGGCTGAATGGCCTGTTTCCATGCTGTATCTCTAAACTAAACTAAACTCTAAATACAGAACTAATCAGAGATTCATACCAGAAGGCGAACACCAGGAACAGTACAGCACAGCTTCAGCATTGCCCTGGAGCGTTAGCCCAGAGTTTCCCCCAAGTCTCCACTGAGCTCCTTGCTGAGCCACAAAACATCCCTATCCTTCACAGACTTGACCCTTGATGCAGAAATGTGGGTTCAAGCTCTAGGGAGTAATTCAAATTCATAAATACATCCAGGACAGTCAAAATGGCAACTCAGGGACCATGACACCATGGCATTCTCTTAAAACCCATCAAGTTCACTTCATGAGAGGAAATACGTCACCCTATGTAGTCTGGGCTAGATGTGACGTCAATCCTTCCAATGCGATTGATTCACTTGAGGTGTAATCAGGAATGGGCAATAGATGCCGAATGAGTGAGAAAGGATACCCCAGGATTGCATTTGGCTTCCTCAGGGTAAACTCTTGCAGTTTGACCTCAATTGGCAGAAAATTCACCCTGGCTCTGCACATTCAATGAATTATTATACTGGTCAAGTTGCTCCAGTCTTTCCCAGGGAGAGAGCTCATTTATTTGATCACTGAGCACTTCCTCATACCCAGCAGAAGGCACAGGCCCACAGTGTTATCGGATTAGAAAGGAATATTTCCTGTGCCTGGCTTTAGTGCCTTGGAATCTTTTGCAACAATCTAATTGAAAAAGCAATGGGCTAGAAACTTTTCCAATTTATGAGCACTTGCTGCGATTAAATGTTATCTAAAACCCACCGGGATTCCTGGTTCAAATATAATGTGTGCGTCTACAGTCTGTGCACTTCATCTGCACCGTACAGCCAGGCATGGCTAGCAGTGAGCATATGCAGTGATACCGAATGGTGTACAAAGCAAATTTTAATGTGATTTGCACAGACCCGTCAGTCTGTTTTTGGGCTGTACTCTATCTCTCTATGACTCGATGATTCCTAACCCATCAGGAGCCGCCTTATGCCTGAATAAACCTACGCACGCATACAGACACTCAAATATAGACACTCACACACATACACACTCATTCACTCTCACCTTCAGTCTATCAACATGTACCTTGTGTAGCCTTGCTTTTCCCCATAGATTTTGGATGGATTTTCATCTGTAATCCTTGCCCAGGGATATCCTGGCTGTTCCCCTTTCTTCAGTGTTTACCAGGCGTTCTCTCCTGTACTCTCAGTTACCAATGGTCCCTCATGGTCAGCTGCTGTTGTCAGGGTCAGATACTGCCAGTGAGCTGCCCCTGCACTGACCCAGTGCTGACAACTCGGCCATCTTGCTTAAATTAGAGCTATTTACTTTGCTCACATGAGGTCTGTACTTCATAACCACCAATTTGCAATGTGTGTCTGGCATCTTGTTCTGACTGAAGGCCGTGCCAAGAAGTTGATGAATCTGTAAAGAGAGCCAGAGATTGCCTAAGGCACCTGTGTCTTTTTGATTCAATTCTCTCTGAGTACACTGCACACATCTGCATACTTCCAGACACATATTTACATTCACTAAACCAGTTGTCCAAACTTCACCTGTACTCTCCTGTGTTTAGAAGACTGCAGGGAGAGTGAAAGATGTTTAAAACGTTCAAAGTCTTCGATAATGCAGTTGTGGGGTAATGCTTTCTTCTGCTTTAGACTTTACTTTGGAGATACAGCACGGAAACAGGCCCTTCAGCCCACCAAGTTTGCGCTGCCCACAATCAGCCCACCAGGTATTTGTGTATCCTCGAAGTCTGTATGTACTAATCAGTGAGCCTTTGCAAAAGCATAGATTATCCCTGTTGTTGGGACTTACTTTATCATACGTGCCTTCAAGGTGTGCACTTGTTTTTCCATGCATCAGTCAGTGTGATCTCCAGTTGGGATGGGTTAGTTGGCATCTTCTGCGTGTGTTGTATGTGCTTGGTGTGTTCCTGCATTGCCTGCAAGGAAATGGACAGTTGAAGGTCTCCTGATCGGAGGTATCTATTTGATTTGAGATCAGTTTTATGCTTCGTCAATCACGCAACTCTGAAAATATATACACCTCATGATTATGTTTCCAGAAAGATATCTGAATATTATAGTGAGAGCTAAAGGAATATTCACAGAAAGGGTTTTGAAAACCTGCAGTGAAACCTGGGCAACACTTGAAATCTTGAAGATTTAGCTGGGGTTATGCGTGGATACAAACCAAAGATTGGTAGTGGAATTGAGTTTGGAGCCTAGCATCTAATTGAAGGGTAGGGCAAGTTCAAGGGGCTGAATGGTCTCCCCTTATCCAAATGCATTAAACTGAATAATTTATTTTACCTTATGGTTCTGCTGGACACAAGATTTATAACTAACTAGTGAAACCTTCAAATCCTTCGTCAACAATAGAAAATAATCCTCATAATCTTTCTCTCCGTTTGACTTACAATTCCTGTCACAGTTCTTGTGACCCGAATGTCTGGGGCTCTGCAGTGGGTAATGGAAGATAAATTAATATCGCTATCTGAGGTAACTTGAAATTGAAAGTCCGAGTTCATATCTTTCCCACGCATTGTCCCACCTGACTGTTCCCATTATCCTGCCTGTTATCTCCTTGTAAGTGAGGGCATTTGGCTAGATTACATACAGTAGCTTAAACAGGTTCACAGCTCACTGCATGCAATCGCCTTCTAGGTAATGGGACAGAAACTGCAATCAGTGGAGGCCAAGTATAAAAAGGTGCCTTTGAACAACATATCATCCAGCAGTCTGCAAGAGTGTCAGGTGATCGTTTTACCCAGTACATCCACAGATGCTGGTGGTCTGATCACATGCTTCACCCGTCCACGTAACCTGAGATTGTGTTGGGAATCTTTAATTTGACCCACTTTATGATGACCAGCATTCAACTCTGTTGCTGTTTGTCTAGTTGCCACCTCCTTCTGGGCATTGTGTTGAATCACTGCTGCAAGCCAAGCTCCCTCACAGCTGCACCTTATAAGGCTGGAGTCAATATCTCCTCTGCATTCACAACAAGAGAATGTTAGGCCAAGAGAACCAGTCTGAAGAAGGGCCTCGACCCAAAACGTCACCCATTCCTTCTCTCCAGAGATGCTGCCTGTCCCGCTGATTTACTCCAGCATTTTTTGTCTATCTTCGGTTTAAACCAGCATCTGCAGTTCCTTCCTGCACAAGAGAACTTGTTATGGAGTTATAGAATCATACAGCATGGAAACAGGTCCCACTTGTCCATGTAGGCCAGGAAGAAGGTTGTTGATGAAGATTGGGGCCCTTGAAAGTTAGAAATGAAGGATGAGTTTTTACTGTGCCGTTCTCAGTTCAAAGAGTTTTAAAGCATTGTGCTACTTTCAATGTGTGCTCGTTGTTGTAACAAAGCAAACACAGTGGCCAATCTGAACTCAATGTTAGGTCTCAAAGATTGGGGGACATCACCACATTTTTTCCCATTCCTCCCTTCACCATTGCAGGCCTCACAAGATGTCAGCTGCAAGGTGATTTGTAAAGAATTTACAATTTTTAAAGGCCATAAAACAGTTCACATTGCAGAGGATTGGAGAATCCTATAATATATTCCAAGGGAATATTTATATTCTGCTTCAAGAGATACTTTCCTTGCCAGCCGATTCATTCAGTGAAAGTTAGTCACTTAATGGAGAGTCTAACAGGATTCTCTCACAGCCGACAGGGAGATACAAGACCCCAACAGAGTTAATGTGATTGGTGGTCCTCAGTAAGATAGATGGACTTTGAGGATCCACGGAAAAAACCTCACACGTGCAAGATCCATGGGGAAGCAATAAACTGCAGATGCTGGAATCTGAAACAAAAGTCAAAGAGCTGGAGGAACTCAGTAGATCAGGCTGCATCTTTGAAGGTAGAGGGATAGTTGGTGCTTCGAGTCGAGAACCGTTGTCAGTAGTCCTGATGCAGAGTTTCAGCCCAAAACATCGACAGTCCCTCACTCTCCACAAATGCTGCCTGACCTGCTGATTTCCTGCAGTGTTTTGTTTTTTTTGCTGTACAATATTCATGCTCTCCTCTGCGTGGCTCAGCTTTTGGCTGCTTGGGAAATTTCCACCACAAGCTGCTGTTTGACTGCAAGCTCCACAGAAGCTGTCGTGGACAATAAAGATTCTGCTCAGGGAATTGCTACTAATCTGGAAAGAATACAAGCAAAATCTAATATCTCCCTTACCGAGGACTCAGTTCCCAATCTGGTGGTAATCCAGCCTAAGCTGTCCTTCTTTAAAAAGTCCCATCTGTGCAAATTATTTGCATCTGCCCACTGGTCGCTGACAATCATTTGAGCAAAGAGCAGCATCTATTCTATACTGGATGCCTGAGTGCCAACACTGAACAGAAGCTAAAGCCTCAGCACCAGCAGGAGATGCAGCCTAACAAGCCTGAAGCCAAACTAGCTCGTACACAATGTCTTTTCCGAAAATAAAATAGTTCTCTCATTTGGTGTACGTGGGCTGCACAGACTTCTCCCTATTGATTCATCAACGTGTCGGCTGTGGTTTGCAAAGGAATTTTATTCCGTTTGAAACCAAGCTCCCGGTGAAGTATAATCATGCCTTGTACGTGAACAGGTTGAAGGGAGTTGAGGGGAGAATGTCACCTTTCCCGTCTTGCCATCAGCCCGACATGTGAAAAGCTTCAACTCTGCGTCCAGTCTATGCCAGGACAGGGAAATAAAACATGAAGAACAAAAACAGAAAGGATTAATAAACAGAACAAAAAGAACAAGAGAGAAGCAGTTGTTCTCCCGACTCATCACAACATGTACTATTTGCAGAAATGCATTATCAGAAATGCCAAATCTGACACTAGGGAACATGACAACTGTGAAATATCTTGTTACAAAAAGTTTGATTCTACTTTTAATTGTGATCTGAATGGTTTATTGCACAGGGCTGCCGCATATTGCAATAGTACCTTTTGTAAAGTGTTGCGTTCCCTCATTACCATTAGCTGAGAAGCTGGAGCCTCAGAAGAGAAACTGTTTGTATCCGCCACAGTTAGTTAGTACTTCAAGAGGTGCCAGAGATGATTGGGCTACTCTCCTTATCCTCTTTGTTTCTTTCATGCACTTGAGAAGAGGGTCAATGTTAACTGTGTTGCGTGGCAGAAGCATTGGATCCTCATTGGTCTCGAAATTCACCTGTACAGCTCCAAGTTGAAAAGTGGCTTAACCCAAAGTGGGAAAAAATTGCTTATGTTTCTGACATATGAAGAAAGGATGAGTAGGCTGGGTCTATATTCGACGAAGATTGGAAGAATGAGAGAGGATCTTATCGAGGAGGATATTTTTTCCTCAGAGAGTGAAAGAATCTTTGGAATTATTTTCCCAGAGAATGCTGAAAGTGGAATAATTGCACATATTCAAAGGGGGGACCATCAGGTATTTCCATTGTTGGCAAGACAAGGGATATGGGAAGACAGAGGGAAGGAGACAGAGGGAAGGATGGATTAGACACAATTTTACCAAATGAGGCAGCAAGCACGAGGGATGATTGACATACTCCTGCTCCTCCCCTCATGTTCTTTTGTTGTTACCATCTGCCTCTCACAGTTTAATGCTTCCTGCTGCGTTAGAGGCAGCACTGTGATGCAGTCAGCAGTGCCACTGCCTCACAGCACCAGTCATGGTTCGATCCTGTCCTTGGGTGCTGTGTGGGTCCAGTTTGCATGTACTCCCTGCAACCCCGAGGAATTCCTTTGGATGCTCCGGTTTCCTTCCACATCCCAAAGACATGTGGTTTGTAGGTTAATTGGCCTCTGAAATATTGCACCTAATATGCAGGGAATGGATGAGAAAGTGGGATAATATAGAACCTCTGCGAACAGATGAACGATGGTTGGCATGGTCTCGTCGGGCCGAAAGATCTGTTTCCATGCTGTATCTCTAAAACTCATAACCCAAGATCTAGTCAAGGAGAAAAGACTCTGTGTACATTTTCCTTGGCCCACAGGAGCAGGCAGAGTGGACACGGGTTGCACTTTTGCTCCAAACTGCGGACTGTCTTGGGAAAATCAAAAAACTGCAGATTCAAGAAATCGAAAAACAAAAACAGAAAACATGGAAAATACTCAGCAGGTCAGGATGCTTCTGCGGGAATAGGAACTGAAATAGCGCTTCAGATCAGAGAACGAGACAAAAGGTGGTTGCAAAGCCTCAAGGAGGGTGGGGACGGGGATGTTTTTGATAGCGTAAAACCGGGGTGACCACGGGGATGAACTTGAAATTAGGTTGCCTGATTAACAAATGAATAGCAGTTTGAGTGTGAGAAACAAAAGGACCTAGACAATAGACTGCAGGAGTTGCAGAGTGCAGAGCAGGAGGAACTACCCGGCAGGTCAGACTGCACTCATCCTTCACTCCCAGAGAGGGAAAAATAAAGTAATAAATAGCAAGCTGAGCCAACACCACAGGCTGACCCAGGCAGAGCAATCAAGTTACCTGGAGTTGTAGAATTCAACGTTTAGTACAGAAGGCTGCAACATGCTCAGACAGAAGATGAGATGATGTTCCTGGAGTTTGCTTTAGACATTACTGTGACAGTGCAAGGAGCCACACACTGGGGAAGGGATGGAAAATTAAAATAGCAGTCCAACTTTCGATGGCATTTTGTTTTTCTTGTAGACTCTTTTCATCTACTGATGGGGACTTCACTGCTAAGCTCCTGCCAGGAGTGCTGGCAGTAGATCATGCACAAGCTAATCTATCTCCCTTGGCCACCGTTATTCACCAGCTTGTCAACCATCTTTCACCTCTCCCAATATTGGCTCCCGCTGAGTGTAACAGACTCAGGAGCGGTGTCGAAAGGGAAGTCCCCTGACACTGGTTGCTCTACACTTTTGTCTCATTCAAAATTACTCAGTGGATATCCAGGTGGTAATAAAATTATTGAAAAGGAGGATATAATCAAAATGCTGGAGTAACACAGCGGGACAGGCAGCATCTCTGGAGAGACGTTACAGGTCGAGATCCTTCTTCAGACTGATGTCAGAGGAGTGGGTAGTACAGAGATAAAATGTAGTTGGTGACAGTAAGAACTGGGAAGGGGAGGGGATGGAGAGAGAGGGAAAACAAGGGCAACTTTAAGTTAAAGAAGTCAATGTTCATACCGTTGGGGGTGTAAGTTACCCCTCCTACATTTGCATGGGAAGGTGCCAGGACTTAACCCCGTTGAGTTTTTCCTACCTTCTGCTTCCTCTTCCAGATGTGTCTTCAAGATCATGATCAATTATTTCTTGTGTTTATATATGGGTCATAGTTCATTGTCCACACTGCTCCAGGTTACTATATGAATGTTGTCTTGTTTTAACTAATGGTCTTGATCATGGGGAAGAATTAAGGGCCTGTCCCACTTTCACGACCTAATTCACGACCTCTGTCGTGTTTGCCCTTGACTCATACTCGCAGCATGGTTGTCACGAGGTCGTAGGAGGTCGTAGCAGGCCGTGATGCTAGTTGTAGGTACTCGTGGCATCAAGTAGGTCGGGTCGTTTTTCTAGTCTGATGAAAAATGTCCACGAGTAAAAAATGTCGTGAATTAGATCGTGAAAGTGGGACAGGCCCTTTAAGCCACTCGGCCCATCGTCCACTCTGCCTTCAATCATGGCTGATCAATCTTTCCTTCTCAACCCCATTCTCCTGCCTACTCTCGATAACACTGGACATCCTTTCCTAATTAAGAAATTTGTTTTCTTGATTATGGTATTTGTCCTTGATCAGGGTAAATGTAGCAAGTTGCTGTCACTCCAGTAGTGCAAGTTGAGGTATAACTAATTGGGTATAAGCCATCAGAAAACTGGCTCAGAACATCCATTGCGATAATGGGTATGTCATTAAATGACATGAAACTTCCTCGGTTTGAAATATTTCTTGAATTGTGTCTTTCGCTACAAGTAGGGACAGGGTGTTGCCATGGTGATAATTAATGGAAATTCAATGTAAATTGAATGTACTGTAAATTATGTAAATGAGGTCTGGAGCTTGGTGCCAAGGTCAGCTTGTACTACCAATCTCTATTTGCCCTTTGAAAGGCCCTTTCTTGGGTTCTCAGATGGCCCCGAGCTGCCGTCATGAACCGCTGCAGTCCCACTGGCAAAGGTGGTCTCACAGTGCTTTCGAGGAGTGAGTTCCAGGATTTAGACCCAGCAGCAGTGATGGTTTAACAGTGAATGGATCAGGCTTTTCTGGGCTCACACCTGCTGTGGGTGATAACGCCTGTAAGGGGTGGTTGCCAAACCGACTGACCTGTTGTATCCGAGTCGCACATTTGATGTGGTCTACACGGACTTCAGGAAGGGCTCTGACAAGGTCCCACATGGGAGATTGGTCCAAAATGTAGAGGCAAGTTGGCAAATCTAACTGGCTTGGCAATAAGAGGCAGAGGACAATGGTCCAGGCCAGGGTTGTCTTTGTGATTAGCCTGTGTCGGTGGAATACAACGGGGATCGGTGCTAGGTTTGTTGCTGTTTGCTGCGTACATTGACAGACTGGATGTGAAGGTGAGAGTACAATTCGTAAGTTTTCAGATGACACATGGATTGGTGTGCTGTTTATAATGAGGGGGCTGGTCTTTGGCTTCAGACGAGTTGGTAGGATGAGCAGAGAAGTGGCAGATGGAAGCATGCACGATGATGTATTTTGGGAGAACAAGTCATGCTTGGATATACACAATCAACAGTCGGACTGTCGGAACTAGTGAGAAACATAGGGCCCTTATCCCTGGAGACTGCAGAAACATAGATGAGGTGGTTAAGAAGGGATGCAGGATACTTGCCTTCTCCCAATTTTGTTAGTCCTTGATGTCTCCTCCCCTTCCTCAGTCCCCCTGCTGTCTCCTCCCATCCCCCAACCTTCGGGCTCCTCCTCCTTTTTCCTTTCTTGTCCCCGCCCACCCCCGCCCCCGATCAGTCTGAAGAAGGGTTTCGGCCCGAAACATTGCCTATTTCCTTCGCTCCATAGATGCTGCTGCACCCGCTGAGTTTCTCCAGCTTTTTTGTGTAACTTGCCTTCATTAGTTGGGTATACAATATAAGAGCAAGGAAATTATGTTACAACTATGTTGTATGTTGGTCATGCCACAGCCAGCATATCGCATGCAGGTTTGTTCACCACACCAGGGGAAGGACATGATTGCAATGGAGACGGTGCAGATGAAATTCACCAGAATGTCACATTATTGGAAAGATGTTGTCAAGCTGGAAAGGATGCAGAGAAGATTTACGAGGATGTTGCTGGGACTTGAAGGCCTGAGCTATAGGGAGTGGTTGAGCAGGCTAGGACTCTATTCCTTGGAGTACAGGAGGATGATGATCTTATAGAGATGTACAAAATCATGAGAGGATTAGAACGGGTAAACACACAGAGTCTCGTGCCCAGAGTAGGGGAATTGAGAACCGGAGTGCATAGGTTTAAGGTAAGGGGTGAAAGATTTAATAGGAACCTGAGGGGCAACATTTTTTAATACAAAGGGTGGTGGGTGTTTGGAACGAGTTGCCGGAGGAGGAAGTTGAGGCAGGTACTATTGCAATATTTAATAAACATTTAGATAAGTACAGTGATAGGATATGTTTAGAGGGATTATGGGCCAAATGCAGAAGATGGAACTAGTATAGATGGGACATGTTGGTCGATGTGGGCAAGTTGGGACAAAGGGCTTGTTTCCATGCTGTGTGACTCTATGATACTATGGCACACATTGCCCAAGTGTGACTCAAAATTAGGAGGCCCTCATATTCCTGGTGCTGTGGAAACCCATTTAGTAGCATGATTCTTAATCTCATGACACCTGCCGAGTGTGCACTCAGTGAGAGTAATTAACATTAATGCTTCAACATTTTTACCAAATTCAGCTTTAATTCATTTCTCATAGTTTGAATGTCCTCATTTGTAAGCCTGAGGGACGGCAGCAAATGGCTTCAAAGAATTGAAATGACTTGATTCCAATTTGCAATCACCCCAAGGTATCCTTTACTCCAAGGGTCTGGAATTGATACACAGTAAACCCTATAGTTATGGTTGTCAAATTTTGCATTGGGGAGGGCAATCATGCACTAACCATGCAGAATCAAAGCATGTGTTGGAAAGAACTGCAGATGCTGGTTTAAATCGAAGATAGACATAAAACGCTGGAGTAACTCAGCGGGACAGGCAGCATCTCTGAAGAGAAGGAATGGGTGACGTTTTGGGTCGGGACCCTTCTTCAGACTCCAAAGAATTATCCTTTATGCAAATCATTTAAAGTTCAATCCTTACAAAATGTAAATGTAAATGTATGTGTATATGTAAATGTATGTGTATATGTAAATGTGCATGCAAATGTAAACATTAAATCTAAACATAAATATAAGCCAATCACCCGGTGGCTCAGCACTTCAACTCCCCCTCCCATTCCCATTCCGACCTTTCTGTCCTGGGCCTCCTCCATTGCCAGAGTGAGGCCCAGCGCAAATTGGAGGAACAGCACCTCATATTTCGCTTGGGTAGTTTACATCCCAGCGGTATGAACATTGACTTCTCTAAGTTTAGATAGCCCTTGCTTTCTCCCTCCCTCCCCTCCCCCTTCCCAGTTCTCACACGTCCTATTGTCTCCGCCTACTTTGTATCTTTTTCCCGCCACCCCACCCCCGACATCAGTCTGAAGAAGGGTCTCGACCCGAAACATCGCCTATTCCTACTCGCCATAGATGCTGCCTCACCCGCTGTTTCTCCAGCATTTGTTGTCAATCTTCAATTGTTCTAGCATGTGCAGTTCTTTCTTAAACATATAAATGTAACTGTTCCCCCACACCTATCTTTCAATGTACTTTCTAAACTCTTAGATTAATTCCACTTTATAGACAATTCCATTTAGCTCGGGTTTAGGATTTTGTCTGCAACATTTTTCTGTCAATGAAATGCCACAATCTCTTTTATAAAAGTTGTTTTAAAAAGGCTCTGAAGCAAAAAATACAAAATTCACTTGTACTGGTTGTAAAACAGAACAAGCAGTTTAAGAAACAGAGGGCATTAGAGGTCAAATCCCCCATGTTAGTGGCACCTTTCTTCATAGTTTTACTCACTAGACAAGCTTCAAGTAGCAAGCAAACACACGCGCACGCACAGCTTTTTCAAAGCGAAAACTGACAATCAGCCTTATTCAGGAACCTTGACTCATGATCCTCACATTCTGATGCATGATGCTTGCTGTTTCGCAGAGTCTAAGACTAACCCAACTCACAAAAGTTGATCAGAACCCTTCTTTAGACTGAAATCGAACCAAAATATCACCTATTCCTTTTCTTCAGAGATGTTACCTGACCCGCTGAGTTACATAGAAACATAGAAAATAGATGTAGGAGGAGGCCATTTGGCCCTTCGAGCCAGCACCGCCATTCATTGTCATCATGGCTGATCATCCACAATCAGTAACCCGTGCCTGTCTTACTCCAATATCCCTAGATTCCGCTAGTCCTTAGAGCCCTATCTAACTCTCTTTTAAAATCATCCTGGGAATTGGTCTCAACTGAGAGAATTCTGTGGCAGAGAATTCCATAAATTCACAACTCTCTGGGTGAAAAAGTTTGTTCTCATCTCAGTTTTAAATGGCCTCCCCTTTGTCATTGGACTATGGCCCCTGGTTCAGGACTCCCCCAACATTGGGAACATTTCTTCCTGCATCTAGCTTGTCCAGTCCTTTTATAATTTTATATGTTTCTATAAGATCCCACTCTCATCCATCTAAATTCCAGCGAATACAAGCCCAGTCTTTCCAATCTTTCCTCAAATGTAAATGTAAATATTCCCGCCATCCCAGGAATTAACCTTGTGAACCTATGCTGCACTGCCTCAATAGCAAGGATGTCCTTCCTCAAATTAGACCAAAACTGCACACAATACTCCAGATGTGGTCTCACCAGGGCCCTGTACAACTGCAGAAGTACCTCTTTATTCCACTACTCAAATCCTCTCGTTATGAAGGCCAACATGCCATTAGGTTTCTTCATTTGCCTGCTGTACCTGCATGCTTACTTTCAGTAACTGGTGTACAAGGAATTCCTCCTCATCTCCTTCCTAAAAGAACATCCTTTAATTTTGATGCTATGACCTCTGGTCCGAGACTATCCCACTATTGGAAACAACCTCTCTACATTTTGCAAGTTTGTCCCTGTTATTGGAAACCAGCCCATCCATTATTTTAGGCTATTTTCAGGATCTTAAGAGCTTTTAGTCTTTCACTGCTGAATTTTTAAAACTTCCCAGACCCTTGGTCTAACGACAGCCCTTGCCACTCTCTCCTTTATTCTCTCCAATTATTTTCTCCAGCCGAGACGTCTCTACACACAAAGGCTATGGTGCAAAGGCTAAGTGAACGTAAGGGTACTTTCTTAGTACACTCTTAATTTAATAACCTAGTTTTAATGGAAAGTGTGATGATTTTTCAGAGCTTTGCTGTTTATTTCCACAAAGCTTCACTTCTGCCTTTGCTGCTTCAGTTGTGTGAAAACTGAACAAAACTGAACAAGGGTGACACGGTGACGCAGTGGTAGGGTTGCTGCCTCACAGCGCCAGAGACCCGGGTTCGATCCTGCTTACGGGTGCTGTCTGTATGGAGTTTGTACGTTCTTCCCATGATTCCCGCAAGGGTTTTCATCGGGTGCTCCGGTTTCCTCCCACAATCTGAAGACGAAATAAGTTTGTTGGTTAATCTGGCATCGGTAAAATAAATTGTCCCTAGTGTGTCTAATTAACCCTTCCTTTTCTATCAGAGCTTCTCATTTCCAACCAAGGATGTGTAATGACATCCTTCATCTGAGCAGAACTCTCTCAAGCCCACTAGTAACCTCATGGTTTCTGTCAGAGTCCAGGCGACAGGTTGCATCAGACTGCAAGGGGAACGCAAGCCGTGAAGTTCATTCATTGGGCAAATTGAATTGCTATTGTGAAATCCTGTAAAATATGCAGTAATAATGTTTTCTTTAGAAAATAAATTTGCTCACTAGGTTTCAATTATAGATGTTGAAAATAAGAGTCGTAGAATCGTTGTGGCGGTTGTAAATATAGTAGTCACAAAAGCATTTGAGTGGATTGTGAAGAAAAGATGCTCAGTGCCCAGTAGAAGAGTCAGATGCTGGTTTAAACCAAAGATAGACACAAAATGCAGGAGTAACTCAGCTGGACAGGCATCATCTCTGGATACAAGGAATGGGTGATGTTTCAGTTGGAGATACTTCTTCAGACTTCATGATACCCACATACCCATCTTCTTCAGACTGAAACAGTCCAAAGAAGGATCTCGACCCAAAAGGTCACCCATTCCTTCTATCCAGAGATGCTGCCTGTCCCGCTGCGTTACTCCAGCATTTTGTGTCTAACTTCGATATGTTGATAGGGTTGGATGAAGTTGGGTGTTAGGCGAGTCATGTTGACCTCAGAGGCCGCCTGGGCATATTGTCCTCTTGTTCTGCTTCACGTTCTGTGACTTAAATTTCCCGATTCTCCGATATTGATATGTAAAATGTTCAAAGGGAGAGTTGCAATAATGAAACCATGATGTCTTGGTGCTATGGTTGAATGAACAGACTGTTAATCCAGAGACCTCTCTCTCTCTCTTTCTTTCTGCTCTTCCCGCCCAGGGTGATTGGAACCAGCGAGATCCCCATCATCATTGTCGGGAACAAGCGGGACCTGCAGCAGGGCCGTGTCATTCCCAGGCGGAATGTGTCCAACCTCGTGAAAAAGACCTGGAAGTGCGGCTACATTGAGTGTTCGGCCAAGTACAACTGGCACATCCTCATGCTCTTCAATGAACTGCTAAAGACCATTGGCTGCGCACGCTGCAGGCACATGCACACCGCCATCCGCTTTCAGGGAGCCCTGCGTCGGAACCGGTGCAGTGTGATGTGACCCTCCCTTTCCGCCGGGGGCTTTGCAGCGTGCGGCCGTTGCACCACGAGGGCTGTGAAGGGGTCGGGATATGTAGCGGGTAGATTTTTACCACCAGTGCTTTGAGCCAGCCGCACGTCGGACTCGGATCTGAGGGCGGTGATAAACAGGCATGGTCTGCGGCCTGCTTCTCTCCCCCCCCCCCCCCCCCACTCTCCGCTCCCGACTCGTGGTTCGGCAGCTCTGCACCATTGTGAAGTTTGCCCCCTCAATTCTGTCCAACGGCCACTCTTGGTTTGTTTCTGTCAGTTACTTCAGCAATAATTAATCAGAAGGACTTCAGAACGTGGTGTCCTATCTGCCAGCAGGAAACGCAGCACCAGCACTCTCGACTCTGCATCGGTGGTTGTAGGGTCAACCCTTTCCCTAATCCTGACAACAGTATCTGTCTAGGCTGACGCTCCAGTTCGTGACTGAGGCCTTGCTGCGGTGTTAGACTCACGGAGGCAAACAGGCATGGAAACAGTCCTTCAACTCACTGACCAACTAGGCCCCATCTACAACAGCCCCATTGCATTCTCCCCACGTTCCTGTCAGCTGCCGTCTACGTCAATGATTCTACACAAAACCCACACACTAGGGGCAATTTACAGCAGCCACTTAATCTAACAAGTCGCACATCTTCGGAACGTGGCAGTAAACCAGAGCACCCAAGGGAGACCAATGCAGTCGCAGAGAAAACTTGCAAACTCCACACACAGACAGTACAGGAGATTGGGACTGTACCCCAGTGGCTGGAGGCATGTGAGGCAGCAGCTTCAGCAGCTGTGCCCCAGTGCCACCCTGTGGGAGATACCATCTTTCAAAATGCCCGCTCAATGCCACAATTTACCAATAGAGCAGTAACGTTCTCCCCAGTGTCCTGATCACAGCTCCAAGAACCATGGCTGAGACTGCGTCCTACACAGGTCGATGAAACTGTCTTTGCAAAGTCTGATGAGACCATGCATGCAGATCTTAGTGCCACCATGTCATACACATGTTGCTCTAGTCTAGGGGGACAAAAACAGAAGCGCTGGAAGAACAAGGTGAGCAAGTTTGCATCTTGAGCAGAAAGATATAGCAACACAGAGGCAAAGAGCTCTACATCATGGATATAGATTATGTTTCACCAATGACTTGTTCAACTGTACCACAATGTCCCAACTTTTGTTCCCAATACCCTTCCTCATGAAGTCTCACATGCTAAACGCTTTCTTCTCCACCTTGTCCGCATGTGTCACCAAGTTGGAACCTTCATGAGCCTTGTCTGGAAGGTTGGTCGAAGCATCTGGTGTCTTTTACTTTCTGCTGCACCGCACTGTGCTGGAATCTTGCACTTTAAGGCGAGACCCCCCTCCCCCCTTGTCTGCCATCCTTACCCTTAACTGAGTAGGGCCATAAGTGAGGGTAGGACTGGAAAATTCCAGAATGGGTTAGACTTGAGAGACTTTATTGTTGGGATCCAAACTCAGTTATCCCTGGGATCTGTGACCAGTTATCCTTGGGATCTGACCTCACTTATTCCTGGGCTCTGAGATCAATTATCCACGTGCTAGTTATCCATGAAGATCAGATGTGTAAAGATTGCACTCTGTGTGGTAGTAACCTGTCACAGTAACTTGTTTGGTCCTTCCTTCCTGCAGCACTAATTCTCATAAGCATGCACACGTCTCACATCCAGGCAAGGGTGGGAGGTGGTATTTCTCACTGGGTCTATTTCAAACCCCCTGTATACACACACTTTTCAGCTTAAACCTCTGGAAGCCTCTTCTCACTCGCTAATTGCCGGTAGAAATGGCACCAGATCTCAGTATTCTTCCCCACAGCACTGTAGGAGCTGTACAGTGAATCAGTGATGTTGTTAATAGATTGAGTTGGTGACCTTGCACAAGGGCGACCAAGGAAGGTCAGAAATAATTGATGTTGTGGCTTAGTGGACGAAAAATGACTAGATGTAAGAGAGTTTGGTTCATGAGGATGATTAACCTGGACCACCTGTCATTCCCACATCCTTTGAACTGTACAAAGATCCACTCTGAGTGAAGCAAAGTTAAAAGTGGGTTCAAATCCGTAAATCACATCACTTCAGGGATAGACTTGAACATCTGTCAAAGGGAATGAGAATGATTGCATCAGCCTGGGATATAATTGTACATATGGTGTCCATTGATCAAATATAACTGCTTATTGTGGATTCTTCCCTGAGTTCAGTACTTCCCACAACCTTAACATCTAATGAGGTATTTTTGAAGTTCGGTCACGTGTGATTTTTACGACTGTTCTAAGGAACATTGGAGTGTAGTATTTTTTTTTTTTTTTTTTTAAAAGCTTATGTACAAGGGTGACACACCAGACTGCAGATGCTGGAAATTTGACCAAAAAACTGCTTGAAGGAACTCAATGGTTCAGTGGCGAGAAATTCTGTGGGGAGAAATAGACAAACGACGTTTCGGATCAGGAGTCTTCTTCAGACTGATAGATCAGACCTTGTGAAAAAGGGTCCCGTTCGGAAATGCTGCCTGACCCAGTGAGTTATTTGTGTAGGAACAAGTAACTGCAGTCTGCAGAAGGGTCCCGACTTGAAACGTTGCCTATTAATGATACTCCAGAGATGCTGCCTGACCCGCTAGGGTTCTTCCATTGTTTTTGACATAAGAGGGCATTGCGTCTCAATAGCGGGTCTTTGACAGCAGCTACAGTGCCCTCAGTAAGATGGAAATTGCCTGATGATAAGGGTTAAGGGCTTTGTCTCATTCCCATGGATGATGGGTCAGGACTTCCATTGCTGGGTCCAGGGGCGGAAAACCCGGAGGGAGGGGCCAGAGGAGATACGTCCGTCCCCCCCCATGTTTTGAGAGGTGGGGGACATCTCCCCCCCATGTTTTTGTGATCCCGATTTTAAAATCTCCGCTTTTAGCGCTGGATTGAGCCTCTGAGCCTCGCGCGCGCGTGTGAGTGTGCGCATGTGTGCGTGGCTGCCAAAACAATTGTGTCCCCCGTCCCCTCCATGTTTTGATAGTGAGTTCCGCTCTTGGCTGGGTCTGGGTTATGGGGTACTGGTGTCAGGGGTGTGGATCATTTCTCATGCAGCCACTCAGGGGCTGAAGAGTTGTTGTTGAGCCTCAGCCAGCATTGGGCAGTGTCAGATGTCAACGTTTTCACTGAAGATCAATCTATATCCTGTGATTAACTACTCCAGCTGGGTGGTCTATATACATTAAACCTTTCACTCACACTGCCCAGGGACACCAGAGAAAGTTCGGGCCCAGCTACCTTATGCTTTCATCATTTCATTACGATAAGGAAGGAGGCCATTCAGCTCACCGAGTGATCACAGAGAAATCCCATGCACTAAGGGTGGCACAGTGGCACAGCGGTAGAGTTGCTGCCTTACAGCACCAGAGACCAGGGTTCGATCCCAACTCAGGGGGCTGTCTGTACGGTGTTTGTACCTTCTCCCCGTGGCTGCGTGGATTTTCTCTGGGTGCTCCACTTTCCCCCCACACTACAAACTCATATAGGTTTGCAGGTTAATTGGCTTTGGTAAAAATTCTAAAATTGTCCCTAGTGTGTAGTTTAGTGCTCGTGTGCAGGATTGCTGGTCGCACGGACTCGGTGGGCCGAAGGGCCTTTTTCCACATGGCATCTCTAAAATAAAGACTAAAATTCCTTTGTAACCTATTCTCAATCCCCAGTTTCTAACGTCACCTCCATATTAGGGGCAATGTACAACAGCCAATTAACTACCAACCCATGTACATCTTTGGGAAATGGGAGGAAACCAGAACATGAGGAACACGCAAACTCCACACAGACAGCACCTATGTTCAGGATTGAATCCATGTCTCGAGTCCACAATGGCACCATTTTGTTGCCCTTTCTTTTCCAAAAATAAAAGCTGGTGAGTTATTGCTCCTGTCTGCGGTGAAGTCATGAGGTCATAAGTGATAGGAGTAGAATTAGGCCATTCGGCCCATCAAGTCTACTCCACCATTCAATCAAGGCTGATCTATCTCTCATCCCTAACCCCATTATCCTGCCTTCTCCCCATAACCTCAGACACCCGTACTAATCAAAAATCTATATCTCTGCCTTAAAAATATCCACTGACTTGGCCTCCACGGCCTTCTGTGGCAAAGAATTCCACAGATTCACCACCCTCTGACTAAAGAAATGTCTTCGCATCTTCCTAAAAGAAGTCCTTTAATTTTATGACCTCTGCTCCTAGACTGTCCCACTAGTGGAAACATCCTCTCCACATCCACTCTATCCAAGCCTTTCACTATTCTGTATGTTTCATTGAAGTCACCCCTCATTCTTCTAAACTCCAGCCAGTACAGGCCAAGTCAGCTGGACTTCTAACCATTCCAGTATCACATCTTTACAAATGAATGAAAAACATATATTTTCGTTATAACATTTACATGGGAGCTACTTGCTGTGCCATGTTCTGACAGCAGGCTAGCTGACTGGCTCCGAAATGAGCATGGTGGCGGTAGCTTGCCATGACTTTCTGTCCCAGGTATGGATCCTCTCACACCACACCAGCTGGTTGATTCCCAAAGTACCCTCATCCTAATAATGTTCACTATATCTTTGCGCTCTGTGGCCTCTTCTAGTGCACAGATGGCTTCCTACATCTCCCAATCTAACAACAGTGACTTTTGTTCCAAAGAACATCATTGGCGTAAAATGTTCTTCAAGACATGAATCTCATGTATTTTCTCTATCTCTATCCCAATGGTTTAATCCACCGGAATTCCAGTAACGTAAATGCCACGTCAGGCAATCCTTCCCCACACTTGACTCTCACTCGTTTAGATTGAGTTTTCTATATTGGTCCATTTTGTACAATAACACATCTGGAACACAAGTTTTATCAAATAGAATGGTCTGCGGAAATTAGTTGGACCATTACCATGTGCTCTCTTGCGTAAGATACCAAAAAGTTTAACTGAGTTCCCATTTTTTCTGTACAGCAGAGGTCAGCAAGGACAAGGGAAGGGCTCTACATTCTGAAGTGACAAGCAACAGCAGACATTGATATTCATGTCTACAACATGCCAAGGTCAGAGGTGGAGCCCATTGAGTCTGGTACAAATCAATAGAATCTCAACAAACCATAACTATTGTTACATGGTCTGAATGAGATGGTAAACTATTGTAACTGCCAACTGATCCTTCATTTGCATTGTATATATTCTGGTTATTAATTCAATACTGACGGGTTTGTGCAATTATTAATACTCCACATTGTACCACGATCTCTTGTACCCAGAGTAAAGAACTTCCCATCCAAACCCAGGATGAATACTTTTACTCAAAAAGTGCTATAACGGAGCAAAATAAATTTTATTTACAATAATTTATTGTGTAATTGTAAATATTTATTCGGTCATACTGGATTAGAAATAGATTTGTCAGATGTAATCAATTTAATAGGGGAGGCACAGGGGGTAGTGTTGCTGCCTAACAGCTCTGGCAAGCCAGGTTCAATCCTAACCTTGGATCTATCTGAGTGGTGTTTGCACGTTCTCACCGTGACCATATGGGTTTTCCCAGGTATATCAATTTCCTCCCATATTCCAAAGGTGAGCAGGTAGATTAATTGGTTGGTGTAAATTGAGGGTAGCATGTTGGTGAGTGATGTGACCATCAGATTGGTGTTGATGGGCGGGGAGGGGGTGAAGGTGGGAGAAGAATGCTGTGAGAGCCAGCATAGACAACAGCTGAACCTTATAAGAAAAACATGTTGAAATTAGAATTAGATTAGAATTAGATTCCTTTATTATCATTCAGACCTTTCAGTCAGAACGAAGTTATGTTGCCTGCAGTCATACACAGAATCAATAATAACAAAACATACAATAAACACAAATTAAACATCCACCACATCCATCATGAGTTCACCAAGCACATCCTCACTGCGATGGAGGCAAAGTCTTTGCATAATAAATTGCATAATAATAAATGGAATAGGGAAACATTGAGCTAGTTTAACAATAGAGAATAAGGCAAGTGAGATTGCGAAAGAGGCCCTTCAACACAGAGGGAAAGAGAACCATTCCATATTGAGAAATAGAGAGATACCACAACATTAAGAGAGAATGAGGGTGAGCACACAACATTCAAAGGGAGAGGGGAATCATTTAGCTCTGAAAGAGGGAGATGGGCCACACATTTAGCGATATAGGACTATTCAATATTCAGCAAGAGAGATGGATTCCTCTTCGTCGAGTCCATTGCAATCTCAGATGTCGTTCTGCCAGTATCTGGCGCAGGTCACAGAGAGATGGATAACTGAACATTGCGTGGGTGACAGGAAGACAGTGAGGGTAAAAGGCAGAAAGGAATCAGCACCACTCAATATTGGGAAAGGGAAGAGGGAGAACCATTCAATCAAGAGAGTGCAAGGATAAAAGAGGGACTCAATCTGGAGATAGAGCGAGAGGGGGGGGGGGGGGTAGAAACGCATGGTTGTGCAGGGTGAGAGACTGAGATTGGGAAGGGGATATTGATATTCATTTATGTGTTAGAGAGAGAGTGAGTGGGGCTACAATATCAGATTCAGATTCAGATTCAGATTCAATTTTAATTGTCATTGTCAGTGTACAGTACAGAGACAACGAAATGCATTTAGCATCTCCCTTGAAGAGCGACATAGCAAACGATTTGAATAAAAAAATAAATAATAAGTGTCGGGGGGGGGGGGGGGGGGGGGGGGGGTGATTGGCAGTCACCGAGGTACGTTGTTTAGTAGAGTGACAGCCACCGTGAGCTGTCGAAGGAATGTTAGAGATTACTGGAAAAATGAGAGAGGACTGAATAAAGAGTGAGGGGGCAGGACAAGAGGACCACAACATTGTGAGAAAGGGAGAGAGAAAGGAGAAACTGACTCAGCCTTTGAGAAATGGAGAGAGAGATGTGGACAGAATGTAGACATTGAAGAAAGACAAGGGGAGAGAGTAAGGGGAAACATTGAGAGAAACATGAGTGCATTGCACATTGATCGAGCATGCCGGAGAGAGAGAGAGAGCGGGACCGTTCAGACTTGAGACTGATGGGGTAGACATTTGTTATCAGAAGGATCTCTGGCCCTTTGATGATCCCCACACACACATTGCCCCCCGGCAGCAAACTTGGGACTTTGGCTGGAATTACCAGCAGGAGACCAAAGAGAAGGAGACAAAAGCACGTGCTTTCTAATGGGGTGGCTGCTGTCTGCACGGCGAATGCCCGCCAACCACCACGTAATGGTGGCCAGACGGTGGGTGGTGTAGGGATCACCACCACCGGCAAGTGCTCCCGTGCCTTCACTGCTGTTGGGCAGCAGGAGTGGGGGTGGCGGAAAATGAGTATGTACCTGGAAGCAGGGGCGGAAAACCCGGGGACACGTGGCCAGAGGGGACACGTCCCCCCCATGTTTTGAGAGGTGGGGACATCACCCCCAAGTTTTTGTGATCCCGATTTTAAAATCTGAGTTTTTAGCGCTGGATTGAGCCTCCAAAGCCGCGTGCGTGCGTGTGTGTGAGTGTGCGCATGCGCGCGTAGCTACCAAAAAATTGTGTCCCCGTCCCCTCCATGTTTTGATAGTGAGTTCCGCTCTTGCCTGGAAGTAAAATAAAAAGCAATGGCCATGAGCAGAGGATGGGGAACGGGATTAGTTTGGTTGGCCTTGCACAGAGCTAGCATGAACTCAATAGGTTGAATGGCCTCCTTCTGTGCTCTAACCTCCCTGTGATTGAACTAGGCAGCACAATGGCATGGAAGTAGAGTTGCCGCCTTACAGCGCCAGAGACCCGGGTTCGATCCTGACTACGAAGGGCCTGTTTCCACGCTGTATCTTTAAACTAAACTAAACTGCTGCCTAGAACGACCAAACACAAAAACCTGAAGACGCTGGGAATCTGAACTGAAAGAGAGAATGATGAACGTAAGAAATAGGAGCATAAAAATGTCATTACTGCTGCCATTCTTGGCTTCCTTCCATCTCTGGGACCTCTGTGACTACTGAACACCTTTCATCAACAACCATGTTTATGCCTTAAACCTAGAGAGGCTATAAATCCTTTCAAACACGCTGATGTCAGGAAGGTTCTGTGTAAGGGTAAGCTCTGCCCTTCGTAGCTGCAGAGATGAATGCTGAAAACGTTCTCAGAAACGAAAAGTGGGGCTGGAATAGCAAATCTGTGCTGAGAAATGGTTTTCTGCGAATCATCGAGAGACCCTTCTCTACAATCCAGTCAGCAGGGGGAGTCTCTATTGCATTGATATGGTTGATGCTGAAGTAAGATGAGAGATTACTGATGGAAATGCCAAGGGTTACAGTGGCAAATATTTTTATTCTGATCTTTAACTGGTCCTATCAGCTTGTGGCAGGATCAGAATGAAATGGATGGTACACAGACACAACATTTTCCTCTTCATCAGCATGTCCTCCTGCCATCTGGACGCAGGAGCGTAATCCCAATAACATTCACCAGGGGCGCCGTACGATTGCAGCTCTGCGGGCAGTCTGTTCATTTTTTCATCTTTTTTTTATTTTTAGTGTTTGTTAAAAGTTTGTTTTAATGTTCTCTGGTTTGTCTTTATGTGGGGGGGAGGGGGAGGGGATCGGGGGGAAACTTTTTTTCAGGTTCTTACCTTACCGCAGATGTGATTAATATTCGGATGGCATTCTCCAGGCACACTGCGGCCTTCCATCGATGGAGCTGGAGGCCTCCTCAGACTGTCGTGAGCCCCACCGCGGGGCGTGGACTTAACATCGGAGCTAATCCCTTGCCTGGGATCGCTCCAAGCGCGGCCTGCGGAGTTACCATCAAGAGCTCGCAGTCTCGGGAGAGGCTAGTCGGGAGCTCCAACGCCACAGAAGGGTCGACCAGCCCCGACCAAGGGTCCGATCGCTTGGCGCAGGGGAGCTGACATCGCCCCCGATGCGGGAGATGATCATCTCGACACGGAGGGCCCGAACTCCACCGGCTACGGGAGTCAAGATCGTCACGTCAACGGAGGGCTCGAGGCCCCCGACCGCGGGAGAACAAAGGGAAGGGACCTGAACTTTATTTCGCCTTCCATCACAGTGAGGAATGTTTAGGAGTCACTGTGGTGGATGTTCATGTTAAAATGTATTTTGTGTGTTCTGTTGCTTTTTATTTGTATGACTAACTTGGCAAATGAAATTCCTCGTATGTTGCAAAACATACTTGGCAAATAAAGTACTATTCTGATTCTGATTAAAGGAACTTTGTAACTGCAATCACAGAAATTAAATACATCTTCTGGAGGCCTTTATATTATTATTTATTGTGGCCTTCCGATGAATAAGGCCACAATAAGTTTTTCATACTTATTCATTTTAAATATTGGGAGGGTGAAAGGTGTTCTCTTAAGTCTTCATCGGACTAGCATTCCTCAGCCCTGATCATCTTTGCGAGGCTCTCCAAGGCTGAGGCAAATCATCACCTCCATCACCGATGGCACCTGAATCATCCTCCACAAGACTGAAGCTGCTCTGCCTCTGCCCGAGCTTATCAGCTACTGAAGCCCCCCTCATCCATGCTCTCGGTGCCTGTTCCTAGCCAGCTAATCAACTCACGTCGCATGTCACCCGTGATCTTCCAAAACTCACAACATCCTGTTCAGCCAGAGGTCAAAGTGGGCATTTCCCCCCAAGGAAAAGAACCCAAATTCAGAAGTTCCTTTGCTGTTTTGAAATCTCTGAATAGCATCACAATCCATGTCTCTGCAGCCCCTCCGGTAGATCATTATACATACATAGTACCAGAGAATTGAAAAATGGACCGTTTTCTCCGAATGACCTCTCAGACTATTGGTGATAATGGGTAAAAAACATATCCAGCTAGGTAAACTGGAGCGGTACAGTCAGTCTGAAGAACGGGTCATAACCCAAAATATCACCTGTCCATTCCCCACACAGATGCTGCCCGACCCATTGAATTCCAAAAGCACTTTGCATTTTCCATGAGGTAAAAGTCTACTTTGACCTCTGGTAGAGCAGAGTACAGCATTTAGATGGGTTTAAAATAGTAAATATTGTTTAACCTTAAAAACATTTGTTGTCTTCGGTTTACATACATAAACAAACAAGTTTATTTGGCCTTCCATCACAGCAATGTGATGGATGTTTATGTAAATTATGTTGTGTCTTGGGTCTATGTGTCTGTAATGTATGGCTGCAGAAACGGCATTTCGTTTGGACCTCAAGGGGTCCAAATGACAATTAAATGTATCTTGTATCTTGTACATTCACCGATGCTGTATGCTATAGTGCTAATGTTTGAAGCACGTTCTTTCAACAACATAATCAGTAGCAATCAAAGATTATGAATATTTTCCTGTTAGAATGAAGCCAAATGCAATCTTTTTTTAACCTTACATTTGCCCATTTTCTCTCAATTTCTCCTGGATGTTTTCTTCCCATTCACAAGTTGATGTCTATATCTGGTGTTGCACACTTTTCTTCCATTTTCTTAGCAGGTGCAAATTGGCATCTTCAAACCTTGTCAGGATTCACACACCGAGGAAATGGTCAATAGTTTTTTCCTCGAGGCAATAAGAGAGAGTTTTATTAATATAGCATCTTCCACATCTCTTCAGAGTATTTCAATGCATTTCACAGCTAATGGAGTACTTTTTCAGCCGTGTCACAGTTGTGATATACGAAACATTTGTTCCGTTTTGTGCAGAGCTAATCCTGGGGAAATCAATGAGGTGAGGAGAGGACGTGTTCTCCCTGCAGTTGTGGTTTTAAAACAATGGAGCTGCTGCCAAACATGCAGGAACTCATGATTAGTTGTGGCTTCCAGGGGAGGTAGATAATTAATGCTGGCCCTGTCCATAACTCCCTGGTTCTATGAATGTGTTTAAACAGAGGTGCAGAGGGGTGCTGTAAAATGATCTACCAGATTAGTGGAAGGATGCTCCTTCCAACTCTCACATTAAAAGAACATAGACTATTACCTCCCCTTCATCCCACAGGCTGGTCAACACTATTCATCACCCACCACCTGCCTTCTGCTAGATTCAGCCCTGATCACTACCTCCGATCACCACAAGGCCTTGTCTGCCTGCAAGGAACCAAACGTTTCACCGATTCTTCAGCTGGTAAGCTGTGCCTTGCCTTTTGAGCCTACTGGAGGGTCATGTAGTCTTCACATGTTCAGGTATGGAGATTCTTTTCTGCTCCCATTCCAAATCCGACAATGGCCAACTCCATCATCTATGTTCAAGGTGTCCTCCTGGACATGTGGAAGATTAGGACGTTCGCAGTCCCACCTTCACCTTTCCTCCCAGTACATCTGTGACTGTATCAATGCAGCTTTCTGCTCCAACTCAGGTCTGGAATGATTTATTGATCATGTTTCTCATTTCTACACCATCCCATTGCCCTTATCTGATGTTTCCCTTTCTCAATCCCCTTTTCCTGGGAAATGCTATTGATTAACATTGTCTATTATCCCACAGGATTTTCCTGGCTGCACCTCCTCCGGCCCCATCTCCTTAGGTAGGCTGAGGTACAAGCAGTATACAGCGACAATGATATTGCTGGAGTCTTGGCAACGGATGACGTAGCTGAGATTATGAATGGCCTAACAATTGATAAGTGTTATTCAGTTCAAAGCCACAAACAATCAGCGAGATGAGAGTGTGGCTCGAGTGGAGTGAGTCTTCGATGATATCAGCTGATGAGGCAGCATTTCCTGCAGATTCCTTTGATGGTGGGGAGGTCGATACCCATGATGGGCCAAGCAGTTCTCTAGTGGAGAGAGTGTTTCACATGCCTTTGGCCTGTTACTGGTTAAACCCACCAAGGCCACATACTGGCATCCACAGTTGGCCCCATTACCTTGGGCTCAGTCCAGGACACATTCTTGATAGGATCACTCCAGCTCTGCTTGAGCAGAGCGTCAAGCTCTACTCTGGCTACGAATGCTGAGCATTACTGAATGCACTGGGGAGATTAGCATGAAAAATGTTAATACATAGATTACCATTTCTTTGAAAATCATTTAAAACCAATTGCTTTTGTGAATTATTCCAATTTGTATTTGTAATGAATTGGAAAGAACACTTTATTTTGAAATGGAGCAAGTAAAGTGCATGATAAAACAGAAATAATACATAGATACATAGACAATAGGTGCAGGAGTAGGCCATTCAGCACTTCGAGCCAGCACTGCCATTCAATGTGATGATGGCTGATCATCCACTATCAGTACCCCATTCCTGCCTTCTCCGCATATCCCTTGATTCTGCTAGCCCCAAGAGCTCTATCTAACTCTTTCGAATGCATCCAGTGAATCGGCCTCCACCGCCTCCTGAGGTAGAAAATTCCACAAATTCACCACTCTCTGGGTGAAAAAGTTTTTCCTCAGTTCTAAATGGCGTACCTCTCATTCTTAAACTGTGGCCCCTGGTTCTGGACTCCCCCAACATCGGTATTGCATGGAGCTGTTCCCAAACCAAGCTGTGATGCATCCCGATAAAATGTTTTCCGCAGCACATCTGTAGAAGTTGGCGGGAACATGCCAGACTACCTAAGCCTTCTGAGGATGAAGAGGTGTTGGTGTGCTGGTGTGTATTTGGCCAACTGAATATCTTTAAACTTCTTAGAGTGTATCAAAACGTATATTAACAATTTAGATGAGGAACTGCTCGAGTTAGTGGATGACCTAAAGCTGAGTGGAAATATGAGCTATGAGGAAGATGCAGAGAGGAGTGATTTAACCCACCAACCTTCACACCGTTGGCAGGGGGGGGGGGGGGGGGAACAGAAGCAGCTGGAGAAAGCGAAAAGCATTCACAGAAGGAACATGTAAACTCCACACAGACAGCATGGGAGGTCAGGTTCAAACTCAGGTCTCTGGAGCCCTGAGGCTGCAACTCCACTGTGCTGCTAAACAAAAAGTTTGAAATCCTTTGGTTACGGTAAAGACCTGTGCATAAGGAAGTCCTCCCGTGACACAACTCCATTCATGGTTCAGGGCAGACCAAGCCATGCCAACAATCGCTGGAACAAAACATTTGGCAGCTGGCAAATCCACAACCCCTTCACCCATTGCAATTCGATCCGAGATTAAAGTGTCATCGCTTCTTTTTAATTCTATCCCTTCAGAAATGAACTACAATTGGCTGTGTTTATTTAGGACCTCACGTAAGGGAAGCAGGCAGCAAATACTGCTGCAATCATCATAATTCCATCATAATTCCTGCTGAGCCATGAATTTTTACACTAAATTGGCCCTTCAGGAAACCATTCACCAGTGATTTATCACAGTGCAGCCAATCGCTTGTACAGTAGGAACAAGCAATTTTATGCTGAATTGATTAATTCTTTAAATGGGCACTTATGCCTTTGTTTATTTTAATGGATAGCATTTTCAGCAAAGTGGCGGCTAAAATTCATTTTGCTAATATCCCAGAATGATTTGATTAGCTTTCTGCTACTTGACACTTTGGACCTGGATATTGTGAAGCAGAATTGGATGGTGTAGTGCTGTTTCATTAAATGCCGCACAATTTAAAATCAATATTTTAGATAGGGAATTTTGAAAACACGGTTAACTAAAAAATATAACTGAAGAAATACAACCCGACACAAACTTGTCAGTCCACACAAGATGTTTATCACAGAGGATATACAGGGGGTGGCAGGTGAGATTAGGTCAAGGTTTAGTGCTTTGTAAAGGACATTGGTCAGCCAAGGGGCTGAGGTTTACAATGTGTGGGTGGACATTGCCAGGAGACCCAGTGGTAGATGCCATCCTGGTGTCTGCAGCACCTCATCTGGTTCCCTAGCTGTGCTCCCTGGAGAGGTTTGGGTACCTCGCCATCACCTGCTGTATAGTGGACAACCTCATCTTCAGAAGTGCTCAGCCTCTACCAGAGGAGGAGGGAGTGGAAAGACAGGCTTAGACCGGTGGACGGCGTAGAGATTCTTTCTCCAAACAAGGGGGGCACAGTGGCACAGCAGCAGAGTCGCTGTCTTACAGGGGTTCGATCCTGACTCTGGGTGCTGTCCACACGGAGTTTGTATATTCTCCCTGTGAACGCGTGGGTTTTCTCCGAGTGTTCTGGTTTCCTCCCACGCTCCAAAGATGTGCAGGTTTGTAGGTTAATTGGCTTTTGAAAATTGTCCTTAATGTGAGGGAAGTGCTAGTGTACGGGGATCGCTAGTCAGCGCGGATCCGATGGGCCAAAGGGCCTGTTTCCCCGCTGTATCTCTAAACTAAACTAAACTAAACTAAAACATACTCTCAAATCCAATCTGATTGCATGAGCATTCTCTTGAAGATCCTATTCCACAGCATCTGGGACCAGCCTGAGAGAAAACTAACAGAGTATCATCTCATCAGTGGGATTCAATGGTTAGACATTTCTAAGCCATTCCTACCTACACTTCCTCTGTGGAAAACCTCACCCACAACTGGAAGCATAGTTCACTCAGCACACAACGGGGCACAAACAGTGGCCTGCTACTGTCTGTATGACAAGGCACTCTTCCACCACCCATGCAGCGTAAAAACAACAGGGATTTCATGATCACTCTCTTACCTTCTAATGAATTCTCTGCCCAAGTAACCAGTCACTTTTAATGGTTTGTAATTAAGATAGGAATCCAGAGATAGTTCCATCATCTGCAGCTATGCTCACAAGGAATATGCAGCATACCCTGTAGGAATTGTCCATGCCGATCAATTGGATTTATTTAAGATCCGTGCAGAGAAATGCTATTATTCAAGTCTGTGCACCTAACGGAACACAGTCAACTAAACTTGCTACTCATGACGGGGAAGCTAAAAGTCTCGGATTCTAAACCACATCACATCATATACTGTGCGCCTTGGCCATTGCAGATCTATCTGAGGGACGAGCAAGGTATGAGACTTTGTGCTGTTCAGAGTCCCTTGGGATAGCAGTGTGGTTGCATGAAGTATATTACAAAGCAGCAGCGCTTCACAAGACAGATAAGTGCTAGGCCTTTAGCAGTGCAAGCAATACAAAAACTGAGCACAGCCAGCTCATGCAAACAATAAAGAGAATTACAGTTCCATAATTACACTACAACTCCACATTGAGACTTTAGACTTTAGGCAGACGTATAGGTTTGTAGGTTAATTGGCTTCTGTAAATTGTAAATTGTTCCTAGTGTGTAGGTATAGTGTTAGTGTAAAGGGCGATCACTGGTCAGCACAGACTGAGTAGGCCGAAGGCCTGTTTCCATGCTGTATGTCTTTCTAAAGTCTAATTAGACTTAAGACTTAACGGATACAGCGTAGAAACAGGCCCTTCAGCCTTCCTAGTCCGATCACCCTGTACACTAACCTGCACACACTAGGGACACTAGAGAATGTATAAATTCTGTACAGACAGCACCCGTTGTCAGGATGGAAACCGGGTCTCTGGAGCTGTAAGGCAGCAACTCTAATGCACCACTGTGCTGCCCTTGAGGAATCACTATTAACCGTTTCACAGACATATCATTATGACCAGTCGACCTGCAATTGACAGCAAGGTTTAAGACATGTGCTCGACGTGATGTGACCCTACCATGGCCCTAACTTACCAACTGCTGGGATTTTCCATCAGAGTCAAAAGTTTTAATCTGCATATGTACCGAGAACAGAATAATGAAATTCTAACTTGCAGCAGCATAATAGGCCTGAAAATAAAAAAAGCACACATATAATATATAGTAAGCAGAAAAAAAAAATCAATAAATGAATAACCAAGGCTGTTTGACATTGCCTGCAGTCTGACTTTGTGAGGTTGAGTCCAGTCACAGGGGAGGCCAAGGTGACTGTGCCAGGTGCTAGTGACCTCCTGAGGAAAATCTCACAATCTATATAATTAAAAGTCTCTTCCTGACCACTTCCTGTTTGCACTGTGCTTTCATTTTAAGAAAAACACTAGCACATATAGCTGTGATTTTTTGGCCATCTTACTCAGAGTCCTCCTCCGCTGCGCAGGCCCCGAGGATTTTTCCCATGATTAAAAGTAAAAGCCTTATTAATGTTTAAAAAATCTTGAGATTCTCTCTCCTGTCAATCACTGCCATGAAGGCCATGCCCCTTCCAGTGGGGGAGACTATAAAACCCAGAAGTGTGGGCGTGGCTCAGTCTGTCTGCAAGATGGCGAGGGAGGGGTCACGACTCTCTGGCTGAGCTGGGAAACTACAGAACACTGTGAGTATGCAATGTACTTGAATAAATGATTTGTTATCCCTTAATGAAAATGAAATGAGTTGTTTGGCCTGCCCCGTGCTTGAAACTGCAATGGAAATGGAAATTAAGTGAAAATGCAATCAGCTGTTTGGCTTAAGCCTGCCCTGTGCTTGAAAATGCAATGGCAATGGAAATTAAGTGAAAATGTAATCAGCTGTTTGGCTTGGCCCGCCTTGTGCTCAGTAAGTATTCCCCCTGCAAGTATTGAACCTCACCCCATTATTTTTCTCCCTCCCTTCATTTGCTCCCTGTGAGATCCAGGCCAGGATACTTTCCTCCTTCATTGCTGTGATCTGCAGAAAAAGATGAAAATTGCCTAAAATTGATTCTCCACCCTCTCCCCCTTCTCTCTCACAGTCTCTCACGTGTTTTGGGCAGAATTTCTGGCAGTTTCTGAGCTGCCAGCCCACCAGGCCTGAGTGACTGAGCTGCCAGCCCACCAGGCCTGAGTGACTGAGCTGCCAGCCCAAGAATCCATTCGGCCCACAATGTCCATACTAGTCCTCTGGAAACCTCTGGAAACCATCAGAAAGCTGCTATACTCCTATGATGTGTCCACCTTGCTCGAACATGAGTAGCTCTAGAAATACAAGCTTGCTATTCCAGCATCTCACCCTGATGAGCTGTGATCTGGGGTGGCAAGTGGTGGAATGAAAGCAAGGCTTTGCCCAAGATCAAGATCCAACTAGATTAAGACATCTCAGGCCAATGAGAGCATAGAGAAACCTGGTCAGAGGGCATTGAAATACTCATATCTAACATCATACGGCAAGGAAAGCTCACCAGGTTCATACTGACAATCAAGCACCCATTTACACTAATCACATTGTATTCGCCCCTCATTCTCATCAACTCTCCCCAGAATCATCCACTCTCCTATACACTGTAGGGCAATTTTACCAAGGTCCAGTATCCCACAAACTTGCATGTTTTTGAGAAGTGGGAGCAAATGGGCGGAAACTCACATGGTCAGAGGGAGAACAAGCAAACTCCAAACAGAGAGCACCCAAGGTCAGGATGAAACCGGGTCACTGGAGATGTGAGGCAGCAGCTCCACTGTGCCCCATGGCGCTATCCCCAAGGCTAGAGGTGACAAAAACATGGATGAGTATATCAGCAGCAGGTCAGGTGAGGCAAGGCTAGACCTGATCCATGTTTCATCAACTGGAAGTAGACAGTCTGCATATGGGCATTGACACGAAGGTCAAATATGGTATTAGGGTTTCAAACGGAAAACCAGTTATTACATTACATTTTTTTAATTACAAATTTTCTTTATTGAAAACATTGATTATTTGATTCTGTTTTTCAAAAGATATAGGATGCAGAGAATAAAAATAATTCTGGAAGACAAGGCAACAGAATAATTCATTAAAATTACAACACAACGGAATTGAAAGTGCTCAGGGTGGGGTCAGTGCACTGCTATCAGTAGAAGTCAACACAACACAATGGCAACTGGCCATTGTTAGTACGAATACTTATTTTGTGTAATATTGATGCACAGAGTAACCTGTTCACGATGAATTGATATGAATTCTTCCTGCTCATGGCATCACGGTAGGAGAAATGTGTGAAACTACAAAAGTCCTCAATACAAAAGTCCTCAATTAGCACACTTTCGGTAGCACAAGTGCTGCCCCTAAATAATAAAACAGAAATACTTGGATCAGGTTAGTCAGCATCAGCACTTCCTCTGTTTCTCTCTTCACAGATGCTGCCCTGCTGAGTGTTACCAGTCATTTCTGTTTGTAAGTCATAAGTGATAACAGTAGAATTAGGCCATTCGGCCCATCGAGTCTCCTCTGCCATTCAATCATGGCTGATCTATCTCGCCCTCCTAACCCCATTCTCCTGCCTTCTCCCCATAACCTCTGACACCTATACTAATCAAGAATCTATGAAGAATTCAGGATATTTCAAGATGCCAGTATTTGCACATTTGTGATTTTCATTTCCAAGTTTTGGTTCATTTTCTATTCACTAGAACTCATGATTAAACTTCACTCTGGATACTGGTTTAACTCTGAGACTCCTGGTGTACACTGCTTTGCATCGAAGATAGTGAAATAAGCTCTTATAAATGAGACACGCGTTGCAATTTAGCTTCTCGCTCTGTAACAAAATCAGAAACCCACCCCTTCAAGATAGCGTAGTGCTATTCACCAATTTCCAAGCTATGCATAACAAGATATTAATCATTTCCCCATGGAATGACATGCCAGAACTCTCATTCTGACAGCTTTCTGATCAAGAGGCCAACATTCACTGGATGTAACAAAGACAAATGTGTTTCTAACCTTTCTATGCAGAAGAGGTGAACATTCCCTCCAAGTCCTAGCTTGAAATCCATGCCTTGTTAACGTTCAGCAAAGTAGAGTCATCTCTTCCAAACCCCCTGCAATGGAGGAAAGGACAACGGCTTCTCAAGCAGCCTGCCTCATTCAGTTCAAGAATGATTGATCTGTACTGCAGCACCTTCCGTTTGTGGCCATTAATACATTCACTAAACAATCATCCAATTTTCAGCAGAGAGCCCCAAACCTCAGGACAATTTTGGGTGGAGTGCTTTCGATTTCCACTCACCTTTGTGTATGGAGAATGCTTACTGGCATCATCCTGCTCTCTCTAATCTAAACATCCTAACCTGCCATTTGCCCTGAGCTAGGTCAAGATTCAGTGAAACATCAGGTTCAGCAGCTGAATATTTACATTTTAACGTTGAACCAGACCAGACAAAAATAAAATCAGAAATATTCTGTCGTGTCAGGGCTAAAACCAAACCGATTCCTACCTTTCATATAATCTCAGTGATGTCATTATGCTCATTATGAATTGCTTTGTGAAATGATCTGTAAAGATTTTTTTATAAAGATCAGCATTTGTAAACATTATTCTTGGACTCTCTAAAACGCTCAGCTTACAAAATAATTATGAATAAATATGTTAATCAATGTCATAAGAATGATCTGTCAGTCAATGCCATTCGTGCTGTGATTCAAATACTCCATTTTAGTTGAGATTTCTGCCTTCCCTCCCATATCTAGTAGTAATTAGCATTCAGATTGTGTCGCTGACATGTAAATGTCTGATTCTTGCACAATAATCGCATTTAATTTCATTACAAGGTGCTTTTGTTTTGCAGTGATAACATGTTCTTTTATACATGGTTTTTCAACTGTGCCGCTGATCAAGTGATACTGTAGGTTTGGAAACACTGATTTTAAACTAAAGATTAACCAACACAAATACATTGATGTAGAAATACTTGGGATTGAGATTAATAGAGCGTGTTTTCAGGCGTTTAAACCCAAGACTCGCTATCTTCACTTCCTTGCCCCATGGCCTGTGTAATGGATTGTTTTTCTGAAGTTCTGCTTTGTTTCGACTGCGCACGCTGAGAAGGACAAGAGTCCTCTCTTGAAACAAGTTCTTCTGGTTGTGTCAAATACGAAGAAGGCTTCTGTTTAACCTGAGTCTTGGATCTCACAACTCTGCTGTTAGCTCTGTGAGATTTGTGCTGCGTTCCAGACTTGGTGGTGTTTTTTGATGTTTTATCGTCCTGCCTGTAAGATAAAGGTGTTGGGATTCTGGATGGCCTTTTCTCTGGCCTATTGTCCCTCCTGGGACGTATTTTGGGCCGAAGCTTCAGCTTGTAGATAGAGGGAACCCTCTCGGGCTTTCTTAAAAACCTCTTTTGTCTTCCTTGTTGAACCCAGGTTTTGTGAAGCGTGCAGGGTGGGTCTGGCCAGTCAAAGGATACGTTGGTGTCAGACCCTTCGTTGGTGGGTGTGGAATTCAGCTCGGTAGCAGTCACTTCATTTTGAGGCATTGTCACAACTCTTCTCATAACTCCCTTAAAAGCGTTGCCCTTTTGGTCACACGTTGAACCAATCTCATTTGCGCTTTGATCTTCAGTTCTATTGGGGAATGGCTTGATGGCTTCCATGTCATTCAAACCTGGTTGCTGTAGTTTGGTGCTGGAATCGGATGGCACCATTTCCAGGGAGCTGTTTGCTATCCAGTTCTCAATGTCCACGTGACTGAGGCTTGGCGTTCCGCTGACGAGCTCGGCAAGAACCTCCCCAAAGCCACTGCCATTCTGAGTCAGCTTTGGTGAGGGAGGCAAAGTCCCATTGCCACAACTGGTGGGATGATTGGCATTATTGACATGGCTGGCTGCAACTTGGAAGGGGGATATCGAATACTTTGAAGAACATAGGTTGTCCGATCTTTTAGCTTCCTTCTGGTTTGGGGAACTGGCCAAACTCGCTGCTGAGGAACATCCACTGGGCTCGCTCCCCTCCAAGTTGTCCCCAACTAAACTAAACATCTCCAAAGCTTTCATATTCGACACAATTTCATCTTCAAAGCTTCTGTACAGTTCTATTTCCTGGGTCGGGTTAATAGGCGGTGGTGTGAATAAACACATTTTGCTCCTGCCATTGTTCACACCTTTGTTGTTGTTATTATTTAAGCTGTAAGGGTCTGGAGTTCTCGACCGAATAGGACTTTTTTGCAGAATTGGCTTCCTTGATCCGTCCGTTGATGGCTTCCTGGTAGAGATAGGTTCTTGCCAGCAGCCTTCCTGCCCAGCACCAAGTGGAGCAGGCAGCTGAAGAGCTGCTTGATCCTTCCCACTTCTCTTCTCTGCACCTTGAGCTACAGACAGCTTCCATTGTGAGCTAGGTGCAGACAAGTGACCTCTCGCCAATCCTTTGGAGATGCTGGAGCCTGCTTCTGAAGCCGGCTTGTGAGTCAGTGACAAAGCCCTGGTGCTCTGCTTGTTCACGTTTGAGCTGCTTTGGTCACGTTTGGAATCAACACACTGGGTGTTGGTCCAAGTGCGGCTCATCCTGCTCTCTGTCTGTTGAGGGACAGCAGGTTGACTTGGCACTTTCTTGGTGTCCATCACAGGTTCGGCAGCTCTTTTGATCTCCTGAGCTGCAGAATGGGGCTTGGAGGTTATTGGCAAAGCCCTGGTCTTCTCTCTCCCTGTTCTTGCTGCAGAGGTGATGTTGGAATTGAATTTCCCACTGTTGACGCTGGTTGGCATCTGGTAAGAAGGAGTTGATGACCGATCTCTCTGCCTGGATAATAAATCAGAAACATACAACAGTAGGATGTGAAAAAAATATCATGTGAACCTCTTAACTAGTGAGCCTATGGAGAAGGCTCGCTGAGTTTCTCCAGCATTTTTGTCTACCTCGGATTATCCTTGCTGGTTTTACCTTGCACTTAGAATAAAGGGGAGGTCATTTAAGACTGAGGTGAGAAAAAAACTTTTTCACCCAGAGAGTTGTGAATTTATGGTATTCCCTGCCACAGAGAGCAGTGGAGGCCAAGTTACTGGATGGATTTAAGAGAGAGTTAGATAGAGCTCTAGGAGTCAAGGGATATGGGGAGAAGGCAGGCACAGGTTATTGATAGGGGACGATCAGCCATGATCACAATGAATGGCGGTGCTGGCTCGAAGGGCCGAATGGCCTCCTCCTACACCTATTTTCTATGTTTTTCTAAGAAACGGGTACCTATTGGTCCCAGAGAAAGCAAGTAAGCAGTAGGTGAAGGAAATCATTAGTTTTGCTGTGTAACTTGCTGTGCCCTGTATGGGCCAGTATCACAGAACATACCAGTGGGTGAAGGCAGATCTGTAGGGTGTTTGCTTGAACACCCAAAGCACAGGTCCCATTTCATAAGTAAATTAGCAACCTAATGTGCCTCTTGGTTGCCTTGCCAAAAATCATTTGGCACCTCCAGTCTATTCCACTCTTCATTTTTTACTGGCCTCTGTTTGTCAATCAATTTTAAATACATTTATTAAGATAAATTAACAAATATATTATTATGGGGAGAAGGCAGGAGGGATCGGAGGGAGAAATAGATCAGACATGATTGAATGGCAGAGTAAACTTGATGGGCTGAATGGCCTAATTCTACTCCTATCACTTATGATCTTACGATCTTAACCAGTAAGTTAATTGGCTACTGCAAATTACCACGGTTGGGGGCAAAGGTCAAAAAGAATGAATGGAGAATTGATGAGCAGGTGAGAGTCTGAAGTTAGAGAGCAGCAGGGAAATAAAGGAGAGGGGGAATGGGACTGATGGAAGATGGCATGGTTCCAATGGGCCCAAGTGTATTGTCGTAGTTAAGTAAATTCACAACAGAACATAATCTGTGCAAATGCAGTACCCAGACTAATTGCGACCAGTGCACTCTGATGGCTTGCTAGGCCTTATTCTATTTTCACACAAGGCTGAGTCCATGCACCCATCCCCTGAGTCTTGCTCCATTCCTCCAGCTTTTGGACCCATAGCAGCCCCTAGCAATTGCCCCAGTGTTAGGATAAAACTGGGCCAGAGCATCAGCCTGGCATATTTCAGATCACCAAGGGCACAATTAGCCCGGTGTTCCACACTATGAACCATTGCTACACATAGAGCAAGCAGAGTCACTGGCTCATCAAGCTGAGTGTTGGGGATGGCCCTGCTGCAGACAATACTGTGTTAGCATTGACAATTAGCTGGTCAGCTGAATGTCAGTCCTGCTCCAGCACTTTCTGTGTAAGAACTTGCCCACAGATCTCCTTTGTATTTTCTCCTCGTTCCATTAAGCTATGCGGTCTAGTCCTTTGACATTTCCATACTGGGAAAAAAGTTTTGACTGTCTGCCCTATCTATGCCTCTCATAATTTCAGATACTTCTGTCAGGTCTCCCCTCAACCTCCGATGCTCCAGAGATAATAATCTAAGTCCATCCTCTCCTTGTAGCTAATACTCTCTTATTCAGGCAGCATTCTGGTATACCGCTCCAAAGCCTCCATATCCTTCATGTAATGGGGTGACCACCAGGTGGCGCACACACTGGCCGCCTCGCCAACAGTCTGTCTCGCCCCTTCCTTCTTTGTTGTTTTTGTAGTATGTGTTAAATGTATGTTTTAGTGTTCTGGCTCTGTTCTAGAGCCCCACTGATGTGGTAACATTCACAGGGTGCCCTTCTTGGGCTGACTTCATCCTAGAATCTACACAACAGCTTTGTGAGTCAGGGGGTTGGGAGGTGGCAACATTACATAGAAACATAGAAAATAGGTGCAGGAGTAGGCCATTCGGCCCTTCGAGCCTGCACTGCCATTTGATATGATCATGGCTGATCATCCAACTCAGTATCCCATCCCTGCCTTCTCTCCATACCCCCTGATCCCTTTAGCCTCAAGGGCCACATCTAACTCCCTCGTAAATATAGCCAATGAACTGGCCTCAACTACCTTCTGTGGTAGAGAATTCCACAGATTCACCACTCTGTGTAAAAAATGATTTTCTCATCTCGGTCCTAAAAGACTTCCCCCTTATCCTTCAACTGTGACCCCTAGTTCTGGACTTCCCCAACATCGGGAATAATCTTCCTGCATCTAGCCTGTCCAACCCCTTAAGAATTTTGTAAGTTTCTATAAGATCCCCCCTCAATCTTCTAAATTCTAGTGTGTACAAGCCGAGGATTGAAAGGAAATCAATGGCAATGCATAGGAAACCAGGAGCTTTGCCAATGATTGTGTCTTATCTCATCTCTGTTCTGTTTGTGCAGTCGGCCATCTTCCCTACAGGTTGGAAGCGTTGTTACCGGGATGGGTGGTCGCACAAATCAACGCAACAATCCCACAGGAAAATCACCAGCTTCCTGCAAAATATGCCCAAGCAGCTGATGTTCCCGTTTGTTGACTGCACGCCCACAGAGCCTTGAGTAGACAGGTCCCACTGTGGACAGCCAAACTCTTTCATAATGTCAGAGTGTGAATTATCTGTCACTGATAAATGCTCACCAGTGTTCACAGATAATGGGGTTTAATTAACCAGCGCTCATTCTAACAGAATGAGCAATGAGGATTATACAGCCTGGTTCATTTCTTCCAATCACTAACTGTGGGATAATGGGTGACGTAGGTATATAGGGCAGCAATATCTGGTGCTTCTGGATATGCTGATGTCCCTGTAGTTAAATGCAATCTCAGCATTAAAAGCAGAATCTGTCTCTTCAGGGTTTACATTAAGGTTATCCCACTTATCATTTCCAGAGACACTTGTCCTTTTACAGTTTCATTGGCAGATGTCTTAAGAGAAGAACTTAAAATGCTAATGCAATGGCAGCTTAAATACAAAAGAGATTGAAATACAAAGTGTGATTATATTTTAAAAAAAGAGTAGGAACAAGAAACTGCAGATGCTGGTTCACAAGAAAGGCTGAGGAAGGGTCTTAACCCAAAAAGCCACCTATCCATGTTCTGCAGTGATGGTGCTGGACCCACCGAGCTACTCCACCACTTTATGTCTTCTAGTGGTTATATAAAAGTTTGATCACACTCAAAATGGAATATCTTAGTGGTCATTGGGGAAGGATCATATTGACCTTCAAAAAGTAGACCAGAGATTCATCAGGATGATAATGGTGCTAAAGGGGTGAAATTATAAGGACTGATCACGTAGAATATAGCTGCGTTCCCCAGAGTATAGAAGATGATATGCGATTTAATTAAAATGTTTGTTTAAATGTTGTACCCTCGGGTGTGGAACTCACAACAAGCAGGCAAAACTTCAAATTATAGTTTAACAGTTCCGAGAATATATCAACAAATCTCTGCACCATGGGCTACGGAAGTCTGGAACTTTGTCTCCAAAACAGTAAACACTAGCACTGTATACAGTCTAATTCCAGCGATCAGGGGGCTAAACAATCATGAGCAGCTGGATCTGTGCTCTATAAAGTTTAAGAAGATGGGGAGGTGACCCCATTGAAATGTAAGAGCCCGAGGGAGCATGGCAGGCTGGATGTTGAGTGGGAGAACTTTGTGGAGGGGCCACAGTTACAAGGAGGCAGCCATTTACAACAGAGGTGCATAGCAATTCCTTCTTGCAGAGGGCATCGAATGTTTGGTACTTTGTAGCCCAGGCAGCTGTGGAGTCTGGATCACTGAAGGGATTGGGGGGTTGAGCACTTGAGGAATTGGCACAGAAGAGGAGATGACACCTCAGACAGATCAGCCACAAGCTAGTGGTAGCCCACAGGATCACAGGGAAAACATGCAAACCGTACACTGTTAATACAGGAGGCGAGGATCATACACTGGAACACACCATAGCGTGCAAGGCTCCATCAATGACAGCGGCCTTGACTCAGCATGCCTCATTTATTACTGTTACTTCATGACCAGGCACCGACTAAGGCTGCTTAGATATTTCCCTCAGTTTCTGCTGAATTTATGGTGCTATGGATAAGACTGCTGCAGAACCTCACTCGCATCCCTGGGGCAAAGTGCTAAATATCAGCAGGCAGCTCACTTGCACAGCCCCACTGCGATCATTGCCAAGGTGGTCGACAGTTAATTGCAACACTTCCGCATGGCTGCCTCAGCACGGGGATATTTTAATTAAGTTGATTTCCAATTGATAGTTCTCATGCAGCGAACAGTCACGCACAGTCCCGTCGTCATTGTGCTCTCAGCATCTCGCATCATCCTCTCAAAATCTCTCCTTTTAGTTCAGGAGAATAAGAAGGAGAATAAGACGGAGTTCAAAATAATCGCAGGAAACAGAACTCTGTGGCAACGTTTGCTGCTTTGGGACTTCCCGCAAGGGCTGCTTGGACTTGATTGTCCAAAGAGTAAATGAGGCGCTTGGGTCTAATGGGACTCCACTGCCCCATGGTTGTTCATCCTATGGAGACAACTACAGAAGCGGCATTATGGCAGTGTCCACCCACGCAGGGTGAAGATCTGCGGATAGACACAAAACGTTGGAGTAACTCAGCGGGTCAGACAGCATCTCTGGAGAAAAGAAATAGGTGACATTTCTTACATTTCTTGCGAAACTTACAAAATTCTTAAGGGGGGTTGGACAGGCTAGATGCAGGAAGATTGTTCCCGATGTTAGGGAAGTCCAGGACAAGGGGTCACAGCTTAAGGATAAGGGGGAAATCCTTTAAAACCGAGATGAGAAGAACTTTTTTCACACAGAGAGTGGTGAATCTCTGGAACTCTCTGCCACAGAGGGTAGTTGAGGCCAGTTCATTGGCTATATTAAAGAGGGTGTTAGATGTGGCCCTTGTGGCTAAGGGGATCAGGGGGTATGGAGAGAAGGCAGGTACGGGATACTGAGTTGGATGATCAGCCATGATCATATTGAATGACAGTGCAGGCTCGAAGGGCCGAATGGCCTACTCCTGCACCTAATTTCTATGTTTCTATGCTTCTATGACATTTCAGGTCAAGGTCTCGACCTGAAACATCATCTATTGCTTTTCTCCAGAGATGCTGTCTGACCCGCAGAGTTACTAAAAACATTTTTGTGTCCATCTTTGGTTTAAACTAGCTATCTTCCAGCTAACTTCAGTTCCTTCCAACAAAGGTAAAGATCTGCATTCGACACATTGATATAGATGATGTACATGGATAGGAAGCGATAACATAGCACTGCTAGTCAAAAGGAATTGATTTAGCCCAGGAGCTCATCACTTGATTCAGTGATATAATGGCAGTACTAATTATTTTTGCCCACCGTTTTTTCCAATTTCCTTAATATTTTCAGCAACAAAAAAAACAACTTTAGCTTTCTGAGAAAGACGGCCATATCCAGTGTTTTAACCATACAATTCTGTTCCTCTACCTGGCTTGGTAGGTTTGCCGTGGCTCTGACTTGTCGCGGGGATTCCTCCTGGCGGAGCTCTCTGCAGAGGTAGTGGCAACATCCGGTGATGGGGGTCGGAGAGCAGCATTGTGATTCCTCAGGGAGAGAGCAGAGGGTGTAGCTAGTTTCCACTCCACTGGAGGCATGGGGCTTTGGGACCTTGACAGAATGAGTGTCGTCTGTGGCTTGTTCGGCTGGTCTGTCCTTGGCGGCAAGCGAGCCTTGATCTCATGCGTAGGCATGGCGGATCTGTGCGGGCTGCTGAATCTTGACACTTGCTTGTGAGCTGTTAAAAATTAAAGGGATTAGAGATCAGTTATTGGAAATCGGTCAACATCCATGTTATTCAATAGCAGATGAATTATGACTGATCTGCAATAACTATGTTAATGCTATTAACACAATTCCCAACATTCTTCAATCTCAACAGGCACTTCACAGGACTTGCATGAAGGAATCTCTAGTGAGAGTGTATGCATTAAGGATGTGTCTGATGCACCCAGGAATACTTGTGTGGTCCCATTGTCTATGAACTTGTTGGTAGGCTTGAGTGCAGGATTACAGCTTTCCATGCTAGGGAACTGAATCAATGGACATCAATTTTGTTTATGCTGCTTGGGCTGTAAATGAGCAGGTAGGTCTCAATACAATTTGTTGTCTGCGCCCACCGGATGACTCGGCTGAATTCCAATGTAATCCATGCTGTTAATATTGGACTAGTTATAAAAGGAGCTTCGGTCAATAGCTGCGATAAGCCAGAGGCAGGCAACGTAACAGGCAGAGAACTGTGGTGTCCGATCAAGATGATTTGAGTCAGAGATTCAGTTTGGAATTTCATAGGATACCGTGATACAAACAGTCTGGTTAGGGATGGAGCCAGCAGCAAGAATACAGTTTGTGGCAGGGGTGTTGATATTACTGCTGTTGCAACTCAACCAAGCTCTGTGGAGCGAACGTAGCACTGAACCATCCTACTGCAACCAAGAAACAGTCCAGAACTACTATCCACCTCATCGGGGACCCTCGGACTATCTTTGATCGGACTCTACTGTCTTTACCTTGCACTAAACATTATTCCCTTATCATGTATCTGTAAACTGTGATTGGCTGGATTGTAATCATGTTTTGTCTTTCCATTGGCTGTTCAGCACGCAACAAAAGCTTTTCCACTGTACCTCGGGACAAGTGATAATAAACTCTAAAACTATTTGCCCATTAGGCAACAATGGCAACAGCCAACAATGAACCATAGTGGGTTCCACCTTTCCCCAGGTGCGTGTGTGCGTGTGTGCGTGCGTGTGTGTGTCCGCCCGCCCGCCCGCTCCCCAACTTGATCTTCTGTTGATAAGCCGCTCCCTGGCTGGCCGATACCTACTGAGTGATGTACAGCGGCAAGGGTCATGCTTGTCCAGGTAATGCTCCAGAGTGTCCCATCCTCCACCCACACGCACCATCACATGATTCCGTAATATCTAAGGGGAAAAAGACAGAAGATCATTGGGAGCAATAATAATTTGCATGTAACAATCCGGTAACAAATGTTTACATTCTTAAATTTATTTCTTGAACAAATATGGTCACCCTTTAATTATTCAAGAGAGCCTGGTGACACTGCATAATACTCATATTCCCCTTTGTGAGACTGCCCTGCACGGATCATAACATGTGAATGAATCTAATCCAATCTTTTGATCCAGTGACTGAAATGTCTTGCTACAAGTGTCCAGCGGTCCACCCTCACACGGATATATCTCGTGGGCATGGAATTTGTCTCTACATTCTGGCATCTGGAGGACACCTCTGGTGCAACCTTCTACCAGGCCCTTACCATGGAGACCTGGCTGCTACCCTGGCCTCTTGGTGCACGACGTCCTTGTCTTTATGCGCACCTCAATGCCCTCCTTCATAAGTTTATAAGTGATAGGAGCAGAATGAGGTCATTCAGTCCATTGTCTACTCCGCCATTCAATCATGCCTGATCTATTTTTCCCTCTTAACCCCATTCTCCTGCATTCTCCTCATAACACCTGACAGTCGTACTAATAAAGAATCTATCTATCTCTGCCTTCAAAATGTGAGTGGCAGCTCTCTCCTCCCTCTCCCCTGCATTTTTTCTCTCGTCTATGGCAGCTGCTGCACGAGTTGCAGGTTGCCATTGTGAGTGTACATTCGGGCCGTCCTCTGATTAGTACAGAGCTCATTGCTGGAAACCTTATTCTAATAGGCTTGGTTTGTTGGATGCAGTGCTCATCTCACTTTGCCTCCAAACCACCTTAGTGCTGCTTCCAACATCATTTATTTTTTTGTTTAATTTAGTTTAGAAGTTTAGTTTAGTTTAGAGATACAGGCCCTTTGGCCCACCTGGTCCTTGCCGACCAGTGATCCCCGCACATTAACACTATCCTACACCCACAAGGGACAATTTTTACATTTACCAAGCCAATTAACCTACAAACCTGTCCGTCTTTGGAGTGTGGGGGGGGGAAACCGAAGATCTCGGAGAAAACCCACGCGGTCATGGGGAGAATGTACAAACTCCATACTGACAGCACCCATAGACGGGATCGAACCTGGGTCTCCAGCGCTGCAAGTGCTGTAAGACAGCAACTCTACTGCTACGCCACTGAGCCGCACACGTGCCTTTGATCAATGTCACTTTTTTTGAGGATCTCTCAATGTGAGCACTACTCCCAGTGTAATATTTATAGAGAGTTTGCCTTCCTCTCAACTATTTCCCATTCAATTGTACTATCACCAAACTGGGGTACAATACCTTCATTGCATTTGTCAAATGCATTAATGTTGTCAATAATTAGATCCAGTTTTAACTGCTGTGGAGCCTGACTAGTTGCAGATGCACTGAAAAATAATCCATTTAACCCTATTCTTTTCTTTCTGTCTGGTAACCAGGTCTATAATTATAGCAAGAAATCACTCTCATGAGGATCTACTGAAATTAGAGTCAGTCCAAAAGGGATTCATTAGGCTAATCCCTGTGATGAGAGAGTTGCTCCATCATGAATGTCAAATTAAATTAAATATTTGTTCTATGGAGTTTAGATAAATTAGGGCCGATCTTAATGAAACATAATGATCTTAAGGAGGCATGAATATGGTAGATGTCAGAGAAATCTAACATAAATGGCGTGGTCATTTTTAAATGAGGTGCACAAGTTCTTCTTCTCCCAGAGGGTGGTGAATCTCTGGAATCCTTTTCCTCTGAGATTTGTGCAGGAGAGATAGTTAAAGAGGTGGTATAGGTCATTCTGCTACAATGTGATAGTTGTGATCATAAGAAACTTTGTGTTACATAAATTTATGTTACAAAAATAATTGTGTCAATGGGGAATGGGAATTGAGGCTAGAATGCTTCAGATTCCGAAAATAAAGTTATTGATTAAGTTGATTGATTGAAAGATACAGCAAGAAAACACTCCCTTTGGCTCGCCATGTCCATGTTGACTATTGATCACCCATTCATACTAGTTCTACGATATCCCACTTTCGCATTCACTCCCTACACACCAGCGGCAATTTAGAGACCAATTAACCAACAAACCCTCATGTCTTTGGAATGTGGGATAAAACTAGAGCACTCGGTGGAAACCCACAGGGTGACGGGGAGAATGTGCAAACATCCACACAATCAGCACCCGAGGTCAGGGTCGATCCCAGTTCTCTGAAGCTATGGGGCATCAGCTCTACCAGATGCGCCACTGTGCCGCACTATTTCTCACATGATTTTCATAAATAAAAGCATTTTTAATAGCTGTAAGTTTATTTTTTATTCCTGCAGGCTAAAAATACCAAAAACTGTATGTTAAATTGTAGAAGAGAGGATTATTGCACGTGCCAATAAAAGTAATTGCCTGTTAATCTCAATGGCCTTCTATGCTCAAACTACCCGACTGTGTTCTTAAGGGACTTTGGAGACTTTTATCCTGGACATTTTTTTTTTGCAAGACAGCTTTTTTTTCTGCTCATCAATTTCCATTCTCTGGTTTCCGATCGAAATTGCATCATAGTCATTTCAGCCCGTGTAATACAAATATCATATGTATTAATTTATATAAATGCAATTCATATATAAATGCAATTCATCAATGCCTTCTGTGGCAAAGTATTCCACACATTTTCAACTCTCTGGGTGAAGAAGCTTTTCCTCATCTCAGTCCTAAATGGTCTACCCCTTATTCTTAAAACTGTGACCCCTGGTTCTGGACTCCCCCGATTTTGGGAAAGTTTTTCCTGCATCTAGCCTGTCCAATCCTTTAAGAATGTTATATATTTCTATATGATACCCTCTCATCCTTCTAAATTCCAGTGAATACAAGCCCAGTCGACCCATTCTTTCATCATATGTCAGTCCCACCATCCCGGAATTTACCTTGTGAACCTACACTGCACTCCCTCAATAGCAATAATGTCCTCCTCAAATGAGGAGACCAAAATTGCACATAATACTCCAGGTACGGTCTCACCAGGCCGTACAACGAGTAGGACCTCCTTGCTCCTAGACTCAAATCTGCTCACAATGAAGGCCAACATGCCATTAGCTTTCTTCACTGCCTCCTGTACCTGCACGCTTACTTTCAGTGACTGATGTACAAGCACATTCAGGTTTCATTGCACCTCGCCTTTTCCTTATCTGACACCATTCAGATAATAATCTGCCTTCCTGTTCTTGCCACCAAAGTGGATTACCATACATTTATCCACATTATACTGCATCTGCCCACTCACCCAACCTACCCAAGTCACCCTGCAGCCTCATGGCATCCTCATCTCAGCTCACATTGCCACCCAGCTTTCTGTCATCCACAAAAGTGGAGATGTCACATTTAATTCCCTCGTCTAAATCGTTAATACATTTCTGTATGTTTGGGGAATTAAGGACAATGGGAAACTGCCCAGAAGAGAAGATTAAGCCTGGGAAGAATCAATCCTGATCATATTGAATGGTGAGGCAGACTAGAATGGCCGAGTGGCCGACTGCTCCTGTTTCCTTTTGCTCCCCCATGGCCCATTATCAGGTGCACTTTATCAAAAGCCTTTTGAGAAACCAAATGCACTTTCTCCATTGGCTCCTCATTATGGAGCTGGTTAGTTCCATCCTCAAAGAGTTTGAATAAATCCATTAAACACTCTTCTGCTTTCATAAATCCATGCGTACTCGGCTCGAGCTGACTCTGAGATAGGTTGTCTCTTTTCGGCTCAGTTTTGAGCATTGGAGGACTCGCATATCACAGCCATAGTGCCAGTGCTTCACCCACGTGACAGGTCCAGAATTGAGCATTGGACCTTTGACTGGCCTGATCTAAACACAAACTTTTGTGGTCTGATGACAGGGCCCTGTTACTATACTGTAAAGGCTGTTATGCAATGAAACATTAATCAACCATAACAGAAGCAAGGTTTTAGGCCTGTGTCTAATATGGACAAACTAAAAAATTTGAATACACTGAATAAAATCCATGTTAAGAACTTACAAATTTGAACAAAGCTCTAAAGCACCAGAGCAAACCTAAACTTAATTATTGCACTCAGACTGTTACAATGTCGTAAGTCCAGGACTTCATGCACCTAAGATTGGGGAGACTTCCATCTAAATGAATGACTCTGGATTAAGCTGAGATTCCTCCAACCTTTTGCAACTAAATCCTTTCCAGTTCACGATATCATCCCATTCCCAGAGACGTTGGTGGCGCAGTGGTAGAGTTGCTGCCTTACAGAGACCTGGGTTCAATTCTGACTACGGGTGCTGCCTGCACGGAGTTTGCACGTTCTCTTCGTGACCTGCGTGGGTTTTCTCAGGGAGCTCCGGTTTCCTCCCACACTCTAAAGATGTACAGGTTTGTACAGGATGTGTGCTGAAGAATAAGTTTAATTCTTAATAGGAGTGAGGATGAGCAACACATGGGCTGGAAGAGTGGTGGATGCTGACGTACCTGGATAACCACTTGAAGAGGCTACAGACCAAGAACAGAGAAATTAAGAGCCTTTGTCACTTACCCTCACAAAAATCAAAGTGTTGGAGTCTCCCACTTTATATTTCCCTTCAGAGACTTTGACCATGGGGAACTGATCAGGACAGGTGCAACGACTCACAAGATGGCGAACCTGCAGGTTAAAGACAAGGTACACTTGCCGTTAAAATTCACCCTTCACCACTTTGGCACATCTGAGTGAAACACTTACTTTTTTTCGATGTGAAGTCCCTGATACGGATTCGTTTCTGCCCTCCGGTGCTGACTGATGGACATTGGCGCTCCAAAAATGCCAGGCAATGAGCATCTCCAATAAGGGGGCATCAATAATGGATCGACTAGGCTTATATTCACTGGAATTTAGAAGGATGAGAGGGTATCTTATAGAATCCATAAGAGATTGGACAAGCTAGATGCAGGAAAAATGTTCCCGATGTTGGAGGAGTCCAGAACCAGGGGTCATGGTTTGAGAATAAGGGGTAGGCCATTTAGGACTGAGTTGAGGAAAAAATTCTTCACCCAAAGAGTTGTGAATCTGTGGAATTCTCTGCCACAGAAGATAGTGGGGGCCAATTCATTAGATGTTTTCAAGAGAGAGTCGGATATAGCTCTTAGGGCTAACGGAATCAAAAGATATGGGGTAAAAGCAGGAACAGGGAACTGATTTTGGATGATCTGCCGTGATCATATTGGATGGTGGTGCTGGCTCGATGAGCCGAATGGCCTACTCCTGCACCTATTTTGTATGCTTCTAAGCCACCTGCCCTTGATATTCAATGGCATTGCTATCAATGAGCCTCTAACATCTTATATCTTGACACACAACCAGGCAAACCACATAAGTACTGTGGCTCCACCAGCATGTTAAGAGGCTGGGTAGCCCTTGGGGAATGACTCACCTCCTGACACCCCTATTCCTTTCGAGCATCAGCAAGACACAGGTCAGGTATGTGACTGAACACTCTCCACTTGCCTGGATGAGTGCAGCCCCAACAGCACTTAAGAGCACAACCAACCAAGGCAAAACAACCTGCTTACCTGTCATCCTCTCAATCAAATGACACATACACATAATCCAGCCCGCAGTGGCTGCAAGTGTGCAATGACTACAAAATGCAATGGGGTTATTTGCTCAGGCTGCTCTGAGAACACCTCTCAAACCTACGCCACCAAAGATGAGAAAGCCAGCAGGTTTAATGACACCATACAGCACAGAAACAGACCCTTCATCCCACCTTATCCATGTTGGCCGTTTAAACCACACACACTAATCACTTCTGCTCGCATTAGGACTGTACCCTTCTATGCCTTGTCAGTTTAAGTGTCTGCCTAAATACTTTGCAACCATAATATTGCATCCGATTCCACCGCTGTACATTCCAGATATTGAGCTTTCTCTCTGTTGAGAAATCCAACCCCTCATATCCTCCTTACCTCTCACCTTACACCAATGCCTTCTTGTTTTGGATACACCTGTCAGCGGGAAAAGATTTTGATGATCTACCCACTCTATGTCTCTAATAAGCTAATACTTCTAACACGTCACATTTCAGCCTCCTTTGCTCCAGGAACAGCTCCACATTTCCATGAAGTTGGCGATATACGGGTGGATGGAGTGGTGAAAACATCATTTGGCTGTAAAAGGATAGGAACAGGTACACAAAAATGCTGGAGAAACTCAACGGGTGCAGCAGCATCTATGGAGCGAAGGAAATAGGCAACGTTTCGCCCCGAAACGTTGTCTATTTCCTTCGCTCCATAGATGCTGCTGCACCCGCTGAGTTTCTCCAGCATTTTTATGTACCTTCGATTCTCCAGTATCTGCAGTTCCTTCTTAAACAAGGATAGAAAAAGTTTGGAGATATATGGGCTCTGGGCTATTGGAAAATGGGACTAGCTCACTTAGGTAACTTGGTTGGTACGTACAAGTCAGGCCAGGGGGCCTGTTTACATGCTGTATAACTCTATCACTCCATAACGTACTCTCAATATTATGCATGGAATCACCACCACCTTCAAAAACCAGAACAACATAAACCATAGAACAGTGCAACACAGGAACAAGCTTTTTGTCCCACAATGTCTGCGCCAAACATGATACTGAATCCCTTTTGTCTGCACATGATCCATATTCCCCCATTTCCTACATATCCACGCGCCATGTGAAAGAAAATATGAAGGGCCTTTCTTACGCTTCAGATTCAGACTATAGGCCACAGATTTAAGGCAGTGGACAAAGAAATCAAAGAGCATAGGAGATTGTATTTTTGGGTGCCACTGGTGTCTGCACTGTGTGTCAGGTGGGGGTAGGACATTAGACATTAACTTCCTAAAGGGCACCAGAAACAGGCCCATGGAGCCCGTTGACTGTCAACTACCCAATTGTATTGATCCCATTTTATTCTTCCCCACATTCTCATCGTTCCCGCAGATTCTACCACTCACCAACATACTCAGGGCAATTTACTTTGCTTAATTGACCAACCAGCCCATATGTCTTTAGGATGTGGGAGGAAACCAGAGCACTCAAAGTAAACCCATAGAGTCACAGAGAGAACATGCAAACTCCACACAGATAGAGCAGGGCGGTCAAGATCGAACCCGGGTTACTGAATCACTGAGGTGGCAGCCCTGCTGGTTGTGCAGCATTCAAATAACTAGTTTGCAGGACCATGGTGGAAGAAAAGTGAGACTAATCGGATGGCTCTTTCAATGGACCAGCATGGGCACTGGCTGAGTGTCCCCTCCAAGCTGTAGTATGCGGCAAGCCACTGCCCTCTGCTTTACATGGAGCACGGTTTGAGTGTGTCGTCATGACCCACTCACCATTTCATCCAGGTTTTTGAAGTCGCAGAGCTGCCTCTGTGGTTTGGGTTTGGGAGGAATGATCTCCGGTGGTAAATCCATCTCCTCGCGGATCTCATCCTCGATCTCCTCCTCCATCTGAATGAGGACCGGAGCCAACATGCCGAACTTGGAAGCTCTCCTGGCAACTTCCAGCAGACACAGCACAAAGTTCTTCTCATTCTTCCTCAGAACCAGGTCCTCTGTCTCAAACATGAGAACGTCTGCAATAGAAACAAATCCTCAGCAGCTACATTTCAATCAGGCAGGAAACCAACATTAGTAACTGGATTGTGGTGACTTATATAACCTTCAGTTTAGTTTATATGTCACATGTACCGAGGTACAGTGAGAAGCTTTTGTTGCGTGCTAACCAGTCAGCAGAAATATATTATATGATTACAATTAAGCCATTCACAGTGTACAGATACATTATATTGTTTAGCCTAATGTATCGCTAAATAACGTTTGGCATAAGATAAAGCCAGTAAAGTCTGATCAAAGATAGTCCGAGAGTCAGCAATGAGGTAGATTATAGTTCAGGACTGCTCTCTAGTTGCGATAGGATGGTTCAGTTGCCTGATAACAGCTGGGAAGAAACTGCCCCTGAATATGGAGGTGTACCTTGTGGGATCAGCAAACATTTTTAAGCCAGATAAGAAGATAATGCTGTAAAGTTCAAAACAGAGTCTACAGTATTTGCACGCAGTCTGTAATGGGATCGCTGATCATTTGTTTCAGTGAAGTTGATTGACTGCGTTGATAATTGAGGAAGATTTTATGTTTGGAGAACAAACATACTCTTAGCTTGAAGTCCCATTTGGGAGACGGACCTCTGACATTGCCCCAGCCTCCTAGTGGTCACTGCAGATTTGCTACGTAAAGGAAGTTTCACAGGGCCTGCTGCTTTACTTGACACTCACCCATAGTTCAGGTTGCACCTGTTCCTGGGTGATTTTCCAGAATTCAGGATTTGAAAGATCTAAATTCAGCTGCTTTCAAGGTAGAAAGTGTTTAATTTATTTAGATCAGGGCACCAGGTTGTTAGAAGTCGACGACTTAAAATGATAACTGCTACCCTCTCCACACATGCTGCCTGATCTGTTGCATTTTTCTGATATTACACATTTTATTTTGTTCTGTTCTAACGTGCAATGCAGAAGGAGGCTATTCAGCCACAGGGTCCATGCTAGCCCCATCATCCCTCTACTTCCTTGTGGCTTTGCAGCTTATTCTCTTTGATCCGAATTAACTTCCCTTCAATTCTTCTCTCAATTCCTTACACTGAGAGGTAAAGACCTATGATAAAGGGAATAATATTTAGTGCAAGATAAAGTTAAATAAAGTCAGATTAAAGATAGTCTGAGGGTCTCCAATGAGGTAAATAGTATTTCAGGACTGCTCTCTAGTTGTTGGTAGGTCGACAAATACATCGACAAGACAAAGACAAATATGACAACTATAGGTGTGAGGTGATAGACAATAGATAATAGACAATAGGTGCAGGAGTAGGCCAAACAGACTTTTGAGCCAGCACCGCCATTCAATGTGATCATCCCCAATCAGTACCCTGTTCCTGCCTTCTCCCCATATCTCCTGACTCCGCTATCTTTAAGAGAGCATATTGACTGCTTGCAACACAACCTGGTTTGGCAACTCGAATGTCCCGGAATGAAGGAGATTGCAAAAGGTGATGTACATTGGCCAGTCCATCACGGGTACTGACCTCCCCACCATCAAAGGAATCTATAGGAGACGCAGCCAGCATCATCAAGGGCCCACACCACTGTCTCATTAAATTCTTGCCATTGGGAACAAGGTATAGCAGCCTGAACACTGTAATATCCAGATTCAGGAATAGCTTCTTCCCAACTATCTTCAGGCTACTTAACACTATGAACTGCAACTAAACTCCGAACTACGAACTGCCTTGGTTGCACTTGGGACTTTGGGCTTTGTTTTGACTTTTTCACTATATTAGGCTTTTTTATTTATTGAACTGTTTTAACGTTGATTTATTATATTATCTATTGAGTACTGTGTTTATAAACCTATTGTACTGCTGCAAGTAAGAATTCCATTGTTTCGATTCGGGACATAGGACAATAAAACATTCTTGATATGTAACCGGCACCATAGTCTGCTGTGGGAGGCCGCAGGCAACCTCCCTGTGTGTGTGAGATGATGCAATCCTAAACCAAAGTAAATAGTCTGCCTTACTCTGCTCCGTGCAGCCAGGCACCTGTTGACTAGTTCAATCAGTCATTAACTTCCATGAAAAGTGCCTGACCTTATCAAGAGCTTCACACAGAGAAAATAACTCCTCAGATGTAACGGCATTTGGAACTTGTCTCTCCACAAGCCAGAAACCTGCTGTTAGTAGACAACAAGCCCGAAGGTCTCTACGATGTAATGCGACTGAAAATCTTTTCAAACCTGTGGGGTGATATTAATGCTAGTCATGGTTGATTCAGAGATCTACACGCAATGTATAAATGCACAAGAACGTCGGCAACAGAAGTAGGCACTTCAGCCCCTCAGGTCACTGTTGAACTGTAGGATCATAGAACATCTATGACAGGGTAGGCCACTTGATTCAACATGTCTGTGATGGTTGAAGTGAACGACCTAACCTAACCCCATCTTCCAACACTGGGTCCATAGATGTTCACCTCACCATCCTCTCAGGCAGGGATTTTAAAACTCCAGCACCATCTGGTGGAAGAAGATTTTCTCTCTCAAAATGACACAGTGACACAGCGGTAGAGTTGCTGCTTCACAGCATCAGAGACGTAGGTTAGATGTCGACTACGTCTGCTGTCTGTACGGCATTTGTACATTCTCCCTGTGACCGTATGGGTTTTCCCCGGGTGCTCCGGCTTCCTCCCACGTGCAGGTTTGTAGGTTAATTGGTTTCTGTAAATTGCCCATAGTGTGTAGGATGCGAAAGAGGAGAAACATAGAACCACGGGTGCAGACTTGGTGGGCCGAAGGGCCTGTTTCCACGCTGTATCTCTAAAATTAAAAATTAAATCTATAATCCATCCATCACTAACTTGCCCCTTCTTGACTTTTTATTTCACTCACCTTGACCCTCAGACTTTTATATACCTTGGTCATGCTTCTGTTGTTCTAAAAAAAACCCAATCTTTCCTATGAGCCACCTTCTCAACACCCTCTCCAATGAAATTGTATCTTTCCTACAATTAGGTGAGCAGTAGTCTCAAGCTGTAGCTTAGTTTTTAGTTAAGCAGCGTGGTATTAATCCTTTCGTCCAATAAATCCAAACCGACCAGCGATCCCTGCACGTTAACACTAGCCTACACACACTAGGGACAATTTACACTGATACTAAGTGTACAAACCCAAGCCAATTAACCTACAAACATGTACGTCTTTGGAGTGTGTCATTGGAGTGTGGGAGGAAACCCACGCAGTCACGGGGAAAATGTACAAACTCCAAACGGACAGCACCCATAGTCAGGATCGAACCTGGTCTGTGGCGCTGCAAGTGTTGTGAGGCAGCAACTCTACCACTGTGCCACCGTGCCGCCCTGTAGCCTGACTAGTGTCGTTGATTCAAGCAGCCTGGAAACAAGGTGTTCCATCCCACCAGGGCTGTGCTAACTGTATCAAGCACCCATTTCAATAAAAGACTAATTGCTGCAGGAACTCAGTGGGTCAGGCCGCAAGGTCCACTTCCTCCATCGACTCAATATCTTCCCATTTATCCTTTGCCTTTCTGTGTCTCCCAACTTGTCATAAACTCCATTTGCTATCTATCTGCCCCTTTAATCCCCCCTACCAGAGGAAATAATTTCTCTGCATTTAGAAACATTTAGACAGGTACATGGATAGGGCAGGTTTACAGGGATATGGGCCAAATGCAGGCAGGAGTAATGTAGATGGAACAAGTTGGCTGGTGTGGACAAGTTGGGCCGAAGGGCCTGTTTCCACATTGTAAGACTCTATGACTATCTCCCCTCCAACCCTTTTAAAAATATTTTATACTTGAGGAAATGCAGGTTAATTTCTGCAAGCTGCCCTCTTAACTCTCTCCAAATTTCCACATTGTCATGCAGCCACCGGCTGTAAATTAAGCAATGAAAATTAAATTAATCTTTTGAGCCATTGTATTCCTGGCCCCATTGATGCAGGCCTGGGATAGATCAAAGAAAAAGTGTAGAAACAAAACAAAGCTAAAAATGACAGTATATTTTTGCATTAGTTCCCTTTTGTTGATGTTTGTCAGAGGGTTGTGACTTTAGTTTCCTTGAATGTTAAGCTGTAAACAGTCAAGTCCCAAGGCAGTGAGGATGTTTGCTGGTGGAGCCTCTGTTGAACACCAGATGCACCAGGATCACTGATCAGCACAGTTGCAGGATGGCTCAGCCCACAAATGTGGCCCTGGTTGTATGAAGTCAGATCTTCATCAAATCCACCACATTCCTTGCATTTACATGGTGCCGAACATTCCCAGGCGCTTCACAAGAGTGATCATCAGACCAACGTACCCAGAGGGGGTTCTACCAGAGGGGGTTTCAGGAGGGGTAGAGAACCAGAGAGTGAGGGTTATACAGAGCTTGAAGCCTCGACAATGGCATGTCCACCTGTGTACTAGGGGTAGTCCAGGCACAAAGATGTTAGCAGATCTTGGAGTTGAGATCATCAGGTGTTGGTCCAGTTGGTGTCAATCTGTACATGTTGTACATCCTTGGGTTCAGTCCCACAGGTGTCGGTGTATATTGGGACTCGATCCCACGTGTGTTGGTATATGTTGGGACTCAATCCCAAAGGTGTCGGTACATGTTGGGACTCGATTCCACGGATGTCAATGTACACTGAGGCCCGATCCCATGGTGTCGATGTGTGTTGAGGGTCCGTCCCACAGGTGTTCATGTATGTTGAGGCTCAGTCACATAGGTGTACGTGTACCTTGAGGCTCAATCCTACAGGTGCTGATGTATGCTGGCTCTGTCATACAAGTATCGTTGCAATTTAAGGTTCATCATTGTCCTTACACTCAAAAGTCTTTCAGTTCCATTAACAAGCTTCAGGTGTATGATCGAATACTTTGCAGGAGGAGTGCTGCTCCAACAGCATCCAAGATCCTTATCATTATTGATGATGATAATGATGAAGGCCCCATTTGTTTTGCACCCCATCAACCTCCTTTCCCTCCGCCGTTAGCTGCAGTCTCTGCAGAGTGGACATGCAGTTGCTCAGCTAGAACACATTGACAACACCTCCCAATACTTGACCACCTCCACCAAGAAGGACAAGAGCAACAGGTGAATGGGAATACCACTACCAGGGGCTGTTCCCGTCTAAACATCTTCCTGACCCCTCATCAGTCTGAAGGTCTCGACCGGAAACATCGCCAATTCCTTCTCTCCATAGATGCTGCCTCACCCGCTGAGTTACTCCAGCATTTTGTGTCCACCTTCGATTTAACCAGCATTTGCAGTTCTCTCTTAAACATCCTGACTTGGAAATATTTGGACCATTCCTTCATGATCACTGGGTCTAAACCCTGAAACTCTCTCTTCTCTAGCATTCGCCAGAAGGAATTCGGGAAGGAAGCTCACCACCACCTTCTCTACAACAATGCAAGCTGGCCAGAAAAAAAATCCCATCCAAAGGAAATAAAAGTAAATTATCTAAAATGTAAAATATTTAAAAAGCTCTTAATTTGCTGTTTTTCGTGCACCGTGACCGTGACGAGACCGCGGTGTGTGACTGTGACTCTCACTATCTTAGAACAGTGCAGCACTGAGTGAAAGCAGCATTGCCGAGCGGTGCATTAAATGCGGCTTCTCTCTCCTCACCTGGGTGGGCGTAAAATAAATATTCTGGAGGTCGAGGGAGCTCGCCCGAGACCCGGCTCACCTTGTCAGTGAGTGGGACGGGGTAGTGCGCCGCTTTACCCACGTTGCTGCAGAAAACAGCTCCACAAGACCTCTGACACGTCAAAATGATCTACTTATCCCAATGTTTGCTGGAAACACTCAGTAACCTGACACAGCATCCGCGGTGAGAGGAAGGAAATGTCAAGGTTTTAGGTCGGTGGGGTTGGGAGTGGGAACGAACGAGAGAGATACAATCTCATGGTAAAAGATGCAACATATGTGAAGCTTTCACCGGTCAAATAATCAAAAAATGACCACACGCTGCCTCGGCTCACTCTCGGGGAGTGGTAGCCGGACCTCTGGGGAAGAGATTAGACCCCAGCAAGGTGCCAGTGCCAGTGGCCGGGGCAGGGAGCCCGGCAGATCCCTGGGGATAGACCGGGGAGAGAGAGTTGTGTAGCTACCTTTGATCTGCATCTCCTTGCGGCACCACTGGATGAAGTTGGACACGTTGTCCCGGGCCAGGAATGTTCCGGGCTGAGCGGCCGCAGTGTAGGTGACCCCAGCCTGCGGCAGCTTGACTTTGACCAGCAGCTCGGGGTACTGGCAGCAGAAGTGGTGGGCCACCCGGCTGACGTTGTTGGCGTGTTGGCACAGCAAGCTGCCCGTCTCCAGGTCCCTCACCAGCTGCTCCAGCCCCGTGCCCAGGCCGTACAGCTCGTTCAGCCACTCGGCCAGGTCCTCTTTCATGGCCACCAGGTACTCCTCGCTCGACTTGAAGGGGCGGATGCTCTTGGCCGTGGCCGACTGGATGTTGGCCATGCCCCGGGCGGGCTGCAGGGGCCACCGCTCCGGCCACCTCTCTCCCCCCACCCCCCCACCGGGGGCACCTCCCCAAGTTGTTCAATCACAAACTTGTCCAAACTCTCTCCTCGGGCTGGTGGGCTCGGCGAGTCGCGCTGCCCGGGGGCTTCCCGCCCTCTTGGACACGGTGTTTACACTCACATACTTGTTTCTCCCAGCTCCCTGGCGACGGCAGAGCCATCCTCCGCCTCCCGGCTTAACCCTTGCCTTCCCGGGCCGGGAGCCAGCAAAGCTGTTCTCCTCCTCCCTCTTCCCCAACGGTGGCTGGCGAGTGGGTGTGGAAGGAGGGTATTTTGGGGAGGGTGTGGGGGCGATATGGGATGGGATGGGGTGGGGGGAGATATAGGACGGGGGGGTGGGATATGAGATGGGGGGGTGGGGATATGGGATGGGGGGGTGGGGGAATTGATATGGGGGATGGATGGGGGGGGGGGGGTAGGAGATATAGGATGGGGGGGAGGGGATTATAGGATATGCTGCGGTGGGGTAGTAAGGTTAGGACAGGAGGTAAAAGACCAGACAGGTCTCGCTGTGTGGAGGGGAGCTGCAAGTGCTGGTATACACCGAAGATGGGCACAAAGTGCTGGAGTAACTCAACAGGTCCGGCAGCATCTCTAGAGAAAAAGGATGGGTGACGTTTCGGGTCTGGACCGTACAAGAAGGGTCACCCATCCCTTTTCCCAAGAGATGCTGCCTGACCCGTAGAGTTACTCCAACACTGTGAGTAGCCAGGTCTAATGAAAAGCAGAATTAGGCAAGAGGGCGCTGAATGGCACTTCATTTACCTCAACCCTTTCGCCCAACTTTCCTCCCCCCCCCCCCCCCCCCCCCCCGCCTGCTGTGGTTGGGTACCATCTCCACCAAGTCGCTGACCAGCTTGGCTTTGTATTCCATATTGAAATCCCCAATCACTTTCCCTCCCCTGTTAATGGGCTGACTTTACCGCAGTCCTGAGGGGTGGGTTGGAGAAGAGTTTGCAGTTTGCACCAGCCCCCCCACCCCCCCCAACCCCCACCCCCCACCCCGCTCCCTGTCCTGATGTTAATGTGCATGGTGCTGGGGCTGACATATCACTGCCATGTGCCCCAGCACAAACCCTGCCCTAATCGGAGACAAGTGGACAATAGCTTTCCTTATCTTTATGAAAGCCAAATGTCTTGCAATTGTTTTTAAAGGACTCTGTTACCACATCACAATTGATAAGTTCATAATTTCTAGGAACAGAATTAGGCCATTCCGCCCATCAAGTCTACTCTGCCATTCAATCTACATTTCCCTCTCCATTCTCCTGCTTTTGCTCCGTAACCCCTAGGATTTAGAGTAATTATTCAGAAACAGTTCTTGGTCTATCGAGCCCACATCACGCACCAAGCACACATTTACACTAATCCTATTTTATTCTCTCCACTCTCCAATTTCTATCAACACCTTCCCAGATTCTACCACTTGCCTACGCACTAATGGCCAATTAACTAACCAGCCTGTGCATCTTCTGGTTGTGGTAAGAAACTGGAGCACCCAGGAGAACCTCATGCAGTCACAGGGAGAACATGCAAACTCCACACAGGCAGCAGCAAAGGTCAGGATTGAACCTAGGTTTCTGGAGCTGTGAGGCACAGTCCATAAAGTCATTGAGTCATAGATCCCGTCCAGCATAGAAACAACTCTTCCATGCCAATGAAGATGCCCCATCTATGCTAGTCCCATTTGCCTGCATTTGGCCCATATCTCTGTAAACCTTTCTTATCCATGTACCTGTACAACTGTCTTTTAACTGCTGTTATAGTATCTGCCCCAAATACTTCCTCTGGCAGCTCATATACCGACTACCCTTTGAGTGTAACATTTGCCCCAGGTTCCTATTAAATCTTGGCCCTCTCACCTTAAACCTATGTTCTTTGATTCCCCAACCCTGGGCAACTGACTCTGAGCAGTTTATCTATTTCCCTCATGATTTTACATACCTTCTTAAGATCATCCTCAGCCTCCTGAAGACCTTGTAATCACATGGGTTTTCTTCAGGCGCTTGATTTCTTCCCATATTCCAAAGACATGTAGGTTTGTTGGTTAATTGGCTTCAGTAAATTGTCCCTAGTGTGTAGGATGGAACTAGTGTACAGGTGATCACTGGTCGCCAAAGGGCCTGTTTCCACGGGCGTATATCTCTGAACTAGTGTATCTCTGAACTAAACAAGTGTCTTGTACCATAAATAGACACAAAAAGCTGGAGTAACTCAGCGGGACAGGCAGCATCTCTGGAGAGAAGGGATGGGTGATGTTTCAGGTAGAGACCCTTCTCCTTGTACCATAATATCCCAACCTCTATACTCAATACACGACTGATGAAAGCCAATGTACCAAAAGCCTTCTTTACCATTCTATCTACCTGTGACAACACGGTCAGGGCACTGTACCTGTACTCCAAGATCCCTCTGCTCTACAACACTCCCTAGAGCACCAGCATTCACTGAGAACATCCTTCCCTGACTTGACTTTCCAAAATCTAACGCCTTGCACTTATCTGCATTAAACTCCATTATTCATTCCTCAGCCTGCTGATCAAAATCATTTTGCTGCACATGAACTGACTATATTTATCTTATTTTTAATATTACACAGGTGCAGGAGTAGGCCATTCTGCCCTTAGAACCATTCAATATGACCATGGCTGATCATCCAAAATCAGCACCCCGTCATACAATCAAGCTCTCCAATCTATGATTCTTGGTGCTTACCTTATTACACAATTACTTTAAGTTCCATCAATCACTTATAATGTAATGTTCAAGCTAGCATTATGATTAAGTTATGGACTGTATACCCAATTACAAAGAGAGAATCCCAACACCACAATTTGCTCGGCCTTCAGGCCGTTGCTTTACGTTTGATGTCAGATGGAAGTGGTTTGGGAAAATTGCAACAACACATGCCATCTGAAAACTGAGCTGAGCTCAAAGCATATTCCACCACGATGCGTATAAACACTGTAGTAACTTTCACTGATCAGTGACTATTACATCCAATCAATTATGCTCTCCCGTTAGTGAACAATGATGCTACATATCTTACCAGCATTAACTAGGGGCTATGCTTCACAATACTTTAATGTCCTCTCTACCAGTAGTTTGAATCTTCCATTTTGCTCAAGATAGGATGCCACCCTACAGAGGTTGGCATGGCCCTGATTGTATTCATTTCATTTGCCAGACCTGCCCTCAGTTTCCCCCTTCCCCAGGACTTCATCTTCCGCCTTGTCGGTCTCCTACGGATATGAGTGAAAAGTCATTGAGCTTTAAAATTAACGCTGCTTCTCCCTGCACGGACGCTGCCTGACCTGCTGAGTCTTTCCAGCATTTTTTATTTTTATTTCAGAAGTATTTCAAATGTTTCAAAGAGAGTGAAATTATTAAACATGTGGCAAATATTTCTTACTTGTTTTTTTGTCAATTGAATCGGTTGGTGGTTGTTTATAGGATAGAACAATACAAAAATGACAGGTAAATCTGGCCTGCCCCTCATTCGGGATGCCCGGAGAAATGGAACAAAAAACATCCAGTGACTGGAGACCCAGCTCCTGCTCCCCAATCCCACTGCTGACTGTGTGTGATCTGTAGCTCATTATCTACAGGGCTCAGCGCCCACTCCACACCCAGATGACGGAGACTCTGGAATATCATCAGGATCGGAAGGATTTCCTGTCATTTGCTCTACAGCAGTGCTGGACATGGGGGATGTCTGTAGTTTGCTGGCATCCAAAGGTCACACAAAGGGCACAAACATTAGCAGCAACACATTTTATGCTGTGGTAGAGTAACATTGGGCATTTTGCGGGAGGATGGCCAAAGAACATTTGGTTGGAACAAATTGGCGATATTAGACAGGAGACCAGAGCTTTGGAAAAGAAATATGTTTTAAGAAACATTGTAAAAGGGTAGGGAGTAAAGGATGGCGAGAAGATTGGAGTCCAGAGGGAGGAGCGAGAGAGAGACCATAGGAAAGGGGAGAGAAGAAGGAGAGAGAGTGAGGGAAAGATAGAGAGAGGGGAAGAGAAGCAAAGAGAGGGTGAGGTGCAGGGAGGGAGGGTAGAAACCAGGGGGATAGACAGGGGAAGCAAGAGAGAGCAGAGGGGGTGGGGCAGGGAGAGAGATTTAGGGAAAGGAATGCTTGATTATAAATGCAGTTACCTGATCACATGACTGTCAGTGACGGAGCAATGAATGTGGGGTGTACAAGGGGTGAGAATTGGAGGAAAGGAAAAATTTGGTGGGGAAATTGTGAAGCATAAGAACAGAAGAAATACAAACAGGTGTAGGCCATTCGGATCATTGCCTAGGTATTCGATGTAATTACAATTGACCTCATATGTCAGTGCGACTTTCCTCCAGTAACGCCATTTCCCTTGATTAAAATCCAGAAATCTTAGGATAATTGGTTGTAATTGGTTGTCTCTGGAGAATGTCTTAACAGATATCTGATAAGAATTTTGTTTTAGCCTGTATTTAGTAACAAGGTGCTGGAGCAGAATACAGTGTGTTATTGCATGGATAATGTGTGCTGTATATTAACGTGTCTCTTATGCTGCTGCAAGTAAGAATTTCATTGCACTGTTGCCGGTACATTGATTTAACTCGTGAACCCACATCCCTTCTCCTACCTGCTGGGTGTCTAACCACACTGTGTGGGACAAAGCTTCCCAACCCATGATCGTGGACCAAACTCTGGACAGTTTTCCTGAGGTAGAAAATCAATTTTGAAGTTCCAAATCCACCCTTTCCCCTCCAACATATCCAAACAACACCTCATTTGAAATTTACCTTCAATTAAATTGGGGATAAATTGCTGGAAGACCTTAGAACCGAGAAAGACGAAAATATGTGCATGATTTCTGCCTTCAAAGCAGGAATAAGGGATAAGGACATGGGTGTCCGTGAAGGACAGTATAATGGAGAAGGAAAAATGAATTTGTACCACATGAGTCTGCTTAATATCTCCTCTCTGGGGCCCGGTCAATGTGCTCAACAGACAGACTCTAAGAGCTCTGCTAATTACATGTCTGGGCTCCCACTCCTGTGGCTTGGTTGGCAGCTGTCTGGGTTTCAAATACCAATCACATGGGACGCACTGAGAAAGATTACCCTTTACAATAGTGGCGGTGAGAATGAGCAGGGTATATACGTCCTCCAGACACCTGATATCCCAACGCAATCCACAGGTATATTTGTACATGAAGGCAGTGGCGTTATCTTAAGGGTGTTCATTTTTCAATTATCTTCATTAACCACAGACCCTCTGATAAAGTGTATTTTTACTCCTCTTTTAACCCTGTAAATGCTGTCTTTCATTATTCTACAATGTTAAGCATGGGGGTGACATTAAAGTATCGTTTGAAGAATGCTGATCCTTTGTCGGCCTTTTCTCTACCTGTGCGTTATTATATTGCTTGTTAATTATTCAGTAATGGATGACCAATAACTGCCTGTTCATTCCGCATTAAGGATGATCAAGCTGTTATCTTCAGCCATTCTTATGAATTCAATGCTCTCCAACACAGATCTCTGACTCTCACTCCAGCTATTGTATTTACAAGACATCTCTCGAAAACATGGATAAGTGACGTTTCAGATCGACACCCTTCTTCAGACCTTTTGTGTATTAACCAGCAGTTTTTTTTGTTTTTTACCATATTTGCAGCATGTGGTCATGAAAGACAAGCCCACCGTGTATTGCTGTAATTAATTATTTTAATTTATCCCTTCGCTGGCGTCAATGGCAATGCCACCATTTATTGCCTATCCCTACTTGCCTCTGTGGCTAAGGTGCAACCATACTGTGGTTTGAGAGCCGCATACAGTGAGCGTCTTTGACCGAGAGGACATAAGTGAATATGGTGGATTTTCCTGATGAAGGGTTTCGGCCCGAAACGTTACCTATCTCCTTCGCTCCATAGATGCTGCTGCACCCGCTGAGTTTCTCCAGCATTTTTGTGTACCGTGAATTTTCCTGACAGGGTCCATTGTCATCACATTGAGACTAGCATTGTTTGTCCTTGAAGAGATGAGAGCTGAATATTTTGGGGGAGGGGGATGGACCCAGCAACAATAATGGAATAGCAACATATTTCCAAGGATTGTGCACGGGGTGAAGGGTGACCCTCAGATAGTGGTGCATCTGCTGCCGTGGTCCTTTTTGGTGGGGATGATCATAGGCTTTGGAGGTACAGTCGTAGCACTCTGGGCAATAATTACAGTGCATTTTGCAGATGGTACACATTGCACCAACCATTCTCCTGTGATGGAGGGTAATTGATTTTCAGAGTGGATGATGGGCTATCAATTAAAAGGGCTGCTTTGTTGAGCTGCTTGTGTGTTGGAATTGGGCGAACATGTAGGCAATAAGAGAATATTCCATCACATTCCTGATATGTGACTTGTAAATGCTAAAAAGGTATTTGGGGTGTCAAGACGCGAGTCATTCAAGAGATATAGAAGTATGAAAACGCATACTGTACCTCCAGATTCAGGGACAGCTTTTTTCCCAGCTGTTACCAGGCAACTGAACCATCCGACCAACAACTAGACAGCTGTCCTGAGCTACCATCTACCTCATTGGTGACCCTCAATGGACTTTGGTTGGACTTTACTGGACTTTATCTTGCACTAAATGTTATTCACCTTATTCTCTTTATCATGTATGTGTACACTTTGCGTGGCTCGATTGTAATCATGTATTGTCATTCTGCTGACTGGTTAGCATGCAACAAAAACCTTTCACTGTACCTCGGTACACGTGACAATAAACTAAACACGAGTCAACTCAAACGCAACACGGAGGAGCACTGATTCGTTAGTTGAGGGAGGACTTTGGGGATATGGAGTCAATATTGAATTCTCCCTAGGCCAGCTTCTTTATCTGCCTCCTCTGGTGAGTATGTTTTGCCTGTCGTAAAATTGGATTCTGTGAGTATGCCTAGCTACATGTTGAAAATGCACAGCAGGTCGGACAGCACATGTGGAGACAGAAACTAGAAGATGTTTCAGATTAATGACCTTTCATCAGAACCCTGATGAAAATTCTGAGAAAATTCAGCAACCTAAAACATTAACCCTGTTTCTCTCTCCACTGATGCTGCCTGACCTGTTGAGAATTTCCAGCATGTTGCGTTTTTATCTAAGTTAACCTCAGGTCATACAATGGATTGAGTGCCCAATTTTCCCTGCACTGCCAAAAATAATTTTGAAAGGTTCCTGGTTTTAAAGATACTGTGCAAGATGTTAATATTTTCTGACAGATTCATATTTTTGCTTTATTTGATTTAAAAACAAACAGAGTGTTGGAGGAACTATACAGGTCAGGCAGCATCTGTGCAGAGATTGGACGTACAAGGTTTCAGGTCGGGACCCTTCTTCAGACCGATGTGGCATGTTTGCTGTTTTGCTCACAAAACGAGTTTAGTATCGCTTCATGTTTATGGGCCATGTTTAAGAATAAAGTAATTCTGACCAAATCTAACACTGCACTGAGTGTTGGATGTGTGCTGAATATGGTTGAGACATTTAAAAAAATGTATTAAAAAAATATAGCCCATGTCAAAATGATACATTGTCATGATGCTGACTGATCTCAGGTGTGTTCACCAGGATTATTAAACCATTCAACATCCTGACTCAGATGGGCTTTGGACATCCATTGTTCTGTGCATAATGCTCATCATTAGTTGTAAACTGCTTGCCAAGTATTCCCCTGGGAGAAAGGGGTTGGCTTACAGGCCAGCCACCAAGCCTTAGCATTGGAAACGAGTTAACAATGTTCATGTTTATGGGCCTAGTGCTCCCTGAGATGAAAGTGTACCAGAATATAAGGAGATGCAGGTTTTAAACAGATGCTAGAAATCAAAATGCAAAGTGTATAGGTAGGAAGTGCAGATGTTGGTTTAAACTGAAGCTAGACACAGAACGCCGGAGTAACTCAGCGGGACAGGCAGCATCGCTGGATAGATGGAAGGAATGGGTGACATTTCCGGTCGAGATTGCTTCAACTGTGACAAATCAACCCCCTTAAAAAACTATTAATTCTATACCGGGTTGATCTGGTCTGAAGAAGGGTCTCGACCCGAAACTTCACCCAGGCTTTCTATCCAGGGATGCAGCCTGTCCCGCTGAGTGACTCCAGTGTTTTGTGTCCATCAAAATGCAAAGAATGGGTTGCAGCTATGCCTCTCTCTTCCTTGGCTATGAAGAAAATGTTCCTCTGTTGCACTCCCCTTCCCTATCTCCTTACCAGGGGTGTGGACTACACTGGTGCTGTTTCCTTGTACAGATCCTGCAACAAAAAATGTCATTGTTTTTCAGCCGATTTTCACTATCCCAACATTCATTTAGTCAGTCCCTTCCTTAATATCCGTCTCTGTCTATAGATTGGTGATCTACACTCTCTAGAATACCATGGCTTCCTACAGCAGAGACTGCAACCCCTCCCCCCATACCCACCTTCCTGCAAATATTCCATTTTATTCTCCCAACTTTTCCATCACTATTGAATCTGTTCTGATGATACCATTTCCACGTTAGAGCTTCCATTTTGCATTAGTTTTTCCCTCAACGAGGGGATGGAGGAAACACATACTCCCAGAACATTTAAGAAGTATTTATTTGGGTATTTGATGGTGGGAGGAGGGTGATGTGTCTATTCCAGGGTGTGTGTCTCAATAATTCTTGAATTCTCCCCTCTGTAATTGACATTCCACATTCCCACACTTATGCTGTCACTATTGACCTTCCCATACCAAACCGGGGTCGGATTCATCTAGTCCTCATCGTACATCCCCAACCCCCACCTTCAATGTTTCATCCTCAGCCCTTACACTGATGATAATCCAAATGCATTTTCCCCTCCCCTCCCCCTTCATCTTGCCCAGGGGATTGTTCCCTTGGAGCATCCCCCAGCACCCACTCCCACTCCATGATACCTCTCTATGCAAATCTCGGAGCCAACATGTAATTCTTTATCTCACCCAGGACCACAAGGAATCTTTCCACGGGAAGGAGCAAAGTATTTTTATTTATAGTTTCCCTGCTCATAATGTAGCCTCCTTTGCACTGGTGGGAAGAAAAATTGATTGGATGTCGTTTGTAGAACACTTCCATTCTGTCCTCATGGGACATGAACTCCAGTCATTTGTCACCTTCATTCTCTGTACCCACTCCCACACTCAGCTGCTCAATCTTTAGCCTCCAAGGAAGCTCAGTGTAAGCTCAAGGGACTGCTTGGAACATGCTGCCAGGGCTGGTGGTGGAAGCAGATACAAAAGTGTGTGTTAAGAGGCTTTTAGATAGTCACACAAATATGTAGGGAATGATGGGATATATACACTTGCAGGTAGATGGGATTAGTTTACGTTGGTATCGTGTCCAGCACAGACATTGTGGGCTGAAGGGCCTGCTCCTGGGCTGCACTGCAATATGTTCTATGTATTGCACCTTTTGAACTGGGTCGATTTAAGCCTCTGGATGTTGTGCTGAATGGTTTGAATTCAAGATAAGCACGGCTTCAAATTTTAACAAGCAGATACAGCGATGTCCTTAAGAAGGAGATGATGAGGAATTTCTTTAGTCGGAAGGTGGTGAATCTGTGGAATTCATTGCAACAGAAGGTTGTGGAGGCCAAGTCAATGGATATCTTTAAGGTGGAGATGGATAGACTCTCTCGATTAGTACAGGTGTCAGGGGTTATGGGAAGAAGGCAGGAGAATGGGGTTGAGAGGGGAAGAGAAATCAGCCATGATCGAATGGCGGCGTAGACCTGATGGGCCGAATGGCGTAATTCTGCTCCTATAACTTATGAATTTATGTCAATGACCTGGTACAGTACTTCTGTTTCCTTACCAGCTGTACATTTGAGAAATGTTCTGTTTTTTATTAGATAGGAATTGTTAGGAATGGGCAACAGAGGTTAGGAAAAAGGCCGGGTAACAGATATTAGGAAATGGCCATGGTTGTGGAACATTAATAACCAGCAAGCATTTATGATCTCTTCAGATCCCACCTGTTGAGGAGGGGAGTGATGATGGCTCGTTTCTTGTCGAGTGCTCCATCCTTCATGTGGGCTTGGTATAGTCCCTAGCGGAGCAGTGAAGCCATTTGAAGATGTGAATAGTAATGTCAATTTACAAAGGACAGGGAACTGGAAAAGATCAGGGACGACAGACTGCTGGGAGCCAGCATGGACTTGATGGGACAAATGGTCTCCTCTGCTGTAATAAGTAAGTGAGCACGAACAAGATCTGTAATATGATGAAAATTGCATAAACTCTTCCAAATATTGTCAAAAATAAATTAATTATCCGCAGGAATAAGAAAATAACAGAACGAACAAACAAAGGGTTAACCATCGAACCTGACAGTTATTAGCCATGGGAAGATTACTGGAATAAGTCTCCACAGAGCTGTGCACCACCTGGTGGACATACACAGAATATGGAGGTTTATGCCCCTGTCCCACTTAGGAAACCTGAAAGGAAACCTCTGGAGATTTTGTGCCCCACCCAAGGTTTCCGTGCGGTTCCCGGAGGTTTTTGTCAGTCTCCCTACCTGCTTCCACTACCTGCAACCTCCGGCAACCACCTGCAACCTCCGGGAACCACACGGAAACCTTGGGTGGGCCGCAAGTGGAACAGAGGCATTACACTGATAATGTCGCTGATGCCAATGTTCTCTCTGGGACTATAGGAGGCACAAGTGGAGTATAGAGAAGGAAAAGAACCCCTCACCATTTACCCGTGTTATCAAAAGGCTTCATAAATTGTATCTAAAAGGCTTCTTAAAGGCAATACAGATGCTGATTGAATCTAAAAGGAAGGAACTGCAGACACTTGTACACAAAAGAAGAAACAAAGTGCTGGAGTATATTAGCGGGTTGGGCAGTGGCTCTGGAGAACATGGATATGTGAGGATTCAGCTCAGGACCCCACTGCCAGAGGATCCCGATCCAAAACACCATCTGACCAAGTCATGCAGAGATGCTGAGTTACTCCACCACTTTTTTGTCTTCTGCTGATTGATCCTTATTGGTTATTGATTTAATTCAATAACTGCCTGGCGCTTTCCAAGGGCAATGGACTAAGTTCTCATTTTAACATTCTGCTGTTGCTCCATCTTTAAGGTCAGCATGACTGATGGGATCAACAGAGGACACAGTACCTTGCAAGGATGAGAACATACACTGCAAGATTAGCAAGTTTGCTGATGATACAAAAGTTAGATGTTTTACAGATAGGGAAGATGGTTGTGAACGACTGCAGCAGGATCTGGAGCAATTGGCCAGGTGGGCGGAGGAATGGTTGATGGAATTTAATACAGAGAAGTGTAAGGTGTTGCATTGTGGGATAAGGGCAGGACCTACACCGTAAATGGTAGGCCTCTGGGTAGTGTTGCAGAGCAGAGGGATCTAGGAGTACAAGTGTATGGTTCCTTATAGGTCGAGTTGCAGGCAGATAAGGTGGTCAAAAATACTATTAGTACTTTGGCCTGCATTAGTCAAGAGTATTGAGTATAGAAGTTGGGAGGTCATGTTGCAGTTGTTTAAGACGTTGTTGAGACCACATTTAGAATATTGTGTTCAGTTCTGGGCACCATGTTATATGAGAGATATTGCCAAGCTTGAAAGTGTTCAGAAAAGATTTACGGGGATGTTGCCAGGACTAGAGGGAGTGAGCTACAGGGAGAGGTTGAGTAGGCTGAGTCTCTATTCCTTGGAGCGCAGGAGGATGAGGGGAGATCTTATAGAGATATACAAAATCATGAGAGGAATAGATTGGGTAGATGCACAGAGTCTTTTGCCCAGAGTAGGGGAATCAAGAATCAGAGACATAGGTTCAAGGTGAAATGGAAATGATTTAATAGGAATCCAAGGGGTAACTTTTACACACAAAGTGTGGTGGGTGTATGGAACAAGCTGCCAGAGGTAGTTGAGGCTAGGAATATTCCATTGTTTAAGAAGCAGTTAGACAGGTACATGGATAGTACAGGTTTGGAGGGATATGGGCCAAGCGCATGCAAGTGGGAATGGTGTAGCTGGGACGTTGTTGGCCAATGTGGGAGAGTTGGGTTGAAGGGCCTGTTTCCACACTGTTTCACTTTATGACTATGAGTGGGATGAGAAGAGGGATTAAGAATTCACAGCAGGGTACATAAGTTTATGAGAGGCATGATATGGTTCATAGTCAAAATCGTTTTGCATGGAAGGGGCATCAAAAGCAAGAGGGTTAAGGTGAGTTTAAGGTGAGAGGATGATTTTTAATGATAACTTTATAATTTTAATGATAAGTTTTTATAATAATTTTTAGGGATAATTTATATTCAGAGAGTGCAAGACACTGCCAGCCAAGGTGGTGGATTCAGTTATACTTACTATGTTAACACGGTACTAAAAAATGCAAGACATAGATATGGTTCTAATGTGGGCAAATGGGATTAGTGCAGATGGGTAAAAAGGTTGGTATGGATGTAATGGGCCAAAGGGACCATCTCTTTGCTGTTCAGCCCTGTGACTCTATTAAACCACATTTTCGCAGCTATTGAGAGCAAATGTCTGAAGCAAACGTCTGAACCCCAGTGAGGGGCCGTGTGTGAGATGTTGGTGCACGGGAAGTTGTCCTCACTGTTCTACGCAATAGCAGCTTGAGCACAGGGTGAAGACTTCTTAGTTCCCAGAGCAATGGTCCCTGAATCTTAATGTGTCAGGCGCCATCATATTGGAGCTGGAGTCAAGAAAGCACTTCAACACCTCTACTTCATCACATCTCCCAGGGCTCTTATCACTTTCTCCAGATGCACCGGGAAAAGCATCCTATTAGGTTGCACCACAACCTGATTTGGAAACTGCTCTGCCCAAGACTAATAAAATTACAGAGAGCTATGGACGTAGCCCAATCCAGCACACAGATCACCCCCTCCCATCCCCCTCAAACCCCCATCCACCCCATAAACTTCATGCTACATCAGGAAAGCAGCCAACATAATTAGGGACTATTCACAGGTACAGTAATTCTCCCCTCTCCCATCAGGCAAAAGATACAGAAGATTAAAAGCACGTACGATCTGATTCAGAAACAGCATTTTCCCTGCTGTTACCAGATTGCTGAATGGACCTCACGTAAGCTCAGGATGGATTTCCAATCTTCCAGTCTACCTCATTGAGGCCCTTGCACTTATTTACATTGTGCATTGTTCTATATACATTGTTCAATCTTTCTCTTTTGCCTAACCTGCTGTATTCATATATGGTGTGATTTGGTTGGACAGCATGCAAAACAGTTTTTCACTGTCTCTTGGTACATGTGACAATAAATATAAACTAACCAAACAAATCCATTGTGTGGTGGAAAGAACTGCAGATGCTGGTTTAAATCGAAGATATACACTAAATGCTATAGTAACTCAGTGAGACAGGCAACATCTCTGGAGAGAAGCAATGCATGATGTTTAGGGTCGAGACCTTTCTTCAGAATGCTGGTGACATTTCGGGTCGAGACCCTTCTTCAGACTGCAGAAGGGTCCCGATCAGAAACGTCACCCATTGCTTCTCTCCAGAGATGCTGCCTGGCCAGCTGAGTTACTCCAGCTTTTTGTGTCTACCTTCCATTGTGTGGTGGATTGCATACCGTCTCCCTGTGTATTGTACAGTGAACCCTTTCCCTATGTGCATTGCACTGTGTAACCACCCCCGTGTGTGCAATGTTTTATGTACCATACTCCTGCATGTATTGTACTACCTGCTTAGTTTAGTTTAGAGATACAGCACGGACACAGGCCCTTCGGCCCACTGAGTCCACGCCAGCTAGCGATCACACCGTACACTAGTACTATCCTACACACAAGGGACAATTTACATTCTTTACCGAAGCCAATTAACCCACAAACCTGTATGTCTTTGGGGTGTGAAGAGGAAACCGGAGGAAACCACAATGGTTATGGGGAGAACGTACAATCGCCACACAGACAGCACCTGCTGTATTCGCATGAAATGATTTGGCTGGATATCATGCAAAGCAGTTTTTCATTGTATCTCAGTACACATGACAATAATAATAATAAACTAACCAACCAAACCCACTGTGTGGAGTACTGCGTGGCCCCCTCTCTCTATGAGTATTGTATTATGTACCCTATCTTTGTGTGTGCAATGTACTGTGTACCCTCTCCCTGTGTGTGGAGTACATGTACTCGCATCCTGTGTATTGTGCTATGTACCCCATCTTTGTGTGTGTAGTACTGTGTACACTCTCACTGTAACTGGAATACTGTGCAGCCCCAGTCCCACCCTGTGTGCATTGTACTGTGGACCCTCAACCTGTGTGTGTACTATATACCCTCTCCCCGCGTGTGTTGTACTATATACCCTCTCCCTGCTTGTATTCTACTATATACCCCAGTGTGCGGTGGACTGTGCACCCTCTGTGTTTGCTCGGGTACACTGGGCTCTCTCGGTACAATTAATTTGCTCCCGTTATTTCCGCAGACTGAGGCGGGGATTGTTGGGGAATTGCACTTTAATCTGGTAGTTCGGGGGCTGGACGCCGTGGGTCACGTCTGTGGCCGTGCAGAGTTTGTTTCGTTGCTAAGCCGGCAGCCGGTCCAGCCCAGTTCCTGCGCCCACCTGCCCTGGCCCAGCACCTTCAGTCTGCTGTTGTCAAACCGCCAGAAAGTCTCGTCTTTGAAGAAATACGTCTGCTTGGCGTTCCAGCTGACGACCCCATTGATACCGACAGGGATCCCTTTCCAGTCACTGAGGGTGCGCGGGTAATACTGCTCCACCTGCATCGTTTCCTCGTTCAGGACAAAGTACTTGGACCCTTTGAAAATCACTAGGTGACCCAGCGGGGGGAAGTAGAAGGCAGCGTCCGGGTGGCGAGGGAGCCCCATCTTCTTAACCTTCATGGGGTAACCGATGTCCAGCTGGCTGCCTGTGTATCTCCAGCAACGGCCTCCTGTTCATCACACAACGGGGAAGTATTGTTAAATGTAACAAATAGGAACTGCAGATGCTGCTTTATACCAAAGATAGACACAAAATGCCGGAGTAACTCAGCGGGACAGGTAGCATCTCATGAGAGAAGGAATTGGTGACTTTGGGTGACGAGACCCTTCTTTAACCTGTTCATCCCTCCAGCAAACAGCAGATGGCGATGTTGGACAAGAGTTCGAAGGTAGACAAAACTGCTAGCGAAACTCAGCGAGTGAGGCAGCATCTCTGGAGCGAAGGAATAGGCGACGTTTCGGATCTCTATTCCATCTCTCCAGAGATGCCACCTCACCCGCTGTTTCTCCAGCATTTTAGTCTACCTTCGATTTTTCCAGTATCTGTAGTTCTTTCTTAGACAATTGTTATATGGTATATGGTGTTATATGGTATAAGAGTTCACTCTTTTTCTGTCCCTCTCATAAACTGTGCTATGCAACAGGATGTACCTGACCAGTTATTTTTTAGTGGGTAAAAATAAGTGCCAGTATGCCTGCAACAGTTCACCCGACAATATTGGCTGCTGTACAGCGATCTAATGTTAAACTTTTTAAGAGGTGCCGGGACACTTTATGGGCACATACCACCACAAAATTAAAGCACTGGACTTATAGAGTCATACAGCAAAGAAACAGGCCCTTCAGCAGAACCTGGCCATTTGACCCAAACTGCAGATGAACTATACACTCTCCTGGGCCTCTTTTCAACTTTACAGGAAATGTCTCTCTTGAGATTTTCATTGGCAAGCGGTAGAAGATCACACTTATTGCAATAAAGACTGAACAAGCCAGAAACGCTCAGCAGGCCAGGCAGCATCTGTAGAGGGAGAAGCAGATGCAGATGTCTTCCACCGGAAATAGTAACTCTGTTTCTCTTCCTGCAGAGTTTTTCAAAGTTGTCTTTCAGATTTGCAGCGTCGGCAGTTTTTGATTTTTGACCTTGTACCAATTCCCAATAATCACCCCTTATGTTTTATGGTGTAGAGATATTGCATGGAAACAGGCCCTGAGCCTTGCCACCCTTTCTTACCTCCCATATTCAGCGTAAACTTGCCTCTGGCCAATTAGTCAACTGATCCAATATAATCTAACACGGTATGGTATCAAATATTGTCCTGAATCAAACTATCTCTTGTCAGTTCTTGCCCCACCCCTTTCCCTCTCCTCTCTCCCCAGCCATTTCCCCTCTATTCCATTAGTCTGAAAAATGGTCCTGACCCAAAATATTGTCCGTCTCTCTCTCCAAATGCTGCCTGACCTGCTGAGCTCCTGCAGCACTTTGTTTTTTGCTCAAAATTGCAGCACCTGCAATCTTTTAACATTACGTTGCTGCTTTCCCATATGTCTTTCTCATATCCCACTGCACCCACCTCCGGAAAGTTTACACTTTATTAAACTCCATGAGGTCCAGAGGGAACAAATCACATCGGTGCCTCAGCACGGTTTTAACGTTTTAAGTGGGTTGCCTGATTAATGCGGTATTCCTAATGTATGCGTGAAATAAGGATTTGCATGTAGATTAGCCCAAGTTCTCTCCTTCATTTCTCCCAAGACCCCCTTTTGACCTTGTCCTGATCTGCAATGTCCAACTTGATGTGATGTTGTTACAAGGACCTACGTAGATGGCATGTGTCCACAAGCAATTGGAAGGTGAAGAGCAGGGAAGTCACACACACAGTTGCACAACCTGGAGGGTGGGAGGTGTGGGGAGGGCTGCAGCTCAGTGTACTTCCTCATCCTGACTAATTTCATTGGTGGCACGGTGGTGCAGGGGCAGAGTGGCTACCTTACAACGCCAGAGACCTGGGTCCGATCCAGACTATGGGTAATGTCTATATGGAGATTGTACGTTCTCCCTGTGACCTGCATGGACTTACCCCGGGTGCTACCGTTTCCTCCCACACTCCAGAGATGTACAGGTTTGTAGGTTAATTGGTTTCGATAAACGTAAATTGTCCCTAGTGTATGTGTAGGATACAGGGATGTGTCAGTGTGCAGGGATCGCTGGTCAGTGCAGACTCGGTGGGCCGAAGGGCCTGTTTCCACGCTGTATCTAAACTAAACTAATTCAGCACAGGCCAGTGACTGAGCTATTCCTGGCATGTTATGTCAATATCATGACGGGCAGTGCATCAGATGGGCAGTGGGAGGCTGAGGGGCTGGTGGGTGGATTGTGAGCTGTTGTGCTCCTTCCACCACTTACACAGGGCCCCAGGAGCTCCTGAACCCGGGCCAGAGATTGCCAGGACTAATGGCTTCTCCACACATTTAATTAGCGAGACATAATCTGGGAATGATTGGAAAAGCATTCAGTTCATTGCATTTCCAGATGGTGATGAGGTGAAGTGAGAGAGAGGGATTTGGTTTATAATCACTGATTCTGCAGAGGGTTGATGATTACGTTACATAAAAGAGTCATCAGAAAATGCCACTTCGTTGCAGTTTGACAACTTAAATCCAGTTTTAAAATAGGGGAATAAGGAGCTGTGGCCAGGAGGGGTAACATCCGGGGAGGTCCGTGGGGAGCTGGAGAGGCAACATGAGTAGTGTGTGAGGGCACAGCTGCAGATAGAGGAGGAAGAGGAAGAAGAGGAGGGGGAACTAGGAGGTGGCAATGAGGAGGAGGGGGGGGAGGGGGGAAAGATGGTGGGCAACACGGCAACAAAGCGGTAGAGTTGCTGCCTTACAACGCCAGGGACATGGGTCCCATCCTGACTAGGAGCGCTTGTCTGTACGGAGTTTGTACATTCTCCCCGTGACCTGCGTGGGTTTTCTCCGAGATCTTCGGCTTCCTCCCACACTCCAAAGACGTACAGGTTTGTAGGTTAATTGGCTTAGTAAAACTATAAATTATCCCTAGTGTGTGTAAGATAGTGTAAGTGTGCAGGGATCGCTGGTCGGTGCGGACTCAGTGGGCTGAAGGGCCTGTTTCTGCATTACGTCTCTAAACTAAACTAAACATAAACTAAACATGGAGACTAAAGAGGGAGCTGGAGAAGGAGGACGAGATGAATGAGGATGAGGGGGTAACCAGGAGGAGGAGGGTGGAGTTTAGGTGCTCAGTCATGTCCATGACACTGCAAGATCCAACATCAGAGCCCTCTGTGGATGGACACTGCATATTGGAGAAGGAACCCTATGAGAAGGAGGAGCCCGGATGGGATGCCAGGAACCTTTACGGACAGTGGTGGCACTGTGGCACAGCGGTAGAGTTGCTGCCTTAAAGTGTCAGAGACCCAGGTACGATCCTGACTACAGGTGCTGTCTGTATGGAGTTTGTACGTCTCCCTGTGACCTTTGTGGGTTTTCTCCGGGTGCTCCAGTTTCCTTCTACATTCCAAAGATGTACAGATTTGTAGGTTAATTGGCTTCTGTAAAGTGTAAATTGTCCCTGGTATGTAGGATAGTGCTGGTGTAGGGAGTGATCGCTGGGCGGCGCAGGCTCAGTGGGCTGAAGGGCCTGTTTCAGCGCTGTATCTCTCAAGTCTGAAGTCTAAAGTTAGTCACAAAAAGCTGGAGTAACTCAGTGGAACAGGCACCATCTCTGGAGAGAAGGAATGGGAGACGATTCCCTTCTTCAGACTGGTTAGGTATAAGAGAAACGACAGATATAGACAGTGACGTAGAGAGATAAAGAACAATGAATGAAAGATATGCAAAAAAAGTTACGATGATAAAGGAAACAGGCCATTGTTAGTTGTTTGTTAGGTGAAAGCGAGGAGCTAGTGTGACTTGGGTGGGGGAGAGATAGAGAGAGGGTTAGGGTTAGGGTTAGGGTTAACCTAATGCCAGGGTTACATGAAGTTAGAGAAATCAATATTCATACCACTGGGCTGTAATTTGCACTTAGCGTCACTCTGACAATGGAAGAGACCTAGGACAGTAAGGTCTGTGTGGGAATGGGAAGGAGAATTAAAGTGTTTAGCAACCGGGAGATCAGGTAGGTTCAGGCGGACTGAGTGAAGGTGTTCAGCAAAACGATCGCCCAGTCTGCATTTGGTCGTGGTTGGGAACATGTATCCCTGCTGCAGAAACCAATTGGTAGAGACTGAGAGAGAAGCCAGGGAGTTGTCTGGACACTTGCCGCTCCCACTGGTGCTGGCCTGACCTCTCCCTACATCCCAAACATCACCTCATGTAGAGTTCACTGTCACAGGCTGAACTGACATCTATCGTTACCTCTGAAAAAGTAGAACTTCCCTTCCTTCTCTGACATTGTGGGCTGTGGAATAGAACAGTCATGCCACTTTTAATTTAAAAAGTCCAAGTGGCAAAATCTGGCCCTTGCACTGCAGTTGGGACTGAAAGATGATGCCAATATGGCACCTATTGCACATTGTTTCAGTGGGCTGTTCTGTACGTACTGCACTAACTAGGGTGATTGTGCTTATGTACGGGGAAAGTCTTGCTGATCTGTATGCAACAAATGTATTTCACTGTAGCTGGTAGGTGTGACAATAAAGAAACCATTGACCAGACTGAACTGACATCCTGTTACCTCTGAAAAAGTAGAACTTCCCTTCCTTCTCCGACACTGCGGCTGCCTCGACAGCAGCCGGGAGCTGGGGCCAGCTCTTCTGCAGTGACAGCGGTCCCCTGATGGTGCCGTCCCTCGAGAGCTTCCAGTAGTCAGCACCCCGGAATATGTAGATCATTTGTTTTAGATCTGACGAAGCGGAATGAGAAAGGCACAGTCAGATTGTTATCCCACCGAGAGGTCTCAAAATGCTTGCAGTTTGCAAAGATCCAGAACCAGTGGTCTTAAAATAAAGAGACCTCCACCTCTGGATGGAGCTGAGGACACAGTTCTTCCACAGAGGGTGGTGAATTTAGGCCAGCACAGCGGCGCAACAGTAGAGTTGCTGCCTTTACAGCACCACAGACCCGGATTCGATCCTGACTACGGGTGCTGTCTGTATGGGGTTTGTACGTTCTCCCTATGACTGTGGGTTTTCTCCGGGTGCTCCGGTTTTCTCCCACACTGCAAAAACGTGCAGGTTTGTAGGTTAATTGGTATTGGTGTGTTGCTACATTGTCCCTAGCATGTGTCGGTTAGTGTCCCTAGTGTGTGTGTGTGTGTGTGTGTGTGTGTGTGTGTGTGTGTGTGTGTGTGTGTGTGTGTGTGTGTGTGAGTGTGTGTGAGTGTGTGACAGTGTGTGTGGGGGTGTGTGTGACGGTGTGTGTGACAGTGTGTGTGTGTGTGACAGTGTGTGTGACGGTGTGTGTGACAGTGTGTGTGTGTGTGGTGTGTGTGACGGTGTGTGTGACAGTGTGTGCATGGAGAGGGGCGAGTGAGAAATCATTGCTTTGCTCCTAATTAAACATGTGCCGTACCATGTGTCCTCTTCACAGCTGCTGCCTGACCTGGTGACTGGTGACAGCCCTCTGTCTTTGTTGTAGTTAGACAGGAAAAAAAGACCCAAATTGCCCACTGAACTAGTCCCATTTGCCTGCATTTGGCCCATATTCCTTTAAACCTTTCCTAACCATGAACTTGTCCAAATGTATTCTCAGTGTTGTAATTGTACTGGCTACTCATTCGATATACTCACCACCCTCTGTACCACCTTGAACCTGGTTATTCCCTCTTCTCCTTCTCTTCTCCCATTGCAAAGAATATACAAAAGCTTGAAAGCACGTACTACCAGATTCAGGAACAGCTTCTTCCTTACTGTTGTCAGGCAACTGAACGGTCTTCTCATAAACTAAGGGTGTGGTCCCAATCTTCCAATCTACCCCATTGTGGCCCTTGCATTTTTTTTTTTTAAATCTCCAGTGTCACTGTAACTGAAACACTATAACACAGTATTCTGCACTCTAGTACTATTCCCTTTGCACTACCATGTATTTGTATTTGGCTTGATGGTATAGGTTGTTCCGCATGTATAATATGATCTGGCTGGATAGTAAAGTCTTCCACTCTGTCTTGGTCCACGTGACAATAATAAACCAATGCCAATACCCTTTGTGTGAAAAACGTGCCCCTCGGGTCCCCTTTAAATTACAATAAATCCAAGCGCTCCCACGTACAGGTTTCAGAGGGGGGAGGACTTTCGCTGATATTCAGGGTACAGTCAAGAGGTTGTGAGGAGCGGAGTTGTCACCAGGGGTGGGAAGCAGGTTGGAGGTAAACCCTTACCCTTGGTCAGGGTGTCGAAGTGGGTCCGGCAGTAGGAGGGCTGCAGACGGCCATGAGGAGGGTCCCCGAGCTTGGTGTGCTCCGCAGGGTTCTGGAAGGAAGTCAGCAGGTCCGCCAGCAGCTGCATTCCCGACTGGTGGAGCGGCCTCCCTGGAAGGGAGAGAACAAAGACATGGTGAGCGATCTCCCTCCAGGCCAGAGCCTGGAGCTCTCCAGCCCGCGTACAGAGGCAGTAGCTGGAACAGCTCACCCCCCACGCTGTCCAACAAGATAGCTGAGCATTGACAATGAAGGAGAACAGTTCTAAATCATCTGGCATCTGAAACCTGGGGGTGCCACACGTATCTTAAATACATTGCATTCCTCACACTGCCCTTGTTGCCACTTCCCACCAACACCCCAGTTTGTTCTGAGAGTGTTGGGCATTTGGCGTGATTGCCTTTCAAAACCCTTGAGGAGTTCCCTTCAGAGGGGCACAAATCATGTAGGAAGGAACTGCAGATGCTGGTTTACACCAAAGAAAGACACATAATGCTGGAGTAACTCTGCATGACAGGCAGCTTCTCCCACCTGTCCCGCTGAGTCACTCCAGAATTTTATGTCTACCTTTAATAGAGTCATACAACTTGACTCCAGACATCCAGTCTGCGCCACCCATCAAGCATATCTATCTTAGGCTGCTCCCATATTAATCTTCCCTTATTCCCATTAACCTCCCCTCCCCCACCCCGTCCTCACCAAGATTCTATGACTCACCAGGGGGCAAATCACCATGGTTGTTTAACCTATCAGTCTTCATGTCTTTGGGAGGTGGGAGGAAACTGGGAAACCCAGGCCAACCCAGCAGGATTATTGGTGCTCCACTCCCCTTCCTGCTGGACATATACAGGAAGAGATGTATCAGCAGAGCCATCTCCATCATCAAAGACCCTTACCACCCATCGCATGACATTTTCTCCATCCTGCCATCTGGGAAGAGGTACAGGAGCATTAGCTGCAAAACCAGCAGGATGCTCCTCAGCTTCTTCCCACAGGCTATAAGACTGCTAAACGGACTTTGCCCCCTGCCAAGTATCGCGCACAAACCCCCACACTGCAGCAGAGCCACTGTTGTGCCGCTGCCGGTCGGAACGCCTGTTGAATGTTTAGTAGAGTGTTAAATTTGTGACATTTTTTTTTTTTTTAATTTCTATTTATTTTTCATGCACACTGAATGGACACTGGTTGAGCAATGTTTTTTTGTTTCCTCTGGGTATGCGAATACTCAGGAAATGACAATAAAGATATACAATACAAACCCATGCAGTCACAAGGAGAACGTGCACACAGGCAGCTTCTGAGGTCGGATTGAACCTGGGTCACTCAGGATACCCAAACCAAATATTGTGATTGAGCAGAAGTCCAGAGGATGGGACAATACACATTGCCAGCATGTCCCAATGTAGGAACAGTGCGACCATGGGTTGGACCCTTTGATCTCGGTCCTTCCGAAGTGTCCTGGTGATGCAGAACTCATTGTTGTGAGCACAGATTCAGGCACTCACATCAATGCACAGAGGTCATCGAGCTGGGGAATTGGCGAGGGAGGGGGGGGGGGAGAGGGGGAACTCACAAATTCAACAAATTGGATTTCATCTACACCATCCTAAAACTTCTAAATCATGACGTTCCTCAAAACATTTCTATGCGCCTGAAGTTACTCGATTGACTAGTCATAAACAGAAAATGCTAAAATACGCAGCGGGTCAGGCAGCATTTGTGGAGAAGGTGTCTGCCTTCAAATGTGGAGAGTTTTATAGAAGAGCTACCATTCGAACAATGAACCTGGTTCTTGCAGCACCAGCTCTGCCCACCACTTTATTTATGACTAACTATTTCTAAAGGTCATGTACTCTCAATGAGATTGCTGAAACTTCTCTGTGTGGTTTGGGAATGTGACCTGCCCCACTCCCCTCCCTTTCCTGATTTTTTTTTAACAGCCTCATAACTCTCGGCAAACATCTGTTTTCTCAGGGAAGTTTAGATTGCAGTTAACAATATATCTCTCTCCATCTGTGCATTACTGCAAATGATCAGTGTCAGCAGTGAATGGAATAAATTAGTATCAAGGCTGACTTTTGGTTATAGATAAATCATGACACTTGGTGGATCTCAGTTATGTTGTCATATTTTAAATTGCCCAAGGGGTGATCTTGGATTTCAGTCTGATGGCTGCTATATAAAGTTACCAAAGATTCAGCTGGCAATGTGTTTATGCATCGCACACAGACTTTCACACTTAAATTACAATGGTTTCATATCAGTGTACAAGAGGGAAATTGTGAGAGGCAAGCTTACAATTTTATTGGTATAAAATGTTAATCTGCAACTGAGCTAAGTTTGAAAACAGTGCTTGCAAGTGAAGTATTGAGGAAGTGAGAAGAGGAGAAGGAGACACAGAGAGAAATGTTGAAGGGGAGAGAGAGAAAGAGAGAGAAAACGAGGGAAATTGGGAAAGGGAGAAAAAGAAAGAGGTAACGAGAGATAGAGAGGGGAAAGAAAGGGAGAAGGAAAATAGGAGAGAGAAATTGAGAGGGAGAGAAAAAGGGAGAGAGAAAATGAGTGTGAGAGAAATGAACAGAGGAGAGAGAAAAGAGAGGGAAAGAAAGAGAGATAGAGAGGGGGAGAGAGATAGAGAGGGGGAGGAGAGAAGGGGAAGAGACAGAAAGAAAGAGAAAGATTTTCACAAATATTAATAGGGTGAGTGAGTGATGAAACAAGATATAGATTCCTGGAGTCATAGGGTCATATAACACGGAAACAGGCCCTTCAGCCCAGCATGCCCATGCCGACCAGGATGTCCCATCTACATTAGTCCCACCTGCTCGCATTTGGGCCCCATCACACTAAGCCTTTCCTATCCATGCACCTGTAGAAAAGTAAAAAAGTACGTACAAAAGTAAAAACATGGAAAGGAGATGCAAAGGAGAAGAGGGAAAAATGTATACACTAAGGTGGAGGAAATAGCATAAAGTGACACCAAAGAGGTACAGAAATTCACATAGGGAGAAAGTGAGACACATAGCAAGATGCATAGAGATGGAACAGAAAGCTCACCTATAAAGAGAGCAACAGGAAGTTCTTACATATAGATTGAGTGAGTGGAAGGTTTACGATACAATATGATACGATACGATACGATTGAACTTTATTTATCCCAGGAGGGAAATTAATTTGCCAACAGTCATAAAACACAAGATGCATATAATGAAATTAAAGTGACGAGTGGAAAGAATTGGGGATATGCAAAATTAGTTTTGTTTAGTCTATTAGTTTAGTTTAGTTTATTGTCACATGTACCGAGGTACAGTAAAAAGCTTTTGTTGCCTGCAAACTAGTCAGCAGAAAGACAATACATGATTAGATTGGATAGATGATGGCTAGATTAGATAATGGCTGATTAATTTGCAGAGAAACAACAATACAGGGACTGCAGGCAAAAGCAAGGGACAGTCCGTCTCCGCAAAAGACAATGTGCCAGACAAGGAACCAAGCCAGCGGCATGAATGGCAATTAGCGCTCATCACCACAGAGCCTGTATTGGAGAACATTCAGTGTGGTGCAGTGTAATATTTTTGTTCACAACTGTTTATCCAAACTCTCAATGAACCAGCCCGCACTGCTGTCCCCAGGCCTGTTCGGGTAATGGTGATTGTGCTGTGTTAACAATAACAACCCAATCCCCACAGCACCAGGCCAAAGCGAAAGCAGCCGACAGGCGCCACTCTGGTCCTGATCCCCCCAGCCTCCCAGCAGACTGCATCAGTCATGCTACGCAAGGCCTCGCATTTCTCAGTTGGGTGTTTATGGTTTGGCTCTTACTAATTAACATTGCAAAAACCTTCTCCAAGTGCTGGAGGTCATTGTTTTTTAAACTCTTCAATCACCTCGAGTTTGCAAAGTTTTTTTTCCTCCACTCAAGGTCCCTCGGACTGTGCAGTGAAAGGTGGAAATCTGATGGAGAGTCAGTGGCTCTTAGTAAGTGCAGGATTGCATAGTGAGATCACACAGTAGATGAAGAAAGACTGTATAGACTCAGCTTGTACTCGCTAGAATTTAGAAGATTGAGGGGGGATCTTATAGAAACTTACAAAATCCTTATGGGGTTGGACAGGCTAGATGCAGGAAGATTGTTCCCGATGTTGGGGAAGTCCAGAACAAGGGGTCACAGTTTAAGGATAAGGGGGAAATTCTTTAGGACCGAGATGAGAAAAACACTTTTCACACAGAGAGTGGTGAATCTCTGAAATTCTCTGCCACAGAAGGTAGTTGAGGCCAGTTCATTGGCTATATTTAAGAGAGAGTTTATGTGGCCCTTGTGGCTAAAGGTATCAGGGGGTATGGAGAGAAGGCAGGTACAGGATACTGAGTTGGATGATCAGCCATGATCGTATTGGCGGTGCAGGCTCGAAGGACCGAATGGCCTACTCCTGCACCTATTTTCTATGTTTCTATGTTTCTATGAATGTGGGAACAAAGGGGAAGGGCAGCCAATCAGATCTCATTGTAGGCCTGGTAATCCCCCCCCCCCCCCCAAACCTGTATTGAGAGACAAATACAGACGGTCCCTGGATTACAAAGAGGTTCTGTCCCTGAGAACAGTCCGTAAACCGAATTCGTTGTAAATCAGAAACGTTCGTTTTCCGTAGCAACCAGTAGCATATCGTTCTGCATACACTTGTTATAGTTCTTTTCAATTCATTAAATAATCTCCACAACATTAAACTAATGGAATATATAGTGTATCTATTCATTAATGAATGCCACAAAACATTTTATTATTTGTTATTGATATTTCAAGCTTCAGAAATGCTTTAAAAATGTCTGGGAGAATTCATGCAAGATTGGATTTTTGCAAGTTAACCCAGAAACCTAGAACATAGAACAACACAGCACAGGAAGTACCCACAATGTATTTGCCGAACATGATACCTACTTAAATTAATCCCTTCTGGCTGCACATGTTCCATATCTTTGAATTCCCACCATATTCATGTTCCCTTATATTGTCGGGAGCATTGCACTGACTTGAATCATATGAGTAAATTTATAAAGGTGTAAAGGGCCACGATGTGACACTTCTATGAGAAAATAAGATCTCTGACAATGCTGTCCTTCCCAAGCACCACATTACAGTGGGGCAGCCTCAAATTGGGAGACCCAGTGGTAGAGTTGCTGCCTTATGCCCCAGAGACCTGGGTTCGATCCTGAGTACGGGTGCTGTCAGAATGGAAATTGTACGTCCTCACTCTGACCTCGTGGCTTTTCTCCAGGTGCTCCGGTTTCCTCCCACACTTCAAAGATGTGCATGGTTTTAGGTTAATTGGCGTCTGTAATTTACCTCTAGTGTATAGCATAGAACTAGTGTACAGGTAATCTATGGTCAGCGTAGACCCGTTGGGCTGAAGGGCCTGTTTCCATGCTATATCTTTAAACTTAACAAAATTTGTCCTCGACTCTTTGGAGTGAGATATAAACACACAACCTTCCAGTTCAGAGAAAAAAATGCTTCCCCTGAACTACAGCAGACTGAGTTTCGGGCTGCACAGTTTCGGGCTGGGCTGACTGTGTTCCTGTGAGAAATGCCTGGCATCCTACCAACACTCCAAGCAGTTGAGCAATGGGAAATTCAGCGCGCGGAGATTTGCATCGAAGCATTTCCGAGCAAAGTAGGCCGTCTCCGGAGGGTTGCAAATAGATGGCTTGATGAAGGAATGAGGATATGAATGAACAGCTTTACTTTAGCCCCTGCTCCTATCCGCTCCAATTTCTTTTAGAAAGCTATTGCATGGCGCCTGTGGTGACAGGGAATAGCATTGGACTTTGTGAACTCGCAGCACTGGGCCGCCTTATCAGGAGCCCAGTCTAATCTGACATCTCACTCAGCAGTACATGAAGCAATTTTACTAATCTCCCGGTATTTGACCGAGGCTAGGAATTCCTGAAGAGACAGTAGCCCATTCACAGTGTCCAATCCAGTTGGTGCCTTCCGCAAATTTTGTTGGAAATGTTCCACTTTGGCACACACGTGGAGAATGCATGTCAGGAGATTGTATCCCCTAGTGTCCGACTCACCCACAAGCTCCAACAACCCACAGGCTGGAGATCATGGTATGTTGCAGCCTGATCCTCTGTTAATGTGATCCTCTCTCTTGCCCTAATGCCTGGTCCTGGCCAACTGAAGGGACCGTGATGGTGGTTCAAAGTTGCGGAGAATTGTTCTCACCAATGCCATTGTTTAGTTTCTCCATCCCAGGTGGTCTACAATTCACGGGGATATTACCAGGCCTGGAATGTTGAGGTTATAAGGAGAAGCTAGACTGGCTGTGTCTTTTCTCCCTGGAATGTAGGAAGTTAAGGGCTGACCTTAGAGGTGTATATACAATTAGGAGAGGGTAAGATAAGGTGAATAGCCACAGTCTTTTCCCCAAGGAAGATGTAGGTTTAAGGTGAAAAATGAAAGTTTTTTTCTGGACCCCGATGGACAACCTTTTCATACAGAGGATGGTAGGTATACGGAATGAGCTAGCAGGGAAAGTGGTAGAAGCGGGTACAATTACACCATTTAAAAGACACTTGGACAGATACATCGATAGGAAAGATTTGGCCCTATTTGGCTGCACATGGCTCACATCTCTTCATGTAGGCCATGTGCAGACAAGTAAGACCAACTCAGTTAGGCATTTACAAGTTAGGCCGAAGGGCCTGTTCCTGTAATGTATAGCTCTATAATTCATTGACTCTGTCCCCATCAACATACATAGTTGCTGCTGGGGTGGGGAATGAGAGAGATGAAAATGTTTTGAGAGCTGGCATAGGTTTGATGGGCCAAATGGCTTTCTTCTACTTCCAAAGGAAATTGAAAATTCTTGTCTCATTCTCCATTTTCTTGGCATGGCTCCTCCTACAATTTCCCTCCAAATTTTTATGAGCTACAAATTTGTCTTCCTAGATCTCCTTCCTTTCCCTCATGTTAAATGTAGGGCCTCAGTTCAACCCCACCCATTCTTTTGTGACTGGGTATGGTTGGGCAATGTTCACCTGTTCAGTCTAAAGTTTGCCTTCTTGACTTGCCTTAACTCTTTCCTACACTTCATGATCATACAGATCCTTCGTCAATGATTTTTTGACCTATATCTTGCTGCTGTCCATGAATGCAGGTGAACTATTTCTCTGCCTCCTACAGGGGAGGGTTTTTGCTTCTTATCCATAGGTAGTTCCTCAGGAAAAGGATGATTTGCTTCCATTGGGGCTCTGTGGGTTCCAATGAGACCAATATAGGCAGAGTTATGGCAAGTCACAAAGACATGGTTAGGTGACTGTAGCAAGCTGCAAACTGCAGACTACACAAGCAATGTTCAACAGGTGAGGTTGTCACAAAGGAATGGGAGAGAATGGCAAGAAGAGCTTTGCAAGTACAAGTGAATGTATGATCTGTGAGGCAATGGGCTTCTTCTGCTGGTCTCTGTGCAGCAGTATAGAGTCACACAGTGTGGTACCAGGCCTGTCGGCTCAACTTGCCCACGCCGACCAACATGTCCCATCTATACTAGTCTCAACTGTCTGCTTTTGGCCTATATCCCTCAAAACCTACCCTATCCATGGAACTGTCTAAATGTTTCTTAAACATTGTAATAGTACCTGCCTCAAGTACCTCCTCCGGCAGCTCGTTCCATACACCCACCACCCTTGGATCTCAAGATCCCATTAAGTTTTTTCCCCCTCAGCTTAAACCAATGTCCTCTGGTTCTCGATTCCAGGGTGCTTAGGTCCATACCGGATGCTCTTTCTAGTAGGATGTAATATGATCAAGTTCTCAGATACCATACTGAATGCTCCTTCTACACTTGCAGTAGTCATGGTCCTGAGTGCCCCGGATGTTGGTAGAGATGTTGCACTTTTTACACTGCAGTTTAGAATCAATCCTCAAATCTTAAAGATGCAATGAATCATATTAGCAACAGTAGGCAGATGATCTAAATCTCAAGCTTACCATATAGTTTCTGAACGGCCATCTTGTCATCCCAGTTTAGGATAAAGTCCCGGCCTAACTTTTTATAAAACGGAGACATCAATGCGTTTTTGACGGGAGAGTGCTCCAGGCCCAGTGTATGTCCAATTTCATGTGCTGTGACAATGAACAGATTCCTGCCTTTGCCCTGATTAAGGGACCATCTCTCATCATTGTCAAAATGGGCTTCTCCTCTTCGGGGGAAGAAAGCATGCGCCAAGGCTCCACCTGGAACAGACATGGAGAAGCAAGTTCAGCTCAACAGTGGGGTCTCCAGAAGCCAAGCATCATCTTCTAATAATAAGTAAGTATGATTTTAAAAAAGTGAACATTGTATAGATTGCTCAATACACGATGTTGTGTGGTCCAAAACCACAATTGCACAAATCCCAGGTGGAACATCAAGCCTTTCATCACTTGCACAATATAATCACTGGGTCCAGAGACAAATACCACACATCACCCACATCCCCATCCCTTAAAGCTAACATAATTTCCTGAATTGTGCCCAGAGGGTTTCAACTATCTATTCGTCGTTGTAATGTTGGAGGTTACTCAGGATTAATTGGGTCTTTCAGAATTGAACCAAGTGTAAGTTGAATAAACGGAAACCTTGATATTTTCACAATGGTGTTAGTGGCTCAACAGCCACTGTCACTGCTTGCAATTAATTTGATTTCTGTGGGAGAATAAATATTGCAAAACTATTCTCGACACAAAAACTAAGAGTAAACTCAGCGGGTCAGGCAACATCTCTGGGGAAAAGAGATTGGGGACATTTCGGTTCGAGATCGTTGCAGAAGCTTCGATCGCCGACAGCGGGAGCTTCAATTGCCCCAACTTTGGATGGTTCGATTGCCCCGACCGCGGGAGAAAAGGAGGAGGAAGGTATACATTTTGCCTTCCATCACAGTGGGGAATTTGAGGTAGCCGAAAACAAGATGGACATGCAGCCTGCACTGGTGGGGACTCGGAGGGAGTGCCGTGAGTGCAGTGATCTCGGTGTTTGCAGGGACATCGCTCCATGAGAACATCCCGGAGTCTAGTGCGAGTGTGGACGGCTTTCTGACTGTTCGGGTGGATGGGGACTGCAGAGAGAGTGACAGCGGTCGGTACAACTCTGGTCACATCACGGTGAAGGAGCGTGTGTGTGGCCTGGACATTGAACTGATGGCTGTGGGTCTTCGCCTATGCAGTGGGCCCTGGGGATTCTCACGCACCACTGTGGTGGCTGTTTATGTTTAATCTTTAAGTAGTTTTGTATCTTGTTGTTTTTTTGTATGACTGTATGGTAAATCAAATTTCACTGTACACGTGAAAATAAAGGACTTTTGAACCAGGTGGAGAGATTGAAAAGAGGGAGATGACACCTGCCGGAATCTTCTTTGAGATACGTCCTTTGGCTGATGCAACTTTCACAAATGAGGGATGAAAATTTCACGTGTGTGTTTGGTTAGTTTCCGCCAACATTCCTCTGACATTGTGATAGATGGCTGGGACACTACCACTGTGTTCAGGTTGTAAACCCCCAGTAGACTTTTGGAGATAGAATAAAGAGCCAACCTAGGTCAAAGTGGACACAGCCTGGGAAAGAATAATTTGAAATGGAAGTTGGTGTGATTAGCTGATTCAGAGTCTTTAAGGGTGACTGTATGTGAAGATTCAAAGATAAAATATTTGGGTGTTGGAAGTGAACCAAGGAGTGAAACAAGATTGTGACAGAGAGATCTGGTGGTGGAAAGATGCCACCAGGCAGGGGACAATGATTGTTATATATTCTGCTCTTGGTCTGCAGCAATGCCCGGAGCATGAGCACTGCAGCTTCAGGAGAAAGCTGCATCAGAAATCAGATCAATGCGTGACTCCCCACGAGCCTTAAACTCTCAAACCATCGCAGCTCAAGGCTTTAGTACGCATAGAATGGGTTTTCTGTAAAACCGATTGACCCAATACACAGGTTGGCTTTTGGAGTCAACAACCTTTACCGTTGCGAAGTCCTGACAGTAATTAATGTTCTGCTGAAGCGGTTTGGACAAAGTGTAGACTAATTATACCCAGCCGGTAGACTTCACCACGGCATGAGGCTTGGCACCTCAGTTACTTCAGATACCAATAGGAGCCATATATCCTTGTGCAACTGGCCAGCACAAACCGGAAGTCATGCTGGGAAAACCCTATGAACAAGGGGGGCATGGTGAAACACAGTGGCTCTTCTCTAAGAAAAGTCACAGTTTGATTGGAAACTTAGCACTCAGAATATCTTCCTAAACCGAAGGGTAAGTTCGCCAATCCCATGCCACCAGAGGGTTTGTGGTGTACCCGATCACTACCTTCATTTGTCATTTGCTAGAGGCGCAACATTTGCCATCTTTAGTGTTCCAGCACCTTGTCCATGTCAAATGACAATACATATACCTCAGCCAGGACTCCTACAATTTGTTTTCTCTAGCTTCCCAGAGATTAATTGGTTATATCTGATCAAGCCCAGATATATGTAACTTAAGGAAATGTATCTACTTTCATTCGTCCAAGGAATACAGCGCCTCTTTGACCGTAATACAGACTGTCCACAAGGCATCGCCATTAACTTTCACATGTTCCTTGGTCTTTCACAGGGTAAAAACAAAGGAGACTTTGGACTTAGCCCATCTCCTGCGGCTCCACACATTTATGACCATTATGGTTTCTGAGGGGCTTTCATAAGATTTAACTAGATCTTAAAAAATCTCACTAGATTCTCCTTATTTTTTATCTGCTGGAGTTATTGTTTACCCCCTTCCTACCCTCCTGCTTTCCTTCTGAAGTATGCCCCTCAATGCCCACGGAGAAAGGTTTCCAATGTCTACCTTGTTCATGCCCCTCATAATTGTGTATGAAGCTATTGCATCCCCCTCCCAGCCTCTTCCTTTCCAAGGAAAATAAATTCAGTCTCTCCTCAGAATGGAAACACTCCACCCCAGGCAACATGCCAGTCAATCTCCTCTGCTCCCTCTCTGATGCCTTGATGTGGCAGCCAGATCCGTACAGAGTAACCCAGCCCTAGCCTCACCAGTGGTTTTAGTACTTTGGGTTCGGCACCTGAAGGTGGACTGTACTTAAGACTGCATGTTAAATATGAATCTTACGATGAGACAGCAGTCAGCACCTGGTCCATCAAAAGCGTTGCCGATCCCATCATTGTGCTCGCCCTGGTAGAAGGCAAGTCGGATGTCAGCGGGGCCATCCATCACTTCCCGGAAGACCAATGGCGACGCATTGCTCCACAGCTCAAAGGCCGTTTTCACCGCCAACCGCACTCGGTGTTGCTCCAGGTACCTGGGCCAGTTTATAATCCTGTACGTCAGGTCGTGCTTGTACCACTTCTCTCCTGAAGAGAAGAAAGGAAAGGCAGAGTCAGAGATTACTCAGATCACAAATCCTTCCTGGGATAAATAAGGTTATGTTGTATCGTATCGTATCCTATCGTAGCCAGTTGCTTGACTGCACGGGTGACCATTCTAAATACTTCAGAATGTGCATCAGAATTAAATGCCGCCGTTAGCCCATGTGCAGTCCTCTGCCTGAGCTCAGGTTGCCCAACTCTCCGTTAGAGCAACAAATTACTTTTGTAACTTTGGAAAGATGCTGCCAGTTTAAACAGCAGCTCCTACAGGCGATAGTATGAGAGACATAGAACCACTCTCCCTTTCTTTGCAGCTAGCTGAAGAATTGAATTAGGCTGGAGTAGGGAGGATCTCCCAACTTTTCATTACAAAAGTGCTGTGGAATCTTTTATGTTCACCCTTGAGGACCACACAACTGTAAATTGGCATCTCTTTCCAATGCTGGCACTTTCAATGATGCAGCAACCCCTTAATATTGCACTTACTCTTCACCTTGGATCATGCATGATGAGGCTTGAGCCCGCGGACGTTATACCAAGCCAATTCTTTATTAGAGTAAACAACAATAATAGCTGCCCATTTACACCTTGGGACACACGTACAATAACAACTTCCACTTCTAAAAAAATATTATAAAAGGACTGGACAAGCTAGAGGCAGGAAAAATGTTCCCAATGTTGGGTGAGTCCCAGAACCAGGGGGTAGAGAGGGAGAGAGGGGGCAGAGAGTGGGGGGGGGGGGGGGGGGGGGGGAGAGAGGGGGGGGAGGACAACTTGTTCTATTTGATCTCATTTGATTGTGCACGCCAGGTTGATTGCATTCGTGGAAACACGAGACGGTTGCAATCTCACACCCCAGTCCCATTGTGATGTCATATGTAAATGAGATCCATTGTGATTGGACGTCTGTGAGATGGCACTGTGACATCACCAATGGAAAGTGCTGCAAGTCTCCCACTTAAAAGCATATAATTTTTTTTAAATCAATGATTAAAACTTTAAAAATTTTGGGAATATAGGTTAGAATGCGACGGGAAGATGTTTATCCCAACAAGGGGAAAAATGTGAGTAGCATGGGTGAAAATGGGAAGGCTGTAGCCAAGCGTTTTGGAAGAAGATACAAATTAAGGAGAATAAAAGAAAGTCAACACAACCCTGCACACACACGGAAATTTGGGATGTTGGAACAGAGGGAAGAGTTTTAGTATAATATAGATTTAACAAATATCAACAATTGTTACTAATGCTGACTCGTCTCACAGAGGGAACTTCCAGCAGGATCTAGCAAAGAATTTCCTCTTTATAATCAACCAGTGGCTTCAGGTTTGATGGCTATTTGGCTGTGTCATGTATGATTCTCAATATAGCTATCTTATTGTAAATTCTCTCTCAAGCAGAGGTTATTTCCTCGTTGGTTTGTGGTTTCATGAACACCAGACATAATCAGAATGTTATTTTTATTCACATGTGAGACCTGACAATGAGTGCCTGGGCTTTCAAACAAATCATGCATCACAGAAAATATTACCCTCCACTGATAGCTAATTTCTGCAGTGATGGTTAGCAGCCTTAGCAATTGGGAACTGGAGGAAGGTTTTCAATTTAAAAAGTAGTTCCATAAAAATCCTCTTACAGAAAATCTTCTCATAGAAAGCCTCAAATTTCTGTCTTCCATCCCAATAATATAAAAGGGAGCCAGGCTGGATTGTGGAAGGAAATAACGGTTGACTGGGCACAAACTATTGAACTCTGGAATGTACAGCAATTTGTGTGAGATAATCAGGAAGTTCGCTTCTGATATGGGAACCGGCAGACACGTTGCATTTCTTGGAAAAGGCAAAAGGACAGCATTTAGTTATTTGCAGAGTTGCAAAGCATGCATCTCTAGCCAATGTTAGTATTAACAAATCATTAAGTGTAGACAGAACTGTTGTGGAACTGCTCCCATTTGCAATAATCACCGTTCCCTCGAAGATAAGGCCTTCTCCGCGCTTTAACTGCAGTCTAAGTAAACAATTAGTTTGTGCAGAAGCGTCAGTGCTGGAAGTAATTGCTTGACTTATATTTCTCCAGATTCCTCGTCAAATTGGAGAGAGTTTGGAATTAGTTTGTGAGTCCTTGCTTGACCAATCGACATCTTAACTGAGGACAAAAAATTATTACTACTCGAGCAGCTGATGAAG